>NC_072463.1:15232511-15567511 GCF_027596085.1 Anoplopoma fimbria
GTGAAAAGGGCAATAAAGAGATACAAAGAGGGGCATAGATAGGTGCACAGATAGACATAGACACTAACGGAGAGAACACAGAATGGAAGAGTTCACAGCAGTGTATAAGAATCCTATCATATCTATTTCCTGGTTTTAAACTGAAGGAAATCCATTTAATTTGTATATCTGGCACCTGATCCTTAAGGATACTTGGCATAGTTTTCTATATGGCTCAAAAACATTGCACCATAAAAATAAGTTTGACAAAAAAAATACAATTGATATTAAACCACTAGATCCACTGAACCACTGAATCTAGCTACTATTTCTGATATTGCATGTTTTTTTTAAAAGTAAGACAGTTCAGGAGTGAGGGAACTTCAACACATATGCTGGAGATTGAAGATCCTCCCAGTCAAAAATAAACTGTAACCAGATACTTTCTGGGTTAATAGAACAACCAGAGATAGAAGTAAATATTGTTCCATTACATTGGACTTCAAATGGTTTATTTCTCTTTTGAGGCAATGTTGCAAAGAGCTTCCTCAGGCACATGACCACAACCTTGACCATTGTGTGATTCAAAGTAATAAGCTTTAATAAAAAAACATACATTTACAAAGTGCTTAAGAAATAGAGTTAAATGAATAGTAACTGACACGTAGTTAAAATAAAACATTAAAAAAGCGCTAAAATCAACAAAAAACACAACTATAAGAGATGAATCGGAGTGGGTAAAGAATGCAGCTAACAACAAAAAGTTGATCACTCTCGCATGATATGATAAACTGTTAGACTTTAATCCTAAAGTTTAGGATTAATGCAAAAGCTCAGACCCCTTTGGATTTGACTTTGACTCGAGGAATAATTAAAATCCTCTTTTCTGATGACAGCAGATGTTGGAAAAGATAATGAACGTGCACGAAACTCCAGAGGTAGTGGTTGCCAAGAGATGGATGTTTGGTGCATTTGAACTACTTTCACTGAAGTCAAGCTCTTCTCTACTGACAAGAAGAAGAAGCAAAAACACAGGCTTCAGTCACCCAAAGCCTAATTGGAAACCAGAGTTGAGCAAGTGATATAATATCCAAAAACTGACTATTCACACAAAATCAAAGGGTTAATTCATGCACAATGGTGCCAAAAAAGTGGTTATCACTACCAATCTAGAGCTTTAGATGGGCCAAACTGCTACTACCGCTTTGTGAAAGTGACACTTAACCTTGTGAATAAAAAAAGAAAAAAATAGCCAACAAATCTACTGATTTAGGTTTAGGAGAAGGTCATGGTTTGGGTTGTAATAGTAACTACATAGGTACTACGTAAATTATGTAAGTGTGTATAATGAGATGCTGACTTTCGGTTTCACAGGCATGAGCGTTAATGAGATTGAGAGCATTGGCAGAGTTGTACAAAGGGGATTTATCTTTCCACAGGCTCAATACAAACTGCTTGTGGCTAAAGTGTTGTCTCAGCATGGATATAATCTTTTGGATTTTTCTGTGTAATTCTAAAGGAAACCCGACTGTGTGTGCAAGGAAAATGTGACACACCCTTACATAGATATAGAGGCCTAACTTCTAAATCACACAATGTTCCCATGAGATACGACCATGCTGTTATGAAGCTTGATGTCATCAAGGTGAAGGAACTGTAACTATCTCACCTTGTTCGACATGTGTGTTTGTCCCTCTATGGCTTTGCTGCTTGAAGAAAAAAAAAAAATCTTTGGAACCCTTCATGGACACTTTCAAGTTTTCTAGGTTTTACAAAGCAACAAGACCCCAGAAAATAGTGTTTTTCTATTGTCAATACACACAATAGGCGCTTGTTTTCCTCATTCTTTTGCTTGTTACTTCAGTCCACACAAATGAAAGTGAAATTGAGTGTGATTTGCTGGGTTTTCATTTCTGGCCCGGAGGCAATAAAGGAAGAGAATTTCAAAAGGGGATGCGTGGACATTTGATATCGCTTTACATTCGCAACAATGCTTTACACAGATGCTAAAATTGTCCTCCGTCTGCACAAAATGAAAGAAATCCAATTTTATCCACAGTGTGTTTTCTCCAAACCAGTCTCTCTATCGCCGTCTCTCTTACACACACATGCACACAGAAATATTATACTCCTCCAGACAGCAATTACCGTTGCAGCAGATGCTGGCTTAAGAGGAGAACAGCTGATGCACACGTATATGTTCCCACACCTGCGCACACTAAAAGGGCTGCCAAATCAGGATTTGTTAACCTAAACTAGCTGTGAGTAATTGGTGTCTCTGACAGGATTTCAGGTTTTTATCTGATGTCCCTTGATGTCATCTCTCAAAGCCCCGAACCCACACTTAGCGTGACCTTGACCCGCAGGCTGGGAAACGCTGCCTTTAAAAACGCATACGGTGTCCTCTTATTGCTACGCCGGTGTAGAGCTATCACCCTTCACACTGGGCCCTCTGAAACATGTGGCGCTCCTTAAGGACAAAAACTCATTATGTGGGGGTGGGGGGGTGCTGTCATCACCTGCATCTCTACTGCTGTAAAGATGAAAGCTGGTCATATTTTAATGATGAAGATGTCGTCATGTAAGTGTAAGCATTGTAACGGTTTGTGTTACGGTACTATGGTATGGAGCAGTCATTTTATTGCTATCTAATTGGAACTTTTTGATATTTTCACTGAGGATGTGAACTGCATGTTCAGTCTCGCAATCAAGGGCCATGGATTTTTCATGTTGGAAGTAACACGAAAGCCTTTAATATCAGGCCCTTAAGGCCATCCGTCGCATGTGGACGTCACCTTGGTTGTGAATTATCCTCACTTCTTGTGTAAGAAAAACTATTATGATGTTGCAACTCTGCATATTTAAATGTTCTTTTTTTCAGAAGAGGATTGCAGCTTTCACAATTGGTCACATGCATTATGTTGTAGACACTGTAGTTCTCTTTGCCAAAGTCTAGCTCAGCACAACAGCTAAACTCACATACGAAATGAACACATGCATTGGGACTGGCAAATGCATAAATTCGCTTTCAATAGAGATGAAGTCCCGCCCTTTCCAGTGTCCCCCATATGACCTTATTTTGGAAAAAATGTGACAGATTTTGCACGTCAATCAAGTCATAGTTTGTCGAAGGTTTTTGTATCAGTAAACTACATGTCTCATCTCGCACAATGCACGTAAGCAGCAGAACCTTTACCTTGGCTTGCTAGCTAGTTAGGCAACATAGATATATCAATGGGCAAATGTAACGTTATCATCACCTGATGTGTTTTATCTAGCCACTCTTTTTATCAGCCAGGAAGCGAAAGAACAAGCATGACCCGTTGATCAAGTGACGACATCCTGGCATCTTCAGCAAGAGACAAATCACTTGGGCGACTTTTGGATGTGTAATCTTTCAATGTAACAGTTTTCACAGTCTTATACTTCAACAGTTTCACGACAAAATGACTTGCAACATTATATTTTAAATTGTCAAACATCATATGTGTAATCCACGGCACAATTCAAACAGGATCAACTAATTATTTAGATCTCGCCGTTTATTACGGAACATATTTTTTCAGAATGAAAATGGTGTTCAACTGGAAGGGGCGGGACCTCGCCTCTCTATAATGGTAGTGTAACAGGAAATGGAAACTCTACTTATTTTACCTAAAATCTTTCCTCTCTTTGATAATTACATGGATTCCATATGAATAACAATGACCACTGTGCTTTACTGGTCTTTGACATTTGTACAATTCCAGCATCTTTTCAGGATGACACTTGCTGAAGATAGAAATATGACCTGAAGAAAAAAGTTGTCTATGCCTTGTTCAGACCTGTGTACTGTCTTCAGGTATTCTTATTAGCGCCTCACACAAAACCTTCACCAATAAGGTGGGGCAGCTTCTAAGTAGCCTGAGAGGTGAAAATAAGAGCCAAAAAAAAGTCTGCAAAGCATTGGCCGCTCCACTGACCAGCCTTCCATTAAGTCCAGTTTAATGCTTTGAGAGCACAGTAATAATCGAAGAACATTTTCATCATCTCCAGGCTTCTCTCATGCGGATTTTAAAAAGCTAGTCAGTGAGAGGACACCGTCCAAAAAGAGTTTAGTTTACCAAGTGAAGGTGACAAATAAATGTTTTTGATATTTCCCAGTGGAATTTATACCCAGGACAATGCTTCTTATAACATAACATCCCAATAAGACAACTTTGTCACCTGTGAGCACAATGACTCTAACAACTGTGTTGAAATATGTATCCCACTTGTGTTTAAAGTTTTTTTATTTTGCATGAATAAAGATTGCCTTACTGCAAAAATAATACCAAATCTATACATTTACTATATATACATGATATCTATACATCACATTTCCTTATGTCCCCTTTATGTCCATATGTCCTCTGCAGTAAAAAGGTCTTCCATAGACGTCATCCAGGAATTAAATGGGTCGCGTTCTCCTACACTGCTCTGGGATCAGCTGGTCACCTGACTGTTTTAAAAGTTACATCTGTTTACCCTTTTTGTCAGTGTTTCACTTTCATACTAATTTTTTTTTGCGAATCTGCGAAAGTATCAACGTGAACAATGCTTTGTGTGATATCATTTGTTGGTGAAAACGCAAGAGCGGATGTCTGTCAATATGTGTACACCCTGTGACAGACAGCTCCATCCTTCCATAACCCTTTACAGGATGAGCAGGTTAAAAAAAATGACGGTTGGATGGAATGTGTTGATGGAACAGTGTATGCCCTGTATAGCTGGTCTCGGGTCAGCGCCTTAAGGTTAAGTATCGAGTTGGCTGGAGGGCGCATTCTTACTCTAGGTGGGCCATAGGGTTGTCATCTGTCATCCCTCCTGGGTGTCCAAGCAATGACAGATGAACTACTTGGATTATTGTAAATATGTCCATGTTCTCTATTCGGAGGGTATGTTGGGTAATAAGCACCAGTAGTGAGACGCTTTTTGGCCTTGGATGTTAATACTGCAGTCTTTCTCTGTATTTACTATTCTCACAATTTATCCTGCCATTTCCCTTGTAATGTTGGAGCATAATGAAGACGTAATTAGCCTTGTCATTTAAGTTGCTTTTCTTAAAAAAAACTAAATATGATGATGCACAGAGTATTGAAGACTTGTTTTAAATGATTGATTAAGGATAATAATGAGTAATGGTTAAGAGCATTGCAAGAGTTCTGTGGGATTTGACAGAGTGATTATATGCAAAATGGGGACACAGAAATGCAATGTGATTGCACACAGAATCGACTTTATTGCACTGAAAAGGGTGACAGGGGTTTAATTGTAGCCTTTGGCAATACATTTGTGCCGGTGTTGCAAGCAACAATACACTCTCTTTCTTTCTCACACAGACACACCAAATTACTACAGAGGTCGCCTGTAGTACCGATAGGGTTGTCATGGCAACACAAAGGAAGTGAGTGACTTGATCGCTGATGCTTATCTGTACTGGAAGGCACTGGGTGAATTTGTTCAGCTTGTGATGACAGCTTGTGACAAGTCACTTGAAGGTGCTTAATTCCAAATTAATATCATATTTGTGATCAAGGGATTGCCTCAACACAGCTTTTGACATGGCGATGGCTGAGCCGGCGGCTCGAAGCCAACGGCGCTCATTGCGCTAACAGTGTAAAAACGGTAACATGGCTGAGGGAGTGGACAGTGTTAAGGCATGGCGTTGTCAGAGGTTACCGCTGTATGAGCTCAGTGCAGAGCGGCGGCAGTTAGCTAGCCAACTAGCTAGCTAACTCACATTCACTAACATGCACGTGCGGCCAGCCTTACTATGTAAATAAAGCACAGAGAAGCTCTGATTACAACACACACAGAGGGTGAGTGACTTCATTCTCCACTCAGGTATTTCTTCTCCGCGTCTTTACATAGCAAATAGTTGTTTGATACTGAAATAATGCATATTGAATATTAAATTCAGCACCTCTGATGTAGAAAATGTAAACAATTTTTCAAATAATATTATTGGGTAAAAAAACGAGAACGACAATGAACAATTTTTTGCATTGCTATTATCCTTTTTCAAATTAACTTAATAGTTGTTCTACTGTGTGAGCTTTTACAACTTTTCAACTTAAAGTGCAATACTGATTATGACTAAGCACTGACACATCTTAATATGTTTCTTTTACAATTTAAAAGGAACCAGACACCAAAATTACAAACATAAAGCTCGTCCTTCGGGGTCAAGTCAGCTTCAGATGCTGACCTCTGGGACAAGGTCATCCTGTGAAGGTGAAAGGTCTAAAAGTTGGAAGTCTCACTGTTGTTTTTTTCTGGCAGAACTGAGGCATAGTTTTTCTGGGTTCGGGACGGCATACAAATATAGAGACGGAGGAAAGAGTGAGAGTAAGCAAATATGTGTTATCACCCGAAAGATATTTGGGATAGTAATAGACCAGACGCATTGAGAGCTCATAAGACGATGTCTCCCAGCACACAGATGCCTGAAAGCTGGTTACTTAGCAGCCCTATTCCCCAGTGTGGGAGGGCCCAAGTTGCATAATATCAGCACACAACACAGGGTGTTGTCCCACAGAAAACCTGAAAAGACAAACTCTGGCTAAGTGGCTCCATCTCTTGGGCCTCTGGGCCCTTGTCATGTAGGACTGGGTGGTAATTTATCCATTACACGACATATGGAGAAATATTTCTCTAGCTTATGGTGCTGTTTGTTTTTTCATCACTTGGTGCACCAGCTTAACAAATCACTCAAACATTAATGGGGACATGTCACGAGAGACTCACTTTTTCAGCCCTTATTCACATGCATTTGGATATCTGGAGTGCCTACCAACCCAAAAACTTTATCATAAGACAAGCCAGTCAGTTTTTATGGGCTGTTTCGGTCAGAAAACACGTCAACAAGCCAATCAGATGTGGTTCCCCTTCCTATGTCGCATGCATTATATGATATCACCCCCCAGAGTAGAGTATCTCCAATGGTGGAGTATCTCCATCCACGGCTTGAGAACTACCTTTGCAAAGATGTGACACATCTTTCTTGCAAGCCAATCAAGGCAGACTGGGTTTTTCTGGGGAGAGGTCTTTAGAGGGAGAGGCTCTAAAACAGAGCGTTTCATACAGCTATATTCAGATGAACAGTTTTAGTTTTTTTTTTTTTTTTTTTTTTTTTTTTTACAATAAACCATACAAACATGTTCATGTAGAAACCCAAAATACATGTATGAACCTAAAAATGAGCATGATTGGTCCCCTCTAATATTATTTGTAATAACTTCCATAAGAAACAGGTAACAGATATTTTAGAAACCTGATCACAGATCTACCCGCTCCCTGACAAATCACTCAGCACTGCCTCAGAGAAACAATGCTGTCTTCAAAAAATGCTCACAACACGGCTCATTGACTCCAAAGTGATTTATTTGACAAATTCCATTTCCTCGTGCTTCATAAATGACAATTACATGTGAGAATAGGCAGAGATCAAGGAAGGCTTGCCCGTCAAATTGAAATATCTCGTGCTCTCAGGGCCTGTGCATGAAACAAGATATCAATTGGAAGTTTGAACATCTTTTCCCTCGTTGAATGTCCGGAGGAAGAGCAGAACATCAATAGCTGGCTTCATTAAGAGCAAACAGACATTGAATGTGAGTGAGCGGGGGGTGGTACGAGGCCAATTTCTACCATCTTAATTAAAATCCTGCTGTGATCCTGCAAATGTCCGTAGGCCTGAAAGGTGTGGTAGCTTCCAAGAAATGTTGGATGTTTGTTTTTTGGTGTCTCAATCATGGCATGTTCTAAAGGAAAATATGTGTATACTTTGTTACTGACAGTTACATGAGTAGATTGATACTGCTTTACTAAGGAACAAAGAAATTGTTACTCCACGTAACTGAGATAGACATATATCAAATAGACATATTTCCAAACCGTAAAGCTCTCCCATTTAGTCAGGTGTGCAGGGGAGGCTAATGGGTCATGAGTTGTAGTGGGTATTCTTAAATTTTTTGTGTAGGATTGCTTATAATCAATAACTGGACATTTTGTTTTGTTCACATTGTCAATGTAATATAGTCACTCTCCTTTTAGCTCTGTTTGGGTCCCCACCAACTCCAGCTGTAGCTACAAAATGCTCTATACGTCAGTTAATCTACATAACACGTGGTCAACTGACTAATTGTTAATATTAAAATATTGACCAACATCTCTTTTAAAAGTTTATTTTAGGCTCGTCCTGTTTTCTTCTCTGCTTAGATTTTCCGCACATTCTCTGTGCTATTTTCTGTTTAGAGCTGAGATCTTTGGTTTTCTATGTCTGACGGGGGCATCTGAGTGGCCAGACAGCTGTTAGAAAGCCAGACGAGGTCGTCTGTGCTCATGAGTGGGTCATGTTTCGAGAGCTGAGGTCTCTGAGCAGAGTGGGGTTCTGTAATGTCATAAAACATGGCCATGTAGTCAGACAGATATTGTAGAAAACGTCAAGTAAACCCAAAAGACAGGATTAAGTCAAGAGTGTGGCCTTTTACAGGCGGAGGTGAAATGACTGAACTGAATGAAGAAAGCTCCCGAGGCTCTGTGGCCTGTGAGGGCCAAAAAAATGTGTATATTGAAGTAGACAATCACAGAGCTAAGCAATTTAGAATATGGGAGATTTTCCTGACATTTGACTGATTAAGGGAATCGTGTCCTGGACTTGACAAACATCTGTAATGTTATCACTTTTGAATCCCCTAGGCCTTAATTACATCGTCATACCAGTGGACACCTCTTTATACACAGGCTCTCTGTCTCCCCTCTGTATTTCCAGGGTCAGTCACAGACCAAACATAATGGAGTTTGGCGATTGTCAGTGTTTTTTTATTTTTTATTTTTTACTTCACGGCAAAATGGCAGAAGTCTTAACTTTGTGCCAGCATAAGTGTGTGTGTGTGTGTGTGTGTGTGTGTGTGTGTGTGTGTGTGTGTGTGTGTGTGTGTGTGTGTGTGTGTGTGTGTGTGTGTGTGTGTGTGTGTGTGTGTGTGTGTGTGTGTGTGTGTGTGTGTGTGTGTGTGTGTGTGCGCGTTAGAGTGTGTGCATTTTGGCATGTTTGAAGTGTGTGTCAGTGCTCTCCTTGTTTTCTCAAGCCAATCTTTTTTCCTTTCTTTTGAACCTCTAACCCTATGTCTACTGACAACACTGTTTACCTCGATTCCCAGTGGCTACCGACTAGACTAGACTACAAAGTTTGTGTGTGTGTGTGTTTTTATTCATTTTCTTGTCAATGTCTCTTGTCAAATCACAATTCAAAGAGTAGCATGTGATTAAAATATTTGAAGTATGGGACTTAATGAAATAACCATTTTGAAAAGCCAACTTGAAAGAAGATCTGTATCGTGAAATGTCTAATATTCTCTTGAGGTGGAAGGAAATGTGGCAACAGGTTTGGATCAATGTGGACTCCCGTTGTCCATTTAACAGATCTAACATATATGTTTATGGCAAGTATTTTATGGAATGATGTTTGTGCCTGCTATGGAACATAACAGAAAAATATTTATTTCATAAAAGTGTAATTTATTGATTGAGTAGAGAGGGATTTGCCCAAATAAAATTATGGAAACGGCCTTGGGGAGGTCTGCGCTCCCTCGGTGCCCTGTACAAAACATAATTCATGAGTCTGCAAAACTTTAAATGTATCCACACATCTGTGCCACATTGTGCAGACTGGCAAATGAAATAGTTTTTACTTTCCCAAGGCATGAATTGACAACTTGGACTACCCCGTATGCACATATGGCACAAACATTAATTACTCGCCGTGTGTATTGTTGAGCAGAAAAGCTTTACTGTTTTAATATTACCCAGTAATGAGTAATTTCCAAAACAAAAGTTCTGAAATTATGGTTATTTATCCAAGTTATGCAGAGTCAGTATGCATCTTCGCCTCACGTAGAAGTTAAACTTTGGTGAAATTTCAGGTGAATTACGCATCGGCAGGTGATGGTCTGTTTTTGAAACTGCCCTCCATTTACTTCAATTCATAAAGGATTTACTCAGTTTCAAGATTGAGGATTCTCTGTTAGTGGAGAAAACAATGTTTTCATCAAGAATTTGAGCTAATGCACGTTGAGTCATTGATATATGGTCATTTGGAGGGTGAGGTATTCCTTTACTGACAGATGACCCATGCAAACACTGACGTCATATTCCATTGACATTCGACCACACATACACACCATCACTATTGCATGAACATCACATATTCCATCTCATCTATGGAACTCATAAAACCCCGTTTAACTGACACACAACTGCCTGAACACACAGTATTTTTATTCAGAGGTTATTGCTGATGACGTCGTACAGCGTTACCAACTGTCTCCTCAATTTACCTGGGCTGAATGCCAGTGTGAACCTGACAGGAATCCAGGATAGTGATCTTGTATGTACTTTACATATTTGCAGGTGAGTTTGGCTGTTTCACTGGCATTTCATCACAGCCTCACAACACGTCCACACTGCTAGTAAATAAATAAATAAAAACAGAACAGATAGAAGGAGTAAACACTCAGACTTTACATCAGTCAGGGAGTTAAAACTCCTCAACTCAATGCCACAGATCAGACTGGGATACAGAGCAGCGGCCCTTGAGCTGGTGGGAGTTCAGCATCGGACTAGAGCTCTTCAGCAGGGTGGATGTCTGCTGGTTTAAATGCAACCTCAGAGCGATTGTAGTGACATATTGGAAAGTTGAATCAACAAAAACAACATAGGCTGTTATATTATTCCTTTCTTAAGCTGCATTCTCCATTAAAATGCTTTTTTTGATGAGTAAGTCAGTATTTTATTCTCTTTCTCTACATTTCTGAGTCCCTTTGTGCATGTTTTTATTCATTAATATTAAAGCGTGCACAAAGAATGAGTGAAGGCTGCATAAACACCACCAATAAGATCTCTGTGTTTGTTTGTGCGTGTGTGTGTGTTATACACACAGCATTACTAATGGAGTCATCAACACCCCTGATTGCCACTTTCTATGTTTGGCTATATTGGAATAAGTTGTTGTTCACAGATGAGCTTCGTGCTTATTGATATAGATCGATAAACAATTACTGGTCTCTTTGCCGGGCAAATTCCCGTCAAGCTTCCTTCTGTGCCCACAGGGAGATACATGGACCAATGAGAGCAAGCGAGAGCTGTACAGTATCTTTGAATTGGTGATTCAGAGAAATGCTTTTATAGAAGCAATGTCAAATTCTTTGGATAAAAAAAATTGTCTGAACCTGTCTGTTCAGAGAGCATTCTGGCAGGATGTATTTGCTAGAAAGGATCATCAGCCAGTTGTAGCAGTTGTTACTGTTAATGTAAAAGAAAAACAGCCTTTTTGGTGTCATTTCGGTCACATGTTGTGTAACTTTATGCACTGGTTTACTCCAGCAAATCAGTTTGGTTGCCTGTTCACAGGAATGTGAATCTCTTTGTGTAATTTGTACATAGATTGGACGTCATGTGGGTCTCATTGTGGTTAGGCCATCGGGAAGGTGTGGGCGAAGGTGTTTCAGACGCTGCTCGGAAATCCAGCAAGAGCAAAATAGTTTGAGACATATCAAGGCTCTTGGAGTTGTCGCAGTCGCATAAATTACAATGCGAAAGACAACATATAAAAACTGCTTGGGAAAACAGCAGGTAACTTATATTGATAAGTAGCTGATAGTGGTGTTGCAGGCACTGCTTAGCAAGACAACCAAGGCAAACAATTGGAGTAGCAACATGGTAGATACACTCCTCAGCAATACTAAAACATTAACAGCACTGAAACAGGAACCCCAATGTCAGCTACAAGTACAAAGCTCATAGACTGCAGGAAGCAGACAACAGTTGCATGAAAATATATGAATACCTTTACCCCTGAAAAACCAACCAATGTCTGTATGGACTATGAAGGAAAAAGCCCCTCTCTGACTCATGGTCAAAAGCATCAACTCTGGAACATACAACACTACCAAGCACCTTACTGCTTATTATATCAGACCTCAACACAACATCAAGAATTCCAAGGACATTGTCAGCAAAGTTTGACGGTTAAAACTGGGAACATGATGTCTCATAATGCCATGACATTTCAAAGGAAAACCAACCGTATGTCCAGATGAGGTAAGACTCTGCTCAACCTCTGGCAAAATACCATCAGCTCCTTCCAGTGAACAGCAATGATCAGGGAAATGATCCCCATATGTGGATGACACCTGGGTCACGATCAAGGTCCAGGAACTACATGCTTGCAGACAACTCAGTTGACAGCAAAATTAAGTTTACATTAGAAGACAGACAGAATGTACTCACACCGATAATGATTTGCTTTTGACTCCCATGTCCCTCTAGTTCATTCTTCAGCATGTTTTCAGACTGGTCGTGAATGATTTAACAGGACAATAGACTGTATATAAGCAGCGGACGTAGTAACTATCATTCATTGGTTTGTCTACTACAGTTTTGAAGTCTTGCGTTTAGCATTTTGGCTATCTCCATCTTGGTTTTAGTCTGTCACTGTCTTGTTGTACAACCAAATGCTGAACAAGACATTTTTTAGGTGACCAAAATGGAACAATAAACTTTTATGAACTGAAAACAAACTGTGAAAGAGTTTAATTTTCTAAGACAAAAACACGGACAACACCCAGACAACGCCATGGTAGTGGTTTGTAAATCACAAGGTAGCCACGCCCTAAAGCATATCCTGTTTAATTGTCTATTTACTCTAAATGGGACAAAGAATTTACTAACTGAACATTGTGCTGTATTGACGGAGGCTTTAAACTAAAGGTTGAGACCATAAACTTATCTTATAATATTTAGTGAGGTAATAATAAATGTAAAAAGTAGCCATTTTCTCATTGACCTCTATACAATCCGACTTATTTTTGCAACCAGATGAGTCGCCCCCTGCTGGCCATTAGCAAGAAATGCAGATTATTATTTCACATTTTAAACTTCTGTCTCTGAGATAGATATTATTCAAACTCTGTGCTTTTAATTGTTGTATAAACATATTGGGCAAAAACCTAAATTGTGTAATATTTATAGTCAGTAAAATGTAGCTCTGCTCAGTTCAGTGATATCAGAGCAACACCTCTGTTGTTTGCAGATGATTACATTACAGTCATTTAGCATACACTTTTATCCAAAGCAACTTACAATAAGTGTATTCAACATAGGTTTTCAAGAGAACTACTAGTCACCAGAAGTCATAAGTGCATCTCCTTTCTTAAACAAACATCTAAAAGCATAAACCAGAGCAAAAGTATAGTGCAGAAGCAAATTACTACAATAAGTGCAACAAACTAATACAAATACAATAAGTGCACCGAACTGATACGAATACAATAAGTGCAACAAACTAATACGAATGCAATAAGTAAGATGCAACTGTTTTGCTCCAATGTACATTATGGCAGATAAAGCACTCAAGGGAGCTGCTGTAATTAAAAGTTCAGGTATGTACTACCCTTATCAAAAAAAAAAGGTTTTCCTTTATGTTTTGCTGTGCTCACTCTGCGTGACAACTTCATTCAAAATAAGCACATGGGCCAACTCAGGGAACATAACAAGGACAGGGAATTCACCTGGGGATCCCTCAGGAGCAGCAAGGGGGAAGTTATTCGAGAGTAAGACATCTGTGCTTCCCTGCTAGATCTGTCAACAACAGAGCACTGATCTGGATAACTACTTTAGTAAGGCAGGGATGGATACAGAGAAAGTTTCACTTGCAGTAAGCTGAAATGTCACTTTATGCTTGAAGTTTACTTTCCATTTTAGACAAAACTAGTGGTTAAAGACTGATAAAACTGACTTATTTTATAACTCTCAAAAAAAATACTTATACAGCATTGGATAGACAAAACCAGAAAAAGGCCAGATTTGAGTGATTTTGTTGAAAGTTTGGACCGCTTCGGACCAGCAGAAAGTGTACTTTATAATGCCGACAGTGCATTAACAGCAGCAGAGAGAAAGTGTAATAAAACATACCTACTGAGACTGGACCACGTGAAAGCTGGAAGGACTGCTGCTGAGTTAAGTGGTCCTGAGAGAATTGAGATAATAGTGATGTTAGTGACAGGCAATTATAAAGGCTGCATCAGCCCCGGTGTTATTAGCTGCCTCACTCACACTGTGCCTCTCACCGACGCTGTAGCCGTTAGCTTGGATTGAGTGTGGTTCATACAGAGTTCTAGTTTGAGAGTGTGAGCACATGTACTCTGACAAGAACATGTGACCATATATCCACCCAAAATATGCAGTCTTTCACACCCGCACCGGCCTTTATGCAAATGTAAGAATTTAATATTTGATTGATAATGGTTCATCATTACGAACTCCTTTCACATTGTCATACTGTTTTCACATTGTCATTTGATACATTGTTATTTAAAAAAAGTTTCATAGTATCTTTAAATCGTTCAATCTGAGGTGTTTATGCTTGTTCAAACTGTGACATTATATAATTGGATACTAGTTACTGCAAATGGAAATTGCATGTTGTAATTACATATTAGCATTCATGCTAACATGCTTATGTTTAACAGGTAAAATAATTACCTTGTAACCATCTTCATTTAATGTGTTAGCATAATGATTAGCACGAAAGGCACAGGACGGATAAGGCTGATGATGATGGTGCTTGAAGGAAAGTTAAGGGATCCCTTATTGCCATTCATCCAGTGGGGGTTTAACGGTTACAAGTACTTGCAAACTTGAACCCAAAAGCAAGACAATGAGACAGAGATACAAGGATAGTTTACTTGGTAATTCAGGCAGTGTCAAAACCTAGAAATCCGTCACAAAGGCAAACAAATCTGAAAAGGGGCAAGAGAAGGGGCAGAGAATCCAAAGTCCAAACAAGAAGAGCAGATACAGGAATTAGAATAACGCTGGAGAGCTTGGCAGTAAAACACAAGACAATCTGGCAGGGATCAAGTGCAAGTGGACGGAAATAAATAGTGAGGGACTGATCAGAGAATGGGGTGCAGGTAAGCTGGGTGTGGACGACCAGGTGAAGGGAATGAGATTAGATTGTGCGAGTGGCAGGACCTGAAATGACAGGAGAGTTAGTGAAAGCAGGCAGGCCATATCAAAACAATCTAAGACGTAGTGGAATTTGTGACGGGGGGACTGATGCTATTCACCACAAAACTACATTTCATTCAAAACCATAAATGTGAAGGTCACGATGGTGGTGGAGGGAAAGGAAGAGGATCAGCAAAGACAGCAGGATAGATTGCTCGGAAACCATAAATGTCATTACCAAATTGAATGGCATTCAAACCGTACAGTTGTTGAGGAATTTATCTGAATCAAAGGTCTGGACCGAGCAAGCGATTGATTGACAAACTGAGTCTACCATTACTGAATTTTGCAACTTCGGAAAATGCCCACTTAAATTGTCAAAATTTCATCAGCCAATGCCTCATTAGCTTAAGATAAATTCTGCAATGTATTTTTACACTGAATGAAGGCTGTGGATTTCATTATCTATTTATAGCATTTGAAGTGCATTAAGAATGAATCTATTCACTGCCAGAGTGGACAGGAGAAATCAATACAGTGACTCTATCTGTATGTGGGTGTGTGAGTCTTGTTTTTAAGACTGGCCAAAAAATGTTCCTCCAACCCTACCTTAATCCTAGGAAAAGTATTATAACACGCCAACATTTAATACAGTCAACATTTTCTGCAATGAGGGATTTATTAGAATTTATAAGAACTAATAGTGTCTCTGAAAATAGTTTTTAATGCCAGTGGGATACGGTAATAGGAATCACAGTGGGACATGAGAGCATTCAGTTTATAAGGAAGTATAAGGGGATGGGACTGATGAATTGGAAACCTAGGGAGCCTAAGTCGTAGGTTTCACTGAGATAGACTGAATAAATTATATCCTTCAGAGTAAGTTGTTTGATCTAAGAGTAATTCAAATTTTATTTTTATCTAATAAAGAGAATTTGCAGAGGAATTACATACGTGTATTAACTAAATTTGTCTATAGACCACAGCAACAGAAATACTGATAAAAACGTTGTCGTTTGATCTTTACCACTGAGAGCTATTTTCACATTGAAGCTAGTCACACATTCAACTGGCAGCCAGTTCAATAGAATTTGCTGACCCTGCCACACTGTTATTTTTGCCAGTTTCAATTTCCTTTTCCTTTTTATTTTATCTTGTAGAAAATTATTTTCGTTCAAGCTGCACAAATTTCACAACCTGCTATATTTGTGGTTAAAAGCTGTGTTTGTTGGGGCTCATTGTAAGAATTGTCAAGATTTTTTTGGCATGATGGTAGACAACACTAAAACTGGTTGCTTCATTATTGATAGTATATCTATTTACCCAGTTCGGTAGGTAATGTTGGATTATATGGTATTCGTATTAGTTTGTTGCACTTATTGTTTTCGTAGTAATTTGCTTCTGCACTATACTTTTGCTCTGGTTTATGCTTTTAGATGCTTGTTTAAGAAAGGAGATGCACTTATGACTTCTGGTGACTAGTAGTTCTCTTGAATACCTATGTTGAATACACTTATTGTAAGTCGCTTTGGATAAAAGCGTCTGCTAAATGACTTCAATGTAATGTAATGTAATGTAATATGGTACTAAGGACTGGTTCTTGGAAAATATCAGACAGAATCATCAACTCCTTACTTTCCATGTTCCGTCTGACATTGCCTACACTTAAACCAATTTCTGTAGGTGGAAATCGATTGTCCCTAACCACTAGAGACCAACGTATCCATCGGAATCTAACGGCATTTTAAGTCGACACTGATGTTTAGCCATGCCAACAAACTTGTTTTGCAGGGGTTTTAAAACTGGAGTGGAAGTGATATATTCTGTGGACTGTAGTAGCAGCAGACAGGTTTGTAACGCTTTGAAGAGTCGGCTCGCTATAGCAAGACAAATGAAAACACAGCTAATGCTATGTGGATAACAGTTGTGTGTAATGGAGGAATTTAATATTATAGATTCAGTGTTTTCTCCACCGGCCAGTCCAATCCCAAGTCCACAAGTTGGTACTTCCCTTTGACAACAAGCAGGCTGCTAATTGTAGGGCCACGATCTATGGTTGACACTGGCTTTGAGATCCATCTCAATTATTCTTGCACTTGACCTTTTCTCTTCCCTCTACCTATGAAGTATGAGTACCGTTTTGTCTGTGTTGAGGGGGGCGTGGCAAACTGCCTTCCAGAAATCGATGGGCCATTAGACTCCCATCTGCCATCCAGTCTACATGCTTCACAGCCAGAGTGGAGTGTACTGACTAACTGCATTACTCTTTGGTAAACGGGTCAAGATTCCAGCCTGCTTCAGCGAAAACCAGTTTGTACAAAGTGTAGTCTAAACACGTATGATAGCGATCATTTTGATAACCACCAGCAAAGCCAGGATGACAAGCCTGCTGTAACAGTGGCGAGATTATCAAAGGACTGCTATGATTTACCAAGCTAGCGTCAGGTAACCAATTGGAGTAGCCGAGCTAGCAGCACCGCTAGCAAACTAATCTATAGCTAATTTACCGCTGGCTAACCGCCATCTGTGGGTTAGAGGACATTGTTTATTAATTTTCAATAAATCTAATGGTACAATGGATACATTTCAGAATTGACTGTTGAAAATTATGCCTTTTTTTTTTTTTTTTTTTTTTTTTTTTTACTACAAAGGCACTAAGGTGTGGCTTCTTCATTGTTGTACATTTCTCCAGTCAGATGCAGTTTAAGAATAAGACAGGCACTTTCTATCAAGCATACTGTTGCCGTAACTGACTCGTCACCATCCTCCTTCCCATTGTGTCCTGTCTTTTATTCATTACCTCTGTGTGTACTGAGGCTTAGCGAACATATTGTCTTACTGTGCGAGTCTATGCTTTTTCCAGTGCAGACACTGTGGGGAAATTACCTCATTAGAAACATGAACTCCAACAATTGAACTAGTGACAGGTACGTCTAGATTGTTAAAAAAAGTCCACTGTTTTACTTATTGCACCAATTAATTTCTACCAGCAGATACAGTGACCCAAAACAGTATTGGTTTATGCTTAAATGGAGCCAAATAATTCGTTTTACTGTCAGTACAGGCAACGAAACTGACGTGCAAATTCACAAATACATCCAAACACATATAGCCGCTCACCATTGCAGCCAGGGGCTAAGGGTCTTAGGGGTTTAGGTGAAAGTAGCAAATTGCTTTGGTCAGCTTATGAATCTATTAAAGATATATTCTTTTGTAAACACAAATGGCATGCAAGATCAAAAAGGTACCACTATAAATGCATATATACTTACGCACAAACTGTTGGAGGCTTCTTTTTTTTTTTCCACTGAGGCTTTCTGATGTGTTTTGGAGGATTTTAATGCCTTCCATTGGTACCTCAAGGGCCTGAAATCTGGGTGTGTGAGCGAGAGAGTTTAAGTGTGACAGCACTTCTGCAGGTCTGTGAAGATGCCTTGAGGATATTTCACGGCTTAGGAGATGAATTATCTTTTTGCGACTGTGTTTCCACACAGTGTAGACACCCAGAGACAGCAGGGGAAGCAGAAGATACAGTCTGTCAACACTGGCTTTGCTTCCACCTCCTATGCATAACTGACAATATGTATTCTTTTTTAAATAATTCCCTCTATATGATTATGCATCGGTGGCTCTATACCATCTACAGGTATATTAAAGACTTCATCTTCATAACTGCAGCTATACTCTATGCCTTCTATAATGTGGTCATGGAGTTGTTTGATTTTCATGAATTTGCCATTTATTTCTGAAAAAGCATTAGATATTAAATTCTAAATGGGCTGTTTTGGCCCCAACAACTTAAACAAAGGCAGAGGAGGAGTGTTATCAGTCCGATAGCTGAATCATCCTGATCAGCTGCAGCTCAGTGATATTCTGCAATGCACCAGTCACATTGCAGAAGGGTCTATTTACTTTTTTGCTGATTTAAAAAAAAAAAAAAAAAAAAAAAAAGAAAAGAAAAATGTAAAACAGAGTAAGATTACAAACAGATGGTATTTCACATTTCAGTGCTTTTACATTAATTTCCATTCCTTACACATTGGCATTGTTTTTGCCCAGGACTGGAGGGCTCTGCTGTGGGTGATTAAAACCAGCACATCACTGGTACCCATCTACTTCTCATCAGTGATATCGGTGAGGCTAGGTGCCTGCGCAGAGCCCGAAAGATAAAAAAGACAATACCCAACCCCAGCAACATCCTGTTCAACCTGCTGCCGTCTGGCATGCCACCAGACAGAGCAGCTTTTTTCCTCAGGCTGTAAGACTCCTCAACTCATCCTCCATTTTTCCATCATAAAAAAATATGTTTTGCTTTTATCCTGTGGCATAAAGGGACATTTCATTGTGCAACCCTGTGTTGTAGAATAACAATAAATGAACCTTAGAACTTCCCCACCCACCAAACCCCTCAACCATCACTCCATTATACCCAAACTCAAAACATTCTAGCTTGAGGCAAACCTTATACAGGATTGCATGTTTACTTTCAAGTGACAAAGCCCTTCCAGCAGCAGTAGATGTTATGACTCTTGTTCTTTGGAGCAAAGGAGGAAGTAGTCTCACGTTGGTAGGATTTGGGCTGGAATGGACATTGAACACATTCTCACCCCAACCCTTTAAATATCGACACTTTGTTGGTGTCCCGGAGCTTCAAACTATTCGGCTCTATGTAGCGTCATTTTATGCCCACTGCCATTTTGTTACCCTATCAGACAGAGCACTCTTTACAGTTTTCTGTGAAACAATTGCACACATATATCAATCTTAGAAACCTGCCACATTTAGGTTAAGGAACTCTGCAGTAGGATGAAACTGGATGTATTCAGTAGGATAATGTTTAAAAATAAAAAATGACATACTAGACTACCCATCAAGCTTTATGATGCCACTTTTCCCTTTAACAGAACAGTATTGAATAATGACCTGCTTTCTATCCGAACCTCAGCAAGAAAAAAAGCAAAACTCTCGAAATTGTGTTTTGGCCGAACTCTTCCCATTCTTTTCTTGGCTTTCGTCTGCTTCTCATTTACACTGGGAATTGCTTTTCATGAGCCCTGTCAACACAACAATCCATGTTACATTTAAAAAATGCAGTGAATGATTGAAATTGAAAAAATGCTCATTCCTGTTGTTCACGGACATCCAGCAAAGCTAACTAGTTTTCAGGACTTGACAGGAGTTTTGGACGTGAATGCAGAATAACACACACCGCACTGGCCAGGTCTGAGAATTTAGAAATGAGATTTTGTTGCATTTTGTTGTAAGTACTTGGCATATTTTTTTGAAATAAAATGCACGTAGCTCTTGGTTAACTTTTGCAGCAGTAGTGTGTGAAACACCTCTGTTTCTCTCCCATGACAGTATTTCCCTCGCTGTCTCGCTCACACACACAGCCAAGGTGCTTTTTTTTTTCTCTTCTGCTCAACATGTTATAACTAATCCTTACTGGGTTATCTCTCCAGCACAGACACACCATGAGTGTGTATGTGTGTTTGCGTGAAATGAAGATTAGTTGCATTAGCAGTTATGGTGGTTTGGCCTGTTTTCTTTTTTTTTTTTTTTTTTTTCCTAAAAGTCCAGGCATTTATGTACGAGTGTACGAGCTTACACTGCATGTGTGTGTCTATTCTGTATGTGTGTGTGTGCTTAGGTGTTGCCCTGGGAATGTGTTCAATTTTAAAGAATGTGAAGGCCAAACAAAATCACCTGCGGCAGCCAAAGAAAAGCTGGATTGAAGCGATTTTGAGCGGATTTCTGCGCTTTCATCCGGCAGCTATTTTCTGCTGCTTTTTCAGTGGCTGCGCCAGGATTCTGGTAACATTTCCAACAACAGTGGAGGAAGGGGTAGTAGTAGTATTTTGTTTGGCATAAGAGCATTTCTGAAAAGTGTGACAATCAATAAAGATGGCCTCTTTCAATGCCAAAGTGCTCCTTTGGAGCATATAGCTATTTCTCTCTCGCATGCACATACACTGTACATAGGATCTCATGCTTATCTCTCTGCTGCAGTCACAGTGAGGATAAAAAAGTCCACACACATACAGGCAAGGAGATGGAGTCTGAAAAACTGATGTGACAGTGGGATTTATTGCATCTTAATTATTCAAAAGTGTGTGAGAAACGATGAACGGGAAAGAGAGCGAGAGAGTGAGATAGGGAGGGAGCAGGGGAGTGCAACAGTAAAGAGGCAGAGAAGATGAAAAATGAAGGAAGGGGAGATAGAAAGCAAGTAGCCATATTTCTCAGTCACCTTGTCAAGAGTAAACCGTTCTGTTATCAATTCTGGTAAAAAGAAAACATATTCATCAAACTCAAGTGGTTTTTTTTTGGTTTCTTGTTGGAGATCAGTGAAGGGAACATAGAGGAAAAACCCATTCAGACCTCAACTGAACAGGTGATCTGTATCTGGGTAGGCTATCCAGATTTAGATCTGGTCACTGGCTTTTGCATTTTCACCTTGTATTAAAGAGTAACTTTGGTATTTTTTAATCTGGATCCGTGTTTTTATTTCCAAGTGACAAATGGGGACAACTGGGGCAAATGCACAGCGTCAATGTAACGTTATATCCACTAAAAGTGCTCTTGTAAGCCACTGACACGCTCAGATTGGATTATAGGTATCTGAAAACATGCATACTCTATGGGCATCCATGAAATTCAAATAGCTCATCCACAGTACCTTATCCACGTTGTCTAAAGCAACATCTGTAAACGACAAACTTAACACTACCGTTTCCACCGTTGTCTTCCAGCAAAACGTTATCTCGTGAGATTTCAGAACAAGTCTTCTCCTTGACCAAGACTCTTTCCTTAATGTTGGAAATCAGACCCTTTCAGTGGCAAAAAACTTTTAGTGGACATAAACAACAGTGCTAGCTTGACCAGATAGGATTTCATTACAGCACTTAAGCAGCTGCCTTCTGCAGTGTTGTTTCTCAATACATAACCAATTTCAGAAATTGTTATTCCTATTAGTCAGTGTAAGTTAGCCTTTTAATAAATAAAGAGTTACATTCATTACATTATTATTATTATTATGAGCACTGGCAGCATTATTCTGAATGGAATACTTATGTTAATAAGTTGTAGTTTTTTTTTTATGGTGTTTGGTTTTACAGAAATTTCCGTAAATAAGCTTCAAAAGTGGGGTTTCTATTCATTGATTTTGGTTTTACCATTCTAATATTTTCCAAAATAAGTATTAATCAGATTTTTTTTAAATCAGTGTGTCACACACTATACGTCAAAAAATCATGTGCATTTCTAAAAGATTACACTTTGATATAATGTGCGGTTCTTCCTTATGACTTCCTGTTTGCATGAGCACGAAGGAGAGCTGATAATGGATGCTAACTGTTCATGGATCAAGGTACAATCCCAGGATAAACCTTGCTGTTGTAAGATGTCACAGATCTCACAAAAAATCTCATGCTGTACTCCATAGTTAAGCAGGATCATTCATAGAGCACACTTCTTAATAAATACAATTATTAACAACTGTGTTAAAACAACACAATTCGAGATGGATTTCTGACATTGTGTTATGATGACAGCTGCTTGTGATTAACAGATTCACACCTTTCTCCTCCAGTTTTATCACCATGCCTTGTTTGTTTTTATTAATTTACACAATTTGCATTGTTATGAAGTTATCAAAGATGAGTCTTGATGGTGCAAGATGAGAAAAGTTACCGAAAACAAAGACAGGTTTGTGATAACTTTGATCCCCTGACTTTTATCAAATTTCAAACTTTTCAAACAAATTTAAAATTTTGTCTAATACTTTTTTGTATGATAACATTTTTACATGTTGGGAAATGTTAAGTAATATTTGTGGTTGGTGTTCTGAAACATTCCCAGTTAGGTTGAGACAACCAAAAAATATAGGATGTTGTGAAATGGTCGTGTTTAGGTTTAGATGGCCAAAACACTTTGAAACAGTCGCAGGTAGGTCAAGGCAACAAAAACTACTTAACATTTTGAAACGGTTTCGATGGCAAAAATACTTAATGCTTTGAAACAGCCTGGGTTAAGTTCAGACAACAAAAACAACTTAACGCTTTGAAGCGATTGCGTTTAGGTTATGGCGGCGGCTGTGGTGTAGTGGAGAGCAAGGTAGTTCTCCACTCAGAAGGTCGGTGGTTCGATACCCGGCTTCGGCAGTCGATGTGTCCTTGGGCAAGATACTTAACCCCAAGTTGCTCCCGAAGGCTTGCCATCGGTGTGGACTGGATGTTGCATGAATGTTAGTTAGAGTCTGATGGTGGCACCTTGCATGGTAGCCTGTCATCAGTGTGTGAATGGGTGAATGATATGTAATATACTACTGATTGTAAGTCGCTTTGGATAAAAGCGTCTGCTAAATGACTAATGTAATGTAATGTAATGTTTAGATGGCAAAAATACTTAACGTTGTGAAACGGTAGCAGTTCTGTTTAGATGGCAAAATCACTCAACGCTTTGAAACAGTCGCCATTAGGTCAAGGCAACAACAACTACTCATCGTTTTGAAATGGTTGCTGTTAGTTTTAGATGGCAAAAATACTTAATGTTGTGAAACGGTCGCGGTTCGGTTTAGGCAACATAAATACGTAACCTTGTGAAAGAGTCATGGTTAGGTTTAGATGTCAAAAATACTGGTAATAAAACGGTAGCTGTTAGGTTATGGCAACAAAAACACTAGTTAGGGTTAGAAAACAAATCATGGTTTGGATGACTTTTTATGTAATGACCTAACGTCATGCAACTCAGTGATGTTACATAATGCCGTCAATGAAAATAACTCAAATTTTGGTTTACACACTGAACTTTAACGCAGCACCCCTGAGTATAGGTCCTGTGTTTGTTTCACCCATCCACCACCCCATCCAACCTTTTTGGACATTCTTGCTCTTAATGCTATGTCAGTTGTTCTTAAAACTATCAATATTTTACTCCCTGGTAGTGAGACCAGGCAGGTATGCTACAGCACTGGAGTGATAATTCAATATCTAGTGCTTATTATGTGCCAGAACTACCCACTGCTCTGCATTCAATAGATACTGTTGAGTGACTGACGTTGCTGATGCTGCTCCGCCAACAGTTTCTTTGCAGCCTGTGTATGCATTGTGTTAAAGTAATTCTCAACACAATTTTGCATGAAAATATCAGTTCTGTAATAGATGAAATACACTGAAAAGATGCCACATAGCTAAGCTGATATGCTGACGTGCATATTTAAATTGATCAGTATCACCTTAAACAAAGCCTATCAGAATCTTCCTTTCCTTGTATTTTTTGTTGTCAAATCAGGAATATTGAGCTCCAATTCGCGAAATAAAGTTGTAATATCAGAGAGCAGACGTTGAAAGAGAGCTGACTGAGAAGGAGCAGAGAAGGGAAGTGAGTTCACAGGAAGTCACGCTACGGGTTTGGAGTGCTGACTTTGATGATAACATAAAGTGATTTGGAAGTATGTTTTGGTGCTAGTCAGAAAGTTTCTGTGTGAGAGGGAGAAATGAGTTGAAGAGGGGGCGAGCACGAAACCAGCAACTGCACCGGCCCCGTGGGTAATGCAAAATAGATTATAATTGTGAGGAATGTCTCGAGACAAACCCGCTCTCCTCTCTCTCACTGATACACACATAAATAAATAAATAAACCAATGCCGCCTCCCCTCTTCATCTGTGTCTTTGACAGCTGAAGTGCAACTGTATGCGTATCTTTAGTTTGAGAAGCTCTTGTTTATTCAACAGTCACTCATAAAGTCCTTTAATGAATAAATACATGCTATTTGATAGTGATCTCTGCGTTGATGCCTGCTGTGCCATTTCAAGTAAAACCAAGGCTTAAAGAAAAAATAAACTTAAAAACAAACTATGAATTCTGAGTGAAATTGTTGGGAAAAACTTTGTGTTGCTAAAAATGAGTCCACTTTTGGAAGCTCAGATGGATACAGTACATAAGAAAAGGGAGTATTTCTATGTACTATACAGGCATTACACTTGTATTTTACTTGAGTTTTTCTGTTATATGTAAAGCCAGATCTGGGGTCTTTCCGCGGGCCGGTTCACTGCTGGAGGACCTGCTGGAGTCTGAGCTGATGGAGTTACTGGTGAACCTGCATGCTGTGAGCCGCTTTGTCTGACGACGCAGGGAATCTGACCCCGATGACAGGCTTAAGAATGACTAGACAGTAATAGCCAATCTTTTACTATGATGGTCTGTGTCCAGGTAGGTCAGATAGAGGAATCGGTTTTACATTGAGACTGTTTTATAAGCAGTCAGAAGTTCCTTGTAGTTTTATTCTAGAAATACTCAAGTGGGTCAAGGAAAAGTCCTACATTCAAAATTTGACCACAGAGTAATTTCCAAGTGCTCCTCCCACCAGTGCAGGCCGCAAGGCATCTTTCTACAATGACACCCTGGTAAGGAAGGAGGTTACACTTTTGGATAAGGTATCATTTCAACCTGTAGCCTCCACCCAGTGTGTCACAGATGGAGGATTAAGTTTTCTTTATTTTGCAGGAAGAGTTTCAACAATTCCCTTAACAATCAGTTGATTCATTTTGGCCCTACATACCAAGGCTAGATTGGACAGAAAAATAAAAGATGGATCCCTTAGCATGTTACAGCCGCTCTACTTTAAAGCTTGCATATTTAAAAATAGAAAGAGTTTGACTAACAATCCAGAGCACACATCGGTCTGGAGATTCTTTCAGTGTTGGCCTGAGGGACTTTCTGTGTCCTTTTTTTTTTTGATTTAGCACATTTAAACTGCACCTATGTAACATATACCTACAGCATTTATGTTTTAATGCATTTCTGCTGTACAGTAGTCCTCCTCCTGCATGTCCTATTTTTAGGATGTCTTTAGGATGTTAATGACGCAATCTGGTGTGCGCTTGCTTGCTAGCCAGCTGGAAACAAAACTGTCACGAAGATGTACCCGAAAAAGAATTCAACACAGAGGACATTACAATGATGGTATAAGAAGCCTCTTATTTGCTTTGCAGAAAATATAAATGCTTTCACAAATGCTTTCAGGCAAATAGTCACACATAGCCACAAAAATGTGTGACTATTTGCCTGAAAGCATTTGTGTCCAGGAGAAAGGACTGGAACAGATGAACACTTTGCAAAAGTTCAACGCCAAAATCAATACGATTCAAAAACTACATGTCAGCAGAGCACAAGGCTGCTGTACAGTGTTGTCTGGTCCATGTTTTTAATGGCCTGGCTTCAGCCTGCTGCTACTATCAACCACTCCTATTTATCATGTGTGTGTCTATGCGTGTGTATGTCCTTTTTTTGGGTGAAGGTTAAGCCAGCTTGTGTGTCATGTGTGTGTTTGGGTGTATTTACTATTGGCCAATACTTCTGATGCTTGTATTGAGGCAACCTGATTAAATAGTGGTGTTTGTGTGTGTGTGTGTGTGTGTGTGTGTGTGTTTGTGTGTGTGTGTGTGTTTGTGTGTATGTGTGTGTGATCTAAATGTAATCATTTCTCTGCAGCTTCACTGACGAGCAGCACAGAGCAGTTGCACAAGACTAGAGTCATACTGATACCTTTCTGTCTCCTTTCATTCCCTTCTTTTTTCCAGTTTTTTTTATTTTTTCCTTATTCCCTCTTTTCCTGATTGCATTATTCATTTTCATCTCCTCCTACATTTTTGTTCTGTTTCCATTTTTTTTCTTCTCTCTCTTCACTTGCTTTTCATCCTCCCCTTTGCTCCTCCCTCTCTCTTTTCCCCCTCTATTTATTTTCCTTCTTATATCCCTCTCCTCCCCTTTCTATGTCCTGCCCTCCCTCCTCTTCTCTTCCTCGACGTCTCTCCTTCATTCGCCCCTTCGTTCCACATGTCTCATTTCCCTTTACATGCTTCTCTCCTTTTCTAGCTTCCTTCCTTGTCTCATCAGCAGCATCATAACTGTTGGAAGAGAGGAATAACCTCTAGTTGTAAAACCAGGTCATGGGGAGGAGGGAGAGCGGTGATAACAGCAGTCTTATTACCACCTTCTACCTCCCTCACACGCCTGTCAGATATCCTGCACATACATACATTTGTTTATTTATTTAAAGCAGTATTAATTGATTGTTGGGCCCTTGGGGGCAGTGAATGGAACAAGCATAAAGACAATATTGACATATTACCTCATAAATGTCATGTTTCTGTCCATCTGACAAATGTGATAATGTTTCCCATGTTCAACATCCTAGTTTAGTGTGTCATAAAATCAAAGAAAAATTCAACGTATCCTCATACAATGGTTCGTATGATATCGTACTATAAAATTACTACCTATTTTTTGTGCGTTTTCCTACCAAAGTCCAGGATCACATTAACATTTTCCGCTTGTTACGCCTATACAGTCTTGTCTAAATAAACTTCCGTCATCATAGGAAACAAGTTAGGTTTAGGCAACAAAACTATTTGGTAAGGTTTAGGAAAAGATTGTGAAATACTAAGCTAGGTTTAGGGAACAAAATGGCTTACTTGGGTTTAGGAAAAGTAGTAAAAAAGTTTTATGAAAAGCGAAATACTTGACTCGGTTTAGGAATAGAATGTGGTTTGGGTTAAATAACTATGGAAGATGCATTACTTTGTACGGCAATCACATGACAAATAAATCAACTTTGACTTCTTCTTTCCAGAACAGCTGTGTCCTGGTTGAAAGACAGTAATTGGTTTGTCCCCTCCACCTAAACACAAAGCACAGATGATTTGTCCAAAGTAAACCAGTAAAGTATTGGACAAGTTGGAATTTTCGGGGATCACCAACGTTATAGCAGTTCGTCCTGAGGGGGCCATGGATGTCCGTTTGGTAACCAATGTTTGGGCAATCCATCCAAGACATTTAACTAAAACCACAAATGTGGCTTTAAAGGAAAATACAGAGGTCCACCAAAGTCAGTAGGC
The DNA here is from genome assembly GCF_027596085.1 of Anoplopoma fimbria. Taxonomy (NCBI): domain Eukaryota; kingdom Metazoa; phylum Chordata; class Actinopteri; order Perciformes; family Anoplopomatidae; genus Anoplopoma; species Anoplopoma fimbria. The sequence goes on from NC_072463.1 coordinate 15,260,417, forward strand.
TTCTTCATCTGGGGAGCATGAATGTCTGTACAAAAAATATTTTAACGACCGACATTGCCATTACTGGCGTGGCCAGTAGCCATATTCTTGTGTCTGATTGTCTTGGTGTACAGTGTTCAGTAGCACCGCCCAGAGAGGAGAAGCTGAAACAGGATGTGTGCATGATGTGAAAGGTGTGTGGTGATGTTTGCTGCGCACTTCCTGATTCTAGATGTGTATGTATACAAGTCCTGGATGGAGGGCAGGCTGGCAGCAAAGATTCTCTCTGCAGTCCTGGACTAGTTTGTTCCTGTCCTGTTTGATCCAAACCGCACAGTGATGGTTGTGCAAAAAACTGGATTATTGCAGTGTAGAACTGGATAAGCAGCTTTTGAGGCAGGTTAAACTTCCTGAGCTTGGGCAGGAAGTGAATCCTCTGCTGGGCCTTTTTTTTTTCTTTCCTGATGGTGTCTACGTCAGAAGTCCATTTGAGGTCCAAGAAGATGGAGGATCCCAGAAACTTGAGGGCTTCTACAACTGGCACAGTAATGTTCAGGAGGATAATAACCAAACAAGTTAGCCAGCTACCAGACATGTTAATATACTGGTGCAGATGATTTGACAGTCTAGAGAGCATACATTCGAATGCATCTTACGAGACATGTTGACTGACTAAATTCAGCTAATTTAATTTTACTTTTAAGTGTAGTTTATTCTGCCGGAGTCAGTGTGTATTTTATTCATGACCCTCTTTTGTGACCCTGACTTAATGAATGTCTGCCGTTTATCTCACAGTTTTTTTATTCAGAGTTGTTTTGTAATCCGGAGGTCGCCGTATGACTCCCTCTTGAACGTTTATTAATACAGGATTTACACTCCTTCTCTGTCAAACTGTCTCACTCCATCTCTCTCCCTCCCTCTCCCGAACACAATTACCCACACATACACACACTCACACACTGCCACACACGCTTGGTTAATATAGCAGGGAATTCTCTGCGTTGCTTGAATGTTTACTGCCTCAGATAGTCAGACGATGCGGCTGGCTGACCTTGAGAGTGACATTATCTCCACGCACACACACACACACACACATGTTTACTTAGGGCACTTTTGGGTACATCACATTGACTTATATTCATTTCCTGGAGAAAATAAATCACCCCTTTTTTTCAAATGGTGACAAGGCTTTTGTCCATTAATGGATAAGCCTTCCCCTATTAATTGGTAGCCTATGATGGGGGTACGACTTTTTCGAACCCGGGTCTCCTGGGTGACAGACTGCTGTCTTAACCACTACACCATGGTGGGGGTGAACTTTGGCTCTATTTTTTTGTTTTATGTTGGAGTGCGGGCCAAACTAGCCGGAGAGTTTTACGTCATTTACGTAACATTATGACCTCATAAAGTTATGGAAGTGAAGGAGAGAATTCAATGGAGCCATTTCAGCAGCTCAGGAGCTTCAGAGGTAGGGTAACTCCTTTTGGGCGTGGACTTCAGGTTTTACCCTCTACGGACCTTTTACATGTAAAACAATATATATAGCACACTAAAGAAGAGGGGAAAAGTGGAAAAGCATTATAGGGCCACTTTAACATAAGCAACATTTTCGCTACTTCAACACGAGTCATAGCCAATTATCCGCTATTGTTAAGACATCTCTTCCTCATCAAAACCCTCCGTGACACTGCAGAGTGGAAAGTAAATTCCCAGCAGACAGCGCTGGAAAATGTAGCTCTCACTTAAGACAGTTTTTCCAAGCGAGTGAGTCAAAACGCAAACCCTCCAAAACTGCAAACCGTGGCTCAGATAAAATGTGTTGTTTATAATGGGGTCATCTCACAAAGAGTGGCAGTTTCTCAATAAAAAAGGTATTTAAAAAGTAAACATTGCAAAGTTCTAACTCTTTAAGTTAACCAGGCTGTCTTAACTCTTTGCCTAAAAAACACTGGGCATGTCAACAGAAAAGTTAGTTTGCAGCAACTTTTTGTGTATCACCCTTATTGACTTTTTTTTTTGTTCAAAGGTTTGACGAGAAGCATCAATGTCATGTCTGCGCGTTTGATACAGAGACAGGAGGCAATTAGTTACATAAAGCCTGGAATCAGGGGAAAACAGCTAGCCTCTGCCAACACTTTGAAAGCCCACTAATTAATACGTTGTTTAAGTTTGTGTAAATCGTCCACAGATGATGGCAGTGACCTCCCGGAGGGCTGCTGTCTCTGTGATGTTGCCGGGCAACCAGTGTGGATGCTGCTCACACAAGTGGGTGGATCGCTGAACAGTTTCTTGTATAGAAATAGTGGCATTACATAGCTCTTGAAAATGACAATAAAAAATGGTCCTTTACACATTTCTGATTGTGTACAGAAAGGAAATAAATCTGGTACAATTTATAAATTAGTGTGAGCATTAGGTGTTATTGGGGCATATTTTTGTGCCAGGCTAGCTGTTTTCCCCTATTCCTAATCTGTATGCTAAGCTAGGCTAACTGCCTCCCTGCTTCACCTCTTTGCTTAATGCAATGACATAAGAGGGGTATCAATTTACTCATCTTGCAAAAAAAAGCAGCAGAGCAGATTTTCTCAAAATATCAAACTCCACCTTCAAGATTGGAAGGTCATCTTTAGCCTAGCTTAGCATAACAGCTTATTAGCGTAAAATTTAGGCTGATTAATTGGCAGAAATTGAATATAATATGCATAACTATGATTGCATTAGTGTATAATGACCTAAAACTAAGAATCCGTATGTTTTTGTTAGCTTAGAAAAAGCCAATTATATCTAAATAGGGAGCAGGTCCTCCTCCATGGAGTCCACCATGCAGCAATGCCATGTATGTGACTGATACTCTCTGATGTCTGTGTTCTTCATCATTTCTTATAATCATTTGTAAACTTCCCTCAGGAATGTTATTTATTTTATTAACATTTTACATTTGTTTCCAGTGAGATATTAATGACTTTATATGGTGACTTTGCTCTTGTAAACATTAATGTCGCTGCTCTACAAACAATATTTAGTTATATCTAAAATAACTAATATAAATAACTTCAAACTTCCAAATTTATTTGTTTTTAAAGTAATTATTTATTCATGAAAAAATACCTAGCACCGATGAGAGTAACTCCTAGTAGTAATAGAATCCCAAAGATATCCATCCTTACCTGAAGGCCACCGTAGTTCTCTGACTCTCTTGGAAAGGGATACTTACGTTACTTGCAATTTTGCAACCTTACCACAAGATGCTGCTCAATGTCAAACACTGATCCTTTAAATAAAAAGTTAAATATGTTCAAGCCTATGCATGTACAAACTGCAAGTAGTTAACTTCTCCAACGGTGCATTTCAGTAAGAGGCATCCAGTCTAACCCAACCTCTCAAACCCTGTTTCCAAAAGTGCTGGACTGCTCCTTGAAGCTGCAGTAATGGCCACTGGATTCTGACTCTAAGACAACTCGGACTGCAATAATGTTCTCTCTCTCTAATAACTTCCTCCTATTTGCACTTCTTTTAAAAAAGGATAGATCATTTTCAACTTCGTATGCAAATTCCAGGGCTCGGAATTCAACACGAGCACGATGGACGAGCTGTGGAGTGTGAAGCGTGTGAGTAACACAGGGAGGGAAATTAAGTGGACCAGATGGGAGATGTCTAAGGGCAAGAAAAATCCACACTATTCTGCTTTTATTGTAATCAAAGCGCCGCTTCAACTGCAATTTGTGCTGATGATGAAAAGCTGCTTTGTCTTTATCCATCTCACTCAGCAAACTGCACTTATGTACAACTCTAATGCCATTAAGCTCCACAAAATAATCCACTTTTGCACTGCTGCCTCCTTTGTTTTCTTCCAGGTTGCCATCCTACATTGTCTTTGGGCTAACTACGAGGAGATGCCTCTTCAGGGCCTGTCCATGGGATCTCACTGTGGTTCTTAAAGCAGTTTGAACCCATCTGTTTTCAAGCTGCTCCCCATCCAGTGTCATGCACATGCAATTTAAGCAAAATGAAATAGCACGAGCACAACCCTGAAGCTTGAGCTGGTCAGCCTTCACGGTGAGAGTGCGTCTGATTTGACAGCTTCTGCAGAGCAAACCTGCAGGATCGGGGTTCGGCTGCAGCGTGAGCCTCGCGCAACAGCTGGTTGTCTAGCATCAGTCCAAGTTTCTGGGCAGGAGTCCCTGTTGTTTTGTCAGTGGAAGATGGAGAAATCAGGAAGAAAGTGATTCTTTCCCTGGTATGAGGACCTGCTCGGGGGTTGTCACTGTTGAGCTCTGTGGGGCTGTGGGCAAATATCCTGCCGGGGAGGCAACCCTCACCCTTGAAGACTCAAAACTGTGAGGCCGCGGGGTGATACCAGATTAAATGAGAACCCAGCTGAATGCTAGCAACGAAATCAGTTTAACAGGAAATTGTAAACCTTGTTATTGAGAAAGTAGAAGTTGTTGTGTAGTTTCATGTGTGGGTAACATACATGCAGTTTTGGATGGATATCAACCCTTCTTAGTATTGTGGACAATCTTTGGCTGTGAATTACAGCATTTAATGAAAGACATGCATTATCATTTATCATTAGCCTTTTTTTTTTTTTAAAGTTGGCATTTTTGCCTTACTACACTGTGTGGAGGTAGAGATTGGAAATGGGGGAGAAAGAAGTGTAGGACATGCAAAAAAAGGTCCCAAAACTGGAATAGAACCTGGGACATTTTAATAATGTGACATAGGCTGTAATTATTTTACCAAGGCACTCCATTAGCCTTCATGATGGTCTGAGTTGGGTTAGCAAAGTGTCATTTTCATATAATTAATTTATTAATGTGTCACAGGACCATGAACATGAGGTTTACAGCTGAAACAAAGCGTTAAATAATAAGAAAACGCTGGCACACGGCCTGGCTAAAGTACAAAGACTGTTGGTTGAACAAAGGAAGAACATTCTTCAAAAAGGCATGCCTAGAATACAAATAGCCTTTTGGCTTATCTGAATGTTATAACAAAATATATTTTAAACAAAGATGGATGGTTTAAATCCTACTCTGAATGTGAATATCTTCCTCTTGGTTAAACTACTTTCTCTATAATTAATTTAGGCTAATTTAGGCTAATAAACTATGACCTAAATTCTTAATCCACTTCTTCGCTGTTAGCGGTGCAACACAGATTCTATATTTATCAATAGTAACAGAATTAAATGGAAATATAAAATCCATAACTATTGTCTGTGCCGCTGCCACTGCCAGATGCTCCTTTAGTAATAAAAAAACAAATCTTTTTAGTACTCATATTACACATGTACTAGTGGACTGTTTTGATATTAAAGGGTGTTTCTGATACTTTGTCTGTCACACAACAACAAAAAAACTACAGTTTAACAATCACAACAGCAATCATGACATTACACATTGATACAAATATATTATATTATGTGATGTGTGATGCGGGTGGTTTGTGTGTCTGCAGGTGGATTTTGGCAGGCCGGTAAAAGTGTCTCAAGCCCTAATGACCTTTCTCCATGTGACCTCAGGGAGATCTTGCTATCAGTGTTGCTAGATTAGCCCAGTTCTTTTGCACATATAAGTCTGACATGTATGTATTATATAACTTTTTTAGGCCTTAATGAAATATGAGGATACTTTCTTAAATATTCAGAGCCTTCCCACAATGATCCATGTCTGAATAGAAGACGAAAAGTAAAGCGTTTAGAAGATTCACCTGCGGTCTTAAGTTTTAATAGCAGGTCCAATGTTAACGGTAAACCACAGTTGCTATAACTTAATAGGTCCAAGTCTCTTGGATAACTTCCTGATAGACAGACATTCTCCACTTCTATGAGCAGACAGATAACGCTATGAGGCTTTGATCAGAGTTTTAACTTGTAATGTCATTTTCTGAAAATAAATTTGGCCCATAGCAATAAGAAACTGAAATTACTTTTGGTTCTGTCGGCCATCAGTCCTTTTAATCTCTTCTTCTTCTTCTTCTTCTTCTTCTTCTTCTTCTTCTTCTTCTTCTTCTTCTTCTTCTTCTTCTTCTTCTTTTTCAAGAGAATGTTTCAAAAAGTCGCTGCACAAAAGCATTTTCACCCAACCAATCAAAAAACAAAGTGCGTGGAAAGCTGCACATCTGGAAGCACTGCTCACTGTGCCCTTGTTAGTAGCACTGTGTTCTCTCCAATTTGTTTGCCATTGCGCTGGTGGTTGCACAGACACCACTGGTAAGAAAGCAGTATTAATTGGACTCTTGTGGTGTGTGTGTATATATATATATATATATATATATACTGTATGGCTGAACACGCTAAATGCACTGCTGACTTGCTCACACGAACGTGAACGGCAATGTGTTGCTCATCACACAAGCAGTTGCTCCTCCATGTGTTGTAGTCATGATTGTGACAGTTGCATATTTACTGTATGTCAGTGTGTCACGGTGCTGTGTCCTCACGTCTCTTGCAGTTCCATGTTTGGGCCCGTGTTAAATATGTGTACTGTTGGTATCATCTGGATTACGTATGATTGTAGAGTTCATTATCTTTCCTGTTTTATGTACGTATATTATGTCAAAAGTGTGCCAGATTGTGTGTGCATGCGTGTGTGTGTGTGTGTGTTTAGGTGTGTGTGGTGAACATCTCCTGCACTGTCATTTGCATATTCTGAGCAGGCGTATTTTAGCAGGTATGCAGTACTTTGGCAGGAATGGAAAAATAGCAACGGACTAAAATGAAGTTGAAGATGGTGGAGAAGATAAAGCAGGAGAAGAAGAAGAGGAAGAAAAAGGAGAAAGAGGAGAAGGAGAATGAGAGGGAAAATGAGGGGAGAAGGAGAACAAGATAAATGAGAAAAAGGAGGAGAAAGAGAAGGGAGGAGAATAATGATGAAAAGCATGCTGAGAAGAAGGAGAGGGAGAAGGAGAAGAAGACTGAGAATAAAGACAAATGAGAAGGAGGGGACAAGGTGAAGAAAAGGAGAAGGAACAGCAGGATAAGAAGAAGGAGAAGGAGGGTACAAGGTGAAGAAGAAGAAGGAGGAGAAGGAGAATGAACAGCAAGATAATAAGAAGGAGGAGGAGAAAAAGAAGGAAGGGAGAAAGAGAAGAAGGGGAGAAAGGAGAATGAGAAAGAAGGATGGGACAAGGTGAAGTAGAATCATAAAGACGGAATAAGAACAATAAGAAGGAGACAGAGAAAGAGGGGAGAAGGAGGGGACAAGTTGAAGAAGGAGAGGGATGAGAAGGAGAGTAGAAGGGGACAATGTGAAGAAGGAGAGGGAGAATGAGAATGAGGAGAAGAAGAAGGAGGGGAGAAAAAAGAACTCTGCACATCAGTTTTTTATTTTCTCACGATGACATTTGGCTTAAGGGTGGTGCTGTTTTCACATTGCGTTTAGTCACAGTGTGAATAAACAGCTTAAGGTGACAGTATTGGATAACTAACTGTGTCAAAATAGCTGCCAGACAGTCTGAGGGCATTTTGGCAATCTGGATCATTTAGGTCTTAAATGATGATATCAGTACAATTAACACTTTTAAAAATATATATATATATATTTGGACAGCAGAGCGGGGTTAGACGAGGGTGTTGCTGTAGTTGGTGAAAACACATCTGACAGGCATTCTGTTTTTATCCCAGCAGCTTCACACATGCTGCAATCACTGAAACGACGACTGGAGGAAACGGCCTCTGTGGTGGTGAAGTCTTCGCGTTATGTGGGAAATTAATTTCTGACAATGGCATGAATTTTAAAATGCCCGCCAGCTGAGTGAAACAATACCTGAACAAAGTATATAGACACCTGAAGATTAAAACCGCCTGTGATTTATCTAACGTCACAAGAAAGCATGAAGCATTCGTTGGCTCTTTTTATAGAAAGGCTCTCCACAAGTTCTTTGAACCAGAGGTGTTGATTATGTATCATATCAATAGCAGGACTTGTATACTGCAGGCTACATAACTTTAATAGATCAGCTGCAAACTACCTGCTCTTTCTGGTCTTCATAATCGCATATTATTATACGGGGGTCTGGTGGTCCTCTCCTAGAAAGTTTTGAGCCTAAAACACTTAATTTCCTGAATCCGGGGGATCGTTCTGCATTAATTTATGGATGTAATTGTCTTTGTTTATTTTAAGAGAAATACAAAATGCAGGCGGCAGCTGAAAATTTAAAATTGAATGGCTTACTCTTTGGTCCTCTTTTCTTGTTTCAGGTTGTTACCAATTTAAAAAAAAGAAAAGATACATAATGCTTTTTAATATGTATTTCACCAATATTTCCGCTCATTTTCTAAATGTTCTTAAAGCAGGGAATAAATAGTCATAATATTTTGCGAAATTTACAAGAATATAGGTAAATCAGAATATTAAATAAAAAAAATAAAAAACTTCCAGTTGTCTGCTGTACATTTCCTCATTCAGACCGTCTGAGAGACACACAACCCCATTTGGGACTCTGAATGAGACAAACCTAAGACAAGCAGCTGTACACTGCTCTTCTTTAGAGCTAGAATAAAATAAATCGACAGATATCACCTTTGATTGGGCATAAATCTCACCTCTCTGTGGCTTACAGTCTACACAAATGTTAACTGAACCACTTTCGAGCATCCTGGAGTAAGTGGACAGTTGCAAACACAGCAAAGCTTTCTCCAAGCGAGGCGGTCCAAACGTTTTTCCAGTCAAAGTAACTGAAAGATACAACGATCAGCTCTTCAGACAGACCCCTCCTTTTCAGCCAATCAAATGCAAGCATGCCAGGTCGTTTCTGGGACGAACCCAATGGGAAGGCACGTCACGATTATCTGACTGGACTTCTTACCGGAAGATAGTGTGAACAAGTCCGTTCAAATATTGGTAATATTGGTCCCTCATGTCAGGGACTTGCTTCCCCGAGGCAAACACCATTGTCTCAAATGTAATTGCACACTGTTAAATGATTTCCCTTAACCGTGCAATGAAAGACCTAGAGCAAGAACTTCAAAGTACTTTTTTCCTAGATCATTCATTCTTGACGGTATGCTTATTGATGCATTTTCAGAGTACTTTTACACACGTCACCTACTTGAGTCCAGCTTTGAAATAAGGGTACTTGATTCAAGTATTTAACGGACTTTAAACTACCTGTTGCTTGTTTTTTTGTCCCTCTATATTGCCTCTTTTCCATCTCTCTTGCTGTATAGAATACTAAATATGCTGTGTGCATGCTTGTTTGAGCTTCACTTTGTGCACAATTGAGGGCGTTTGTGTCTTTAAGCATCATGCTCTTGTTTAGCTAAAGATGAAAGGTTTTCAGATTCAATAGCTTAATATTCTGCACTGCATATTTTAATGGAGTGTTAATAGCATTTTAGTTAAACAAATATAAAAGTATAATATAATAGTTTACCCACAATTGGTAAACTATATTACAATGCACATCATTTTTTAGGCCATTTTTGAACATTTTACATGACAATCTTGACCAAAGCATGACATAACAGTGACAGAAACGGTGCAAGTTTGCATCTGTGTGTGTGTGTGTGTGTGTGTACTTCTCTTCTTCTCTTAATGCTTGTACAAATATGAGGGAAACAGATTTTCAATTAAAATGGAAAGGTGTCAACTCAGACCTGTGCGTTGGCAGTTTTTTTGTGAGTGTGTTTTTTTTTTACAGTTGCTGTGTTTGTCGGTGTGTGTGTGTGTGTGTGTGTGTGTGTGTGTGTGTGTGTGTGTGTGTGTGTGGAACAACGTCTGTGTGGGGTGGTGTGTGTGTGTGTGTGTCCTGACGGGGCATCTGTTCCTTCTGTCTCTGAATGAAAAATGGAGCTTGTCATTTCGCTGGCCTACTTTTCACACACACACAGCCTTGTCAGCAAGACAGGTATATTTCAAGTGATCCCTCAACATGTACACACACACACACACACACACACACACACACACACACACACACACACACACACACACACACACACACACAACACGGGACTCCAGAGTGTGTTGATTGTGTGTGTGTGTGTTTGGGTGAATGCATTTGTGTTACTTTAGAGGTGTTTCTCCTGTGTGTGTGTGTGTGTGTGTGTGTGGGTGTGGGTGTCTTGTCAACTTGATGCTTGCGTGCTGAGAGCATGTGTCGCTGAGTGTTAAAAGTGCACATGTTTGACAGGTCGTGTGTGTGTGTGAGTGTGTGTGAGCATACAGTGGCATGCTTTGTGAATATACTGTATGCAGGTTGGCCCGCCACTTTGAATGTGTGTGTATGAATCATCTCTGCTGCTGTGACGGTGAGACTGCATGTTTGTGTGTGTGTGTGTGTGTGTGTGTGTGTGTGTGTGTGTGTGTGTGTGCGTGTGTGTGTGTGTTTAAGTGCCTGCTGTCAGCATGTCAGCCGTCTTCCTCCCTCGCTAAAGAGCCATTAAAACTGTGATGATGATTGTGCGATAGCATGCTGATACGGTAAATTCATGGGGTGAGGGTGAGCGTGCGTGTGCCAGCTGACGTGTTAAAGTGGGTGTTTGTGTGTGATGTAGTTTCTTGATGAAAGCCAGGTAGCATGAAGTGTGTGTGTAGTGCTCCGCGCAGATTGACATGGTGGTTGATCAGCACATAAGACTGAAGTCTTTGTGCACAGTCGTTCAAAATACATGTAGCTGTACTGCCAGCTTGTTGGAAAGTTCCGTTTTTTCCTTTGTAGTAATTACAAGTAACAATCTGGATTGTTGCACCAGAATCCCTAACTACATCACCAACTTCATAGTACTACTAGCTTGTGTCGCACAAGTGATTCACTAAATCAGATCGCAACTATAAAACTGAATAAATGTCTTGTTCTGTGTTGCGTCCAATCAAAAGCAAACAGGAAGTCTCTCTGTGTTTTTTTTTTAAGAGTCAAGGATGCTTTGTTTGTAGGACAGGTCCTTCTAAGTCGGGACCTAGAGAGGCTAGGCAAGACTCAATCCTGGCATTCAAAGAGCACACGTTGGATATCCAGCGAGTGTGATGGTTCGCAGATGAAATTCTTTTTTTTCTAATACTTTATTCAGAATGATTCAGTAAATTATCATTTTTTCTAGTCAAAATATAGATTTTTGCATTCCCTAAAAGACAATGCAGAGATTAAAAAACATGTAGTCCAATTAAAAAAATAAATACAATTAAAAAGTATTTTTAACAATATTATAATTTACAATTAACTAAGGATCAGTTAGGGAGAAATTGATGAATATGTGATGGATGTTCTCAGATATTTCCCGAGCCTCTTTAATGCAGACAAGAATCTCTCGTTGGATGTGTTGAAAGCAGGCAGTGGAGCAGCAATCCTCACACAGTGACCCTGTGAAGTTTCCTTTTTCTACCCTTGGGTATCACTTATGTGAATGACACTCACCTACGAATGGAGCAGAATGTCATAGCCATCGATGATAAGAATGCTCACAGCAACTACTTATGATCAAGATCAAGAAATTAAAAACAAATTGATGCTATTATCCTTTATGTGGCATACTTGTACTTACTGTAAGAGAGTCCTCACTTTAAAAAGTTAAGGATTAAGCATATATTAATGTTTGTACATGAGGCCCAGTGAAGGAGTGCATTAAGTATAGTTGAACACTCTCGAACTCCATACCACAGAGGGGCCCTTCAGTTATTTAAGCGGAACAATTAGCTAATGCATGGAAAATTGTTGTTCTGGAAAAAGTCAATGACGTATAGTTTAGTTTTTAGTTCGGCTCTAGTTTGTCTGTAAACTAGCTCATGAAGTCATGGTCAGACAGATAAAACACTTTTTTTTCATTATGAAAGACAACCAGATAGAAACATGACTGACTTTTCCAAAAAGCACCCTAAAGTGAGGCAATGTCTACTTATGACTCCTCATCACAGTTCTCAATCTTGGTGTAGACCTGACTTGTGAGCAGATCAACCAAAGACAGATTTATCAGATTGTTTCCATCCTCACAAGATAAAAACTGAAATAGAGAAAAGTTAGAATATCATTTCCTATCCCTCTGCTTATCTTGGGAGTCCTTATATTTGTCTATGGACCTGTATTGGGCTCTGAGCATACTGACTTCGATACATTACACTTTGCTTTCCTAAAATACCTGCTATGCTAAAATTGTGAATAATTAGTAAGAAAATAACTTCAGATTACTTATGCAGTTTCAGTTGTGGGTCTCTTTGGGAGAATCTCCTGTAGGTTGTGGAACTGTTTACAGGTGCAACAATATTTATCGGCTCTATGAGGGAAATATTGTTTTACTTTTAACAAAACAAGGAGTGAGCATGCACAATAAATTATTATAATTAACATAGGAGTCCTCTTTTGATCAAACTGATAATGTTACATACTCACACCCAGGAGTCTGCTGTTCATGTCTCATTTTTTTAATTTTTACCAAACATTACCAAGTAGTTTTGTTGTATGAGCAACGGTTTTTGTTTTGTTTTGTTTGATTAAACTGCAACTACAATAACATTCTGATTTAGCTCACCCTTGCATGGCCTTGCATTGCCAGCCCCTTAACTGCTATAATCATTAATAGCTCGATAGCTTTGGCCAAATTTCATCCCAGAGTATTTAAAAAATAATAATACATGGACATTTTTACACTGGAAATCTGCACACGTATATGGTTATTGTTAGATTAAATCCAACAAAATTGTGATTTAAATTTATTTTATCATCTTTCTCTCTTTCATGTTCCATCTTTATTTTGTTATATCTTTTTTCTTTCTCATCTTTTCTTGACTTTTTCTTTCTTACTTTCAATGTTTTCATTGCTCAATTCTTGTTCCCTTTCCTTTTTATTCGTTTTTTCTTTCTTTCCCTTTCTCTTCTTTTTTTATCTTTTTCAATAACGCTTTTCTTTCTTTCTCATCTTTTTGTCTTTCTCATCTTTTCTTGACCTTTTCTTTCTTACTTTCAATGTTTTCATTGCTCAATTCTTGTTCTTGTCCTTTTTATTAGTTTTTTCTTTCTTTCCCTTTCTCTTCTTTTTTATCTTTTTCAATAGCGCTTTTCTTTCTTTCTGTCTTCCTGTCTCCTCAGTATCACCCACCGTTCCTCTATTCATTGCTCTGCAGAAAAGCTATTCCCCATTCACCACAGCTCCTGTTTAACCTAAGTGAAACTGATCAGGCAGATACAGATAGCACTTCCCTTCCCTTCCTCTCCATCTCTCTCCTTTTACTTTCTCCGCGTCTTTTCGTTCCACCGCCCACTCTCTCCCCTCTCTCCCTGATTTCTCCTCTCCCTCTCTCTCCCTTCCTCAATCTCACGCATGTTATTTAAATTCCCCACCAGTCCTTCCCTAACCCCGTGTTCATCTAACTGAAAGCGATAGGGCAGAGCCGCATGGCGTGTGGGAACCGCCATATTGTCCGCAGAAAATGGGCCGATGATATATTCATCATCGCACAGGCAATAGGAATCCTGGGAGAGAGATAGAGGGAGTCTAATTTAGCTCAGACAGTTTGGTGTGGTAGTGTGTGTGGGTGGACATATGTGTGAGCTGATTGAATGTGTGTGTGTGTGTGTGTGTGTGTGCGTGCGTCATGTCATTCAACTGCCTGCTTCGTCAGCCGTGACACCTTCCATAAAAGCCCATTGCGTGCCAGAGAGCTTCAACAACACTCGGCCGCTAATGCGTCCTCCTTTGTCTCTCTCTCTCTCTCTCTGTTCCTCTTCTCCATGTCCTTCATTAGACCACCTTTGTCTTGTCCTTAAAATTCATTATAACGACCATCATTGTGCTCTTAAAACGTATTAATGGGACAATTTCATTTAAATGTTCACTGTGTTATAATAAGTCACCCTCACTTGATTGGCGTGGGTTTATTGTTCCATTCTGGTAACATTTTTTCTTTAATGAAATGTGTTAGCTTTCTACAACCGCTTCATGGGCCGTGAAATCTCTTGCCCTAATTTGATAGATTGTCCCAATTTACTGTCCACACCTCACTGAGATCCGAACTAAATGCTAGCCAGGCCACCTCGGCATGTGGTCTGGGCGATCCAATCCTAATGCGAGCAAGATCTGAACTTGGGGCGTAAAGACTTGACGGTAAATGCGTCCTGGCATGATCGGATGACAAACGTTGAAAAGACAAGCGTAACCACGGCCATATAGAGTATTATTACATTCTTTCATGATGTGTTGGTTCCAGTCACTATAGTAGCTATCAAGGATCCGAAGCAGAGCATACAGAGCGTTGTTAGCACATGTTCCAACTTCACGAGTCCTCCAGCATTTGTTCGCCTCTTATTTTGTCTGACAAATCAAGTGCTATTTCATCATGCACCTTCAATCGACTCTTACCTGGAAATGCTCAAGGAAGTGAAAAGACGGGAAATTAATTGGTGAGAAATAATCATCTCTGCTTGAATAGAAAAGTTGAGAGCAGCAGGGTGGTGAGTATGACATGAATGATGGCTTTGGTGACTGGTAAATGTACATAACACCATTATTTCTATAGACCACATGTAAAAGTGGAGGAATAATAAGGTTTTCAATAACTGGGAAGCAGTTGGATTTAGCTGCTCCGCAACCTTTTTTCCTCGTTCCTCCTGGTAACTGCAGAAGTGACCCCTGGGCTGAATGTTCCCCTGGTCGGGAAGCAGTTCTCTTAGGCTTCGGACACCACATAAAAATGTTTTAATCCTTTCAGAAGGCCAGGAAAATACTCCACTCAAGGCGCCAACTCTGACATCTTTTCTGCCTTAGCTGCAGGGACAAACAGGAACAAGGCAACTTTAAGACCAGCTTACGGAAGTCTGGGCTTCTCATGCTTTCACCGACATGTAGCTTTATACTTTCTACATTTACCATCTATTTTGTCCTAAATGCCTGTGTTTGAGATCTGTGTGTGCTCTGCTACGTATACACTTTTTAATTGCTCCTCTGGGGACAAATACAACAAATAAATTGAAAGGCATTCCTTCTAACGGCTCTGTAAGGATGGACAGTGTGCATTTGATTTTTTTTTATTGCCATTGTGTGAATGCTGCGTTCCCTACCACACCGTTTTGATTCCCTCCATCCGCCTCTTTCCCTTCTCCCTCAGTGGCTTTCCCGCTGATAGCTCGTTTCAAATTTCCTGTCTTTGATGAGATCATAATTAAGTATCCTAATTACGGCAATTAATCCAATTACCTATGCGTGTTAATCAGGTGCCTGTCATGTTTGTGGGCACGGTGTGAGTTTGTGTGGAAGACGCTTACTGTTTGTGAGGGATTATATTAGAGTATGTAGGAGGTTGTGATGGAAATCTGAGAGCAGGTCAACTTGTGGTTGAAGAAGTTTCAGGAGACCTCGAGTTATTTTATTGGAGGCATTTATTGAAGCAAGATCAAGGAGAATTGAGATATGCAGTTGGTGTGAACCACTGTGTATTGACGCCCTATATTCCTTTCAGAGAGTATTTAACCCTTTACCAGACCCACAAGGCTCACTAAATCATCAAATGGTTCTGTATTTCTTTACAGATATATAAATATGTGAAGATTATAATGGATATCGGACCCTTAACAAGAAACTGTGCCTACCTAGGTCACTTTGTATCTCAGGGCACATGCAGTGCATTCTAAAGGGAGACTGTCTGGGACAAGCTTTCTCCTAAGGCCTTGGTCTCCTGGGAGACAAAGGCAGCTTGGCTTATTAGCTGCATCGACCATCATCCCTGCATACAGACAGTGGAGCTATTGCTCTGAAATAAACACACTGTGGCCTTCTGCTCCTAAATTTGCGAATGACCTGAACATGACCCAGGGAATAACTGCGTCATCAGACTTATAACCTGAAGAAGTAAAGGTTCCTTCACAATGCTGACATATTGACCTTCATATAGCTTATATCTTATGAGTCAATTAAGACATTTGAAAGCTAAGCTTTGGGGAAAGTACAATAAGGTCAAATGTATTTATATAGCACTTTTCACAGACATAGGTCAAAAAGTGGTATAAAAGGACATTAAACAGCATAAAAGAAACCTTGTCATATTGAGAGTATGTGACAGTAGGGCATGGCAAGTTGTCCAGACGTAAGAGTCCCTTTTTTCAACAACTCCTACAAGAGAGCTAGTTAACTCGATTCGCGAACAGGAGTTAATCCAAAATCCTGCTCCTGTGTGGTGCATGCCCACTAGTGCGTTAGAGCCAGGTTTATTTTTGAGAGCTACTGTTCCAAGCTGTTATTCAGCGAGTACGTTGCTACCACTACCACCACCACCGAGGTGCAGAACGAGCCCTTCAGAACGAGTCCTTCATAACGAGTCCTTCAGAACGAGTCCTTCAGGAGCACAACCAGCCTGGGCTCTCTATCAGGACATCAAATACGGACTCTTTGGCAGTAGCCAAGGACATCCTGAAGCCAACGCACAAGATACCCTTTTGTGTCTGTATTAGATGAGTCTGACTTTCAACTTACTCCGATGTTAATCCATCAATGTAAACCCATCAATGTAAACCCATCAATGTAAACCCATAAGCATCATTTTTTAGACACTTACTGCTACGAATGTAGCATTAAGAGCATAAGGTCCTATAAATGAGGATGGGACAAACGGGGACTTTAACTCAGGGGACAAGCCCTTGTGTACCGTGTAAAACCTAAAGTTGGGGGATTTCTACTGATGACATTGTGTCATGACACTCTACGACCAAGAGTCACCTGACAGTACGTCAGCAACGCTAACGCAACATTACAAGCAGAGGTATTCTAAGGCAAACTGTGACGTTTTTTCGAACCCTTACTAAATGGTTTTGTTGACTTAACCTTTTTCGTTTAACGTTGTGGAAAGTGGTTGTATATGAACCAAAAGATTATTTGTGATGTCGGTTTGTTGATGGCAGGTGAATGACAGTAACCGGATTACTGTTATCTGTCAGTTATCTGATTTATTGAACAAATGTGTTTTTCAGTTATCTCTTTGATTTAGTCACAAAAACGACTTGATTAGGTTTAAGAAAATATTGTGGTTTGGATTAAATCCAACACTTCTTTAATGTTAAGAGACCTTTCTCACCATAGTTATAATAATAACTTAGTTTAGGTGATGGAACAATTGTGGCCATGCATTTAAAAAAACAATGTCAACTGCAGGTTGGAAACGACTGATGCTGTTGTTCTTTTGAGAATGTTCTCGTTCTGCTTCAACTCAGCTTTGTAAAAGTACCTAAAACCAATATGGAAAAAGTCAACAGAATGTTGAACAACACACAGGAGACTGCAATGCTTTTTTTCAAACTGTCGATTATTCTCAGTATATGACAATGATGTGCCCCATCCTTAACCCAATTTCATCAATTTAATTACAAACTTTTTAAAGCCTTATCCAACTAAACCTTTTAACCATAGGGTTGACACATCATCAAACTGGTTTATTTTTAACAGTGGTTTGAAAGTTAAATGATGTCTTCCTGCCGATAGGGGCATCAGATCAGAAAACACTTTACGCATCTTTCTGAAGGAAAGTTACAACGTATTCTGTAATTTGCTTGTATAATTTTAAATAATTGGGCTTCTAACACTAACACACTTTCATGTTAAAAGGTGAATGGCCCGTAATCATGTAGCACATTTATCCAAAGTACTTCAACACTTTGCTCTCATTCACCTATTCACACACCAATGGCAGCATTCTCCACTGTCATACCTTCTATATTAGGAAACTACTTAGTGTATTAGCACCCTTGTACCACCTCCACAAATGCAGCTGTTCATACCATACTGTAACCTAAACCGACCATACTATGTACTCAATCTTGAAGCAGAAAACACAACCTGAATTCATCGAAATTCATGTAGTGAGCTCTGAAGTAATAATGGCAGAGTTAAAGCGTTATTTTTTCCCGCACTTAAAAAGATTGAAGTAGAGTACTGCAGGTGAGCTGCTCGGCCATTACTCATAACTTACATCATGATATACCTCTCTGCACAGTCTGATGAAAAGGCGAAGGTTATAGACGTTACCTGATATGAACCTGTCTTCCCAATTTTTACAACACGAAGCCCCAGTAGACACCTCAGTAATAATCTCTCTGTGTGTGTGTGTGTGTGTGTGTGTGTGTGTGTGTGTGTGTGTGTGTGTGTGTGTGTGTGTGTGTGTGTGTGTGTGTGTGTGTGTGTGTGTGTGTGTGTGTGTGTGTGTGTGTGTGTGTGTGTGTGTGTGTGTGTGTGTGTGTGTGTGTGACACTGCTTCAGAGACATCCTGCTCCCAAAGTACAGTGGCAGGTCATAATGATGTTTCCAGGCTCTGTCTCTCTCTCTCTCTCTCTCTCTCTCTCTCTCTTTCTGCTGTGTAACTCGCTCCTCTTTTCTCTTTCCGTGTCTTTCTGAACACTTAACTAGGACAAGGACATACATGGACAAAGTAGTGCTTATTAGTGTCCTGCCCTGGACACACACACCTACACACGAGCATTAACACAGCCTCTTGCCTGAAGGTGACTGCGGGAGATGAGAGGAACCAGTCATTTTGCTACAGTTACCTCCTGTTTGATCAGATAAGTACAGGCCCAGATGGCGGAGTAGGCAAGGACACATGAGGCTGTACTTCCAAGTATATAGTCAACCTTTACATTTTTTTTTCTATAGTGAACCGTTGTTGCAAACGCTGTGGGACAAACAAGAGTGTATGTTAGATTTTTAATAAGCTGCAGGAAGGCAGACAGTATGGTGTGCCAGTTGAAGAGTCCACCGAGATATGTGAAGCTTTGGGGAACATCCAGGTACTTAAAATGCTGCATGGTTTCAAATCCCGGCTCAGACTGTGATTTACAGCACAGAGTCTGGGGCAGCTATTTTCATGAAGTAGATGGGGAAAGCTCGTCTAAAACTTCCATCCATTTCCTTCCGCTTATCCGGGGCCGGGTCGCGGGGGCAGCAAGCTAAGGAGGGTCCTCCAGACGTCCTTCTCCCCAGCAACACTTTCCAGCTCCTGGGGAACCCCGAGGTGTTCCCAGGCCAGACGTGATATATAATCTCTCCAGCGTGTTCTGGGTCTACCCCGGGGCCTACCAGTTACCAGTTGGACGAGTAAGACCCCTGGGCCAACCAACCCGAAAGGCCTCCTTCTTCAGCTGGCCTCAGACTTGGAGGCCTCCATTCACCGCTGGTGTCCACCAGCGGGTTCTTGAATTGCCCGCCAGCGACAGGCACCGATCTCATTCCTTCCGGCCACAACTCCTAGCAGCAGCTTCCACAATGGAGGATTTGAACATGGCCCACTGACGAACCGGATTCCATGTCCCCAGCCTCCCCCGGGATGCACAATAAATTATTCTGGAGGTGGGAGTGTCCCCCAGCCTCCCCCGGGATGCACAAGAAATTATTCCGGGAGGTGGGAGTCGCTAAGACCTTGCGGACAGGATCCTCAGCCAGACGTTCCCAGTTCACCCTCACTACACGTTTGGCTTTACCACCTGATCCAACTCACCACCAGGTGGTGATCAGTTGACAGCTCTGCTCCTCTCTTCACCCGAGTGTCCAAGACATACGGCCGCAGGTCTGATGACACAACTACAAAGTCGATCATAGACCTTTGGCCTAGGGTGTTCTGGTACCAAGTACACTTTATGAACCTCCCTATGCTCAAACATGGTGTTTGTTATGGACAGTCCATGACTAGCACAGAAGTCCAACAACAAAGCACCACTCTGCCTGGTTCAGATCGGGCAGGTTCCGTTCCTCCCAATCACACCCCTCCAGGTTTCTCCATGTCGTTACCCACGTGAGCGTTGAAGTCTCCCAGAAGAACTATGGAGTCCCCAGTCGGCGCCCTTTCCAGAACACCACCCAAGGACTCCAAGAAGGCCATGTACTCCGAACTGCCGTTTGGTGCATAGGCACAAATGACAGTCAGAGACAGATCACACCCCGACCCTCCGTTCTCCGGGGAGAACTCCAGAACAGTGGCGCTCAGCCCTTTCCAGAGTATCCCAAGGACTCCAAGAAGCCCTGCGCCTCTCGTCTAAAACTTGTGCGATATTTAAGTTGTTCTTGTAGAACTCCAACAGAACTCCAAATAAACCATACCAAAAAAGGGTAAAATAGTTTAATTGCAAAAAAACTATAATGAAATAATTCTAACTGAAAAACTGTGACGTAGCGCAACATATTACTATCACTATTGCAAAATAATCAAAAGACTTACTAAAAGACACTTTTAAATTATGCTAACCCCTGTATGTTTACTGTAAGTTCTAGCGTCTGTATGAGACACCGGCTTCCATCTAACTCCAATGTAACCTAACTGCGACCGTTCCAGAACGTCCTAAACCTTCATTCATGTACAGAATCTGAATGTGACAGGACAAGATTTTGGTACCACAAGCGTTCAGGTTTCCATTTGTATTCAGACTAGTGTTGACCAATCATATTTGAGCAGTTTATTTTTGTTGTATGCCGGTAAACAGTTTATGTAGAGAACATAAGAGGCAGAACGCGTTTGCAAAAACGCAATCAGGGAACCCGCTGTCTAACGTCAAACGCTGCGTTAGCGTTGGTTTAAAATTAGCTTCTAAACTGGCTTACTTGTGAAACAATCAGTCGTTAACATCGTCTTTTAACTCCATCTCCAGTCTCGCATCTCAATTGGACTGTTAATGAGAGAATATGAGGTATTGCCCCGGATTTCCTCTGGCTACGTCAAGATTGTCTAAATCGCCAACGTTTCCCAACGTTAACCACGTGTTTCGACATAAACCGCCACCTTTTCACAAGGTGATTCATGTGTAACAACACTACCCATGCACATACCTCCTGCACAAACGGTGTGGGCTTCTGCTCACGAGGCAACATATCACAAGAAGGCTTGCAATTACATAGTGAAAACTTTAGTACCCTTTGTGGAGATCCTCATGCACAACTTCTATAAAAGCAGCTTGTAACAGACTTGTATCTTAAATATCCTGCATGCATTACTGCCACAGGCATTTCCCTCCATGGTGTTGGAAAATATAGCCAAATTAGCATTGCAAAGAGAGGTGCTAATCAACTAATTATGACACCACTATTTTCCACTTTAATCACTGAATAGAGTATCGTTTCCGAGATTCTCTCTCTGGGATGGAACTCAGGGGATTATGTTAACATGTTTCTGTCATTCATAATGTTCACTGAAAGTAGCTACTCTGCTTTACATTATAGAAAATAGTATGTCAGTTCTGTTGCCCCCAATCTATGAACCCACTTGCACCATTTACAGTAGTGATATTTGAACAAAAATCATTCATTGTACACACAGCAATAATATTTTGTGTAGCTGAGAGTGAGCTATTGAACAGGTTTCGTGGGTTGTTTCTCCACTACATGGGCTGCAACTGATAGCCAGACCATTCAATCTGTTATGATTGAACAGAAACTGTACTGTGCATCAGTTGCAGGTTGGTGCTATAAAGGAGTTCAAATGCCATCTAATAAACAGCAGGCAGTGTCTGTCCCCTACAGTCTTATTTGGGTCTGCTGAAACATACAAAACCAGAGGCATGAATCAAATCTAGTAGTTAATCGCATAAGAATTGTCTTTAACGAGATCATGCTATAATAAAGTCACACTGACTGATTTAGTTTAACCAATCAGGGAGGTGTGTTTGTGTGAGAGAGGAAGAGATGTACTGTCACATCAATTAACATGACTGTGAAGCTGCCAGTAGTACAGTGTGTGTGTGTGTGTGTGTGTGTGTGTGTGTGTGTGTGTGTGTGTGTGTGTGTGTGTGTGTGTGTGTGTGTGTGTGTGTGTGTGTGTGTGTGTGTGTGTGTGTGTGTGTGTGTGTGTGTGTGTGTGTGTGTGTGTTGCATCCAAAGGGACTCTCCTTCTAAAGTGATGGTTTGAGTGTCAGGACGATGACACGGCTGGTTGCCAACTTTGGTCTCTGTCTCCGCTCACGTCATTCACTCTCCGTCACTCTCACTCTTCCTCTCCTTCCATCTCCCTACCAATTCCTCTCCACCCTCTTATCCTCTCCCCACATCTTTTTTTTCTTCCACAGCCCCACCTTCTCCCTACGGCCATTATTAGTATTTTAATTTTTTTTTAATTCCGCGTCGCCTTTTACTTTTCACTTCCTACCTTGCACTCTCTCCCTCTCAATCAATGTCACACATAATTAACGCCTACAGCTTTAGCTCGACAGGCCAATTAAAGTCCACTGTGGGATCAACTGGTTGATGGCCACCTACCTGGGAGGAACATGGGAGAGTTGGTCTCCTTTGTCAATGCCCATCGTGGCGTGATAGGGGAGACACCCCAGATAAAAAGGGTGAAAAAATGAACTGATGAATAAACTTCCCCAGTTGATTATTTTCTGAAAGCCATCTTTCTTAAAATGTGTGCTTTATCTTATCAAATGTGTGCTAATTTGCATCCATTTCCAGAATAGAAATCTGAGCATTACATAAAGCCAGGATCACATTTTTTTTTTAAACATTTTGTTTTGTTTTTACAGAGGGGATTCTTGATTTCTCTTTTTATCACTCCATAAATATGAAAATACTGACAAAAACAGTTTTCGCTTTAAGGGAATCAAATGTTCAGAAATTTGACCATGAATAATATCTGAACAAATCCCTCTCTAAAACTGCTACTCATGTGGAAAATTCTCTTTTTTACTTATTACAATAAATCTTATAATAATCTTGTAAAATGTTATATGTTTAAATATGCAGATGAGCTAATATCTTATATATTTTTAATCAATCCATTTTTATTAGAATAATGTATTTCATACACACACACACACACACACACACACAAACACACACACACACACACACACACACACACACACACACACACACACACACACACACACACACACACACACACACACATGCATAAAACCCCCTGTCCTATTCGGGTTGCACTCACACATTAAAAACAAGAACAACAAACAAATACACACACACACTTCAGATTTCAGAGCTTTATATAAAATAGCGATATTTTAATATGACGGAATAATCAGTTCATGCAAAAGGGTCGATCATTAAATTCACTGCATCACTTACCTGGACATTGCTGTTGCAGCAAGTGTCAATAAAGCATGAATGAATGGGCACTTGAGCAGGTTCATGTCCTGTCATAATCACCGTGATATATTAAACATAATCAGCAAAGCTAATAAGGTCGTTAGCCAAGGCAATTAGCTGAGGTAGTTTGTGCATTCATAAGCCCATCTTTTTTTATGTCAACGTTCTTGTCGTCACACACGCAGGAGAGGAGTTATTAACCGAGGTGGTGGAACATAAAAAGTGTCTGTTTAGAATGAGGTCAGTCTATTTGGGGTTTTAAAGAAAATTTCAAGCAAAACACAAAGCAAAAAACACACATAAATGTATTTTCTAAAACACTCATGATTCCAAAATGCAATAGTCGTGGTCCAGAGGTAACAATTATCTTTTTCTTTGAACGCTCACTCAGCCGTCAAACTCTCAAAGTTTCGGCTCAAACTCCCACTGTTTCTGATGCCTCTGAATCTGGAAATGGTATGAAGGTATTTCACATGTAGGCACTTTAAAGCGCTCTCTATACTTGAAAAAAAATAAAACTACATTCACATCGTATGGGGATAAACTCTGCAGCAACTTGACAGCACAAAGTTGCAACTTGCCAATCAAGTATTTTTTAAAACCAGTTTGAGGTCAAAAAATAGATCTGCATACGGACCAAAGCATCAGCCTTGTAGGTAAGAGTTCTTATCCACTTTCCTCCCCCTTAACTTGCTCCAGTAAACCTTGACTTGACACGCTGCTCTAACCTCTAGGTCTCCACCTTCCTGTAACACTGCCAACCTAAGCACACTTTCGATTACCTTGCTAGGATAACCATGTATCATTTACGGTAATTACAGTTTTCCCCCACTCCGATTGCAGAACGATGACATATATCTTCATCATGATATTACCATCTAACCACAAACATTCACAACCAAGCTCAATAGAGATTAGGTGTGTTGTGGGTGCTTGTGCATATTTGTTTACTCCAAAATTGTTATGAACAGCGGACAGAAAAACAGCTGAGCCGGGTTGCGGGGTTTAATTACATATTACAGCTTCCTGAACGGGTCTATGATATTGTGCCCTCTCGGTTTTTATTATTCTCTCAGCGTGTGTTTTGAGGAGAGATACTGTCTAGTCACTCTCTGTTGTCTTGAATGAATGTATTTATTAAAACTCTGGTAGTAGGAAAAAGTCTAAGCACATTAAGAGGCTGTTTACTAGCCCAAGAGATAAGGGTCATAAACGGGTGAAAGTAGAATGAAGTTCTTGCCGGTACTACCAGCCTAACCTTCACTGCATCATATTTATCTCCTCCTGATCCCAGATGATGTTTTAATATATAAAATTGAACAGATAAAACAGTTAAAATGTTTGCTATGGGTCCTGAATTAAAGTATGACACACTATCATTGGGGCAGTGACACTCTGTCAGTCATTTTGAGGGAGACAGACACAGACACTGATTTCTGCATGTCATCTATCTGTTTTTCTTTTACACAATACTCAAATGAAATAACTTTCCTGAAATTATCCTCATTTTTTTTTTCTTCAGATGACATTAGTAAAATAACTGATAATGTTTTGAGAAGAAATTAACATTTTGCCTTGATGGTTGTTTCTTACAGGAGTGTATTTTTACAGTATATATAGTTAGAGTATTTTATTCTGTTTATTCCTTATGTAGTTCTTGTATGGTAAATATTTTATTAGGATGAGGGTTAAATGGTTTATGTGCCAAAGAATAATTTGTAAAGGTTGACAAAACAAAACAATTTATTTCGTTTTAAATCTGAAGAACATTACAAATAACTTCATCGACAACAGTTTACAAGCACCCTGTGTGTTAAGGATGTATAAAGCGCATGCACACGGCTATGACGACAGGATTACAGAGGTCGCAGCTGTTTGACCTGCTGTCCTTGTTGATAGAATAAAACTGACCATCATGAAACATTATAACTTATTTTGCCATTTTACTTGGGGGAAACTACTGCCTGCCAAAAAACAGGGACTAAAATTGGGCATTCAGATGTTCCTTTGATGTTCCCTGTTCCAGAGTTGGGAAGTAATTTTTTGTGACTCTGGTGTGTCCATGATCTTTAATCCGTGTTTTGGAAACAGCATGAACCCTACAAAGAAAATGTGTTGTATTTTACTGCTTAAACAACATGGTAGCTGTTTTTGAGGCGTTGTTCCGAATTAAAGGGGCGATTATACCGAAACTACAAGAATGCATCCCAAATGCCCTATCTCCAATGTTAATGAAAGTGAAAAATACTGTGGTGCGTGTACAATCAAACAGACAAACCGAGCTGAAAAAAATCCTCCTTTGCAGAGCTGATTAACTGTTTGTTGACCTAACTTTAGCAAATGTGTTTTCTTGTTTAAAATGCGATCGTGACGGGTTGTTGTGAAATTATATTGCTGTCCCCTCTTCACGGTTCTGTGTACCGACACTGACTCTTTTAGCGGTACCATGTACCAGACCGTACACCCCTTTCACCCCTGGGCATACAGAGGGACGTTTATGGCTCTTCTTGGCTATCTTGTCTTCCTTAAACAACTTAATCTAGTCAGAACCTGTCTCAAACAAGCACATCTCAAGAAAATGAGACACCCGTGGCTCTTCTGATCATTACAACTTGACAGCCTGAAGCTTCTTTTGTGTCAAAGGTTGCAATGCCTGATTTGAGTTACTTAAACGACGACTTAACAGAAATTCAGCAATTTATATATACATAGCAGTCATTTTCTATCATATGCCCTCGCCCCCTTATCAGAGCACATTACTCCCTCTGTGCTCATTTCACCATAGGATTTAGATTATAATTACTGACACACAGGAGCACACGCACCTCCTCTGCTTGCATCTCCCGTGGGAGGGACTAAGATGCGAGGCCAGGAGGTAGGGAAAGGAATCAAGGAGGCACAAAATCAGGGAAATGAGAAAGACCACAGACCTATGAAAAAGTAATGAGCCTTAATTTGTAGATATCCCCCGAAATAATTCTGTTCATTATTCACATCTTCATGAACAAAGAAGTGTAAAGCCCCCAAAAAGCCCACACAAAGCGAGCAGGAGGTGCAGCCAGGAGACAGCTGTTCATTCCCCGTGTGGAACAAGAAGTCAAGGTGGATTCATGTCTTGTAACTTGCGTACTTTAGTAACGGCACGTGTGTAGTTATTTTAACCTAAATGACGATTTTATTCCCGACCTAACTAAGTAGTTTTGTTGCCTAAACTTAACTAAGTATTTCACAATCTTTTCCTAAAGCTAACACAATTATTTTATTGACCGAACTAAGTAGTTTCCTGTGAAGACTTTTTTTTAAAGTTAATAAGTGCATATTGATAGAAACAAATCATTTAAACATTGTTCGGTAAAGCTGCATATATCATTGCACCAACTCAAATTCAATGAAGAGAAACATGGTGGATGGCCATGTCACTGCTCTTGGGCAAGAAATAGAATGGCACATGTCATTGGATCAAACAAACAGGAAATGATGTAAAATGCTGAGCTTAAGAGAGAGATGGGGAGACTTTAAGAGGTGCTAGCGTCGGAAAGAGCCTGGCTAGCCGATTCCAGCCTTCATTCAAAGCTAAGCTAACCAGCTCCTCGTTATAGCCTTATACTGAACACACAGACAAGACAATGTTATTAATCTTCTCTTTTACCTCTGTGAAAGCAAATTAATTAGCATATCTACCAAAACATTTATAGGTACTGAACTACTAAGTAAGAACATGTCTCTGACTGAGGAATTGTCTCCACATGGCTCTCAAACTGTGAAGTTTCCCAAGTGGCAGCAAGCTTGGATGGCAAACAACAAAGTCACCTAATTTATCACAATATACCCAATCAAACACTCGCTATTGTTATTGATGGCCCCTTGTGCATACTGTAAGTGCGTGTGCACTTGTGGGATTGACAGAGAGAGTAAAGCTCCTCTGTGAATGAAGTTGCCGCGTAGCTCATCGCTCACAACACACAACGTACAGCTGATGAACGGGACACATGCTGCAGCAGACGTCAAACAGAGGAGATGGTAGGGATACACATGCATACTGTACACAGTGTTCTGTACCTTCAGGAAGCTATTTTAAGAGTGTGTGTGTGTGTGTGTGTTTGAGTGTAAAAGAAGGCACAGGCTACATTGTGATAGATGCATCCCATTAAGAGCGAAGAGAAAGATGGAGGGAATAGAAGAGAAAGCAGTGAACGGAGGAATAGAGCTCATGTGGGGGATAAGAAAATCATTTTTTCATATTTTCGGCAATGTCTAAATGCACACAGATATTCACTTTGATATTGAGGATAACCGGACAAGTAATCCATTCATTAGGTGGCTAATATGAGTGCCATATCCTATTTACAACAATCTGGGTGAAGTCATATTCTAAACCTGCAGTATATGCTGGCAGTCGCAGAGATACTAAAGCATGCAAAAACTGGGCATGTCTGTTAATCACAGTCACATGAAGATGGAGGAGCACTGTTTGGTATGCCGGTCTACTCTTTTCCCATCTTGCTGCATTATGCAACAACCTGCACTTACTGGCTACTGCGGAATAATTAATTATATTTACTGTATTAACTTGGATCAATTATTTACTTGACTTACTCCAAAGTACTGTGCATCACCACACTGCATACAGACTGCATCATTAAAGGGCCAGTGGTAAACAGCCTTATCTTAATGTAAGTTAACAAGAGCTCAAGTAACATTAAATGGAAATATTGCCAGTTAGATACACAAATATGCACATACATACATACTCACATACAGACATACATACACGGATACATACACACATACATGGATACACGGATACATACATACAGACTAACACACATACAGACAGACATACATACATAAATTCGTACACACATACATGCGTATATACGTATATACATATATACTCACCTACATGCATGTGGTAAAAGTAAAACACCAAAGTATGATTTTCTATTTGTTCTACCTTGTCATTTGCAAGTACCTTCATCATTTCAAGTGTTGATTGTAAAAATAAACGTTATTTCTCCACATACGAATAGAGCGACTTTGGCTCAGAGGTAGAGTGGAGAGAGGATATTTCTGAATTGTGAGGACGATTCGATTTCAGGTCATTTTTTTTCTTTTTTACCATCATTGTGAGGACATTTCAACTTCTGTTTTGTTACTTTATCAGTTTTAGAAACCAGCGTAGTGAGAACAATTCTACAATCTTGAGGACAATTTGGCCAGTCCAACCACTACGTCAAAGGACTGTTTGAAGGCTTAAACTTCGTTTTAAGGTTCAGGTTAGAATTATGATAAGGTTAGGGTTAGGTTAAGGGTTGGTTAAGGCATTTCATGTTCATAATTATGGTTTAGGTCCTTATTGTAAGGTCAAGAGAGTGCAGCATTCTTTGTGTGTTCTCTTGGAAGACATATATACCAATGGCAAGTGCATATTAACTCTATTACAATATCAAATCATCAAAGAGAAGTAGTTATTTCTACCTACTCACCTTTTTTTCCCTATACTCTAATCTTTTCATTCCAATCTCCTGATCTTTCAGTTATTCGTCTCTACTTTCATTTTATTCTGACCTTCTTCATACATGTTTTTCTCCCTTTTACTGAGAATTACTCTTTCTTCCCACCTTCACTCCTTTTATCAGTCCATTCAGGGTGTGATTACACCTTTTTTTTTTATCCCATTTTGCCACTTTTTTCGTCTCCCCATCTCTCTCTTTTGCTGTGACAGTAATTACTGCCTCTGACAATTTCAGGCCATTAGAGCAGACGGACAGAAATACATTAAACCTGGGGGACACACTACATGTCCAAACAGACTGGGTAAAACAATACAGACCAAACACACCTGAAGCTGCAGTGCCGTGACGTGCTCGGTGACACAGGCAGCTGTTTGAGTTCTGAGGATCCCAGTAAGCCTACTCAGAAATCCTATAAAGCCGAGGTCAGGCGAGACAATTTAGCCAGAGTTTAGCTCAAGGAGGAGATGAGGGTGCTTTGCTTTTAACGAGAGGAGGAAGAGGAACCTGACAAAACAGAAAAGAAAAACTGGGAAAAACATTTAAGGACTTCAGTATAATAATCATTGTTACTACAAGCTACTGTAATAGCGTTGACTGTAGGGAAACATGTATACAATAATAAAAAATGATAATAATAATAATCTTTTTATAAAGCATTATTCATATTACCATACTACTGTAGATGCCTGACCATGCAGTGCTTAAAAAAGTTAGCAAAACCATTTTTACATTTACATTTACGAAAATAGGTTCAATGTGATTCCATCTGTTCCATGTAATCTAGTCCATGCAGCTGAGTTTTGTCTAAGACTTTTGATTGAGGCTGGTGAAAATATTCTGCAAGACAACATACATGTTGCTGATTGCTGATTACATCAGCGTTGCTAAGTTGTTAAGAACTGGCTTGGGGATCAAACGTTATACCACGATTTTGTGGGGCACAATAAGTGTACCTAGATCTGGAATTAACACCTGATCTGAAATATGTCGTGGGCTAATAGTAAGTGCGTTTGTCTTGTCTGGATTTAACTAAAGGAAATCAGTTGCCATGAAGGCAGCATACTAAGGTCAGCGGGCTTTATTGAAAGGTATAGCCCATTGACCTTTAATGTCTTTGATTCCCCCCATAGATATCGTAAAGATGTGCTGAGATACTGAAATCTGCATACCTCTCCTTTAAGCCTTTACATCACCTTAAAGGGACTCAGATTCTCATAATTGTCACAGAGAAGAAGCACAACTAATTGAGACCATAACTTCCTCTTTGCTGACCAAATGTTTCAAAAGACAAGCCTGCACAAACATGATGAATAACATTGTTAAAATGTGTCGCTGTCTATCACTCCTTTAGTCTGTGATAAAACGTATATAGGAGAATAAACACCTGCTAGTTATCGTCTCAGAGGACGCCTACCTTTCGGACACACTGTGCCAGTCTGCGTTGCTGGATGTGATGGTGCAGGCACAGTTGCAGGAAATTAACCCAGAAAGCCAGTCTGATGGTGGAGCTGGCGAGGTGCCCTGTGTAATCCATACAGCTCTGACACGCCGCTGCGTTCCAGGCAGCCCCGGCTGTGCAAGCACTCCGAACCGTCCAAGCAGGCCAAATGACCCAAACACAAAAAGACACACATCCACAGACTGAGAGGAGAGGCTGCCTTTAGACAAACAGATGGTTGGTTGGGGGGGGGGGGATTTTAGGCGCGACAAACGCACTGAGTATATCAAATATGTATGTAGGGGGTAATGGTTTTCCTTATCAGGCCCTGAAGACTGAACATTTCTATCGGCCCCATGACCACAACTAACCTTCATGCCACCAGCTGGTTATGAGTCTTTACCACCTTTGTCTCTATTCGTAGGGGGTACTTCTAGGAACAGATGATATTAAGTTTGAGGGAAAATGGACGCACATTTGCCAAAGCGTACATGCGGGAGGAGTGTATCATGTTGGGGTTGAACAAAGTGGCGATGAGCTTGTGATAGGGAGTTGTTAACGGCGGTATGTTACCAAGGTCAACATGAGTCAGGAGTAAAATAGGGATAATGTGCACTATGTATTAATTCATACCCTGGAATTAATCATGAGTGCTGTGACATTAATGACCCATGCACATAAATTGGTAATTTGCAGTTGGGGAGGAGCACCCACAGTGTTGGAAGAGTGTCGCGACCCCCCAAAATAATCCGGTTGGTGTTGGTGACCACATTGATTGCTGATTAATCCTCTGTACCTCTATTCTTACTATCAAATATGTGAATACATTTTTTAAGCCCTGCATATAATGATAGATGCAGTGTGAGCTGGATAGTGCTTTTTGGTGTCTAAATAATTTGACATCTGCAGTAATATAAGCAAGCAGACATTGGCTGTGAAATGTGTTGATCGCTGTCCGTGGTGCTGAAATGGAGCAGAAGAGATCGATAGTCAGAGGACGGTTTCTTAGCATGCTTGCTTTTCGTGGTTGTAAATAGAACTTCAGGCTCTAATTCCATCCTCCCTCTCCCATTGTTGCAATCCACAGACAGAAGGGGGAAAAAAGAGATATAAAACGGTGTAAACAGCTGTTTCTACGTACCTCCCCCTGCTGATTTATAGTGATTATTGTGAATGCTCTGATTAATAAATGTAAACAGATACTGCTTTGTTTGTGATGACAAAGGGAAGTTGTATCACTGATGCAGGCAAATTCATTTTAGTACCATTCCCCAGTCTGAAATAGGTTATTTCATTTTTAAGATTGTATTCTAGCTTTTCTCAACAACCATCTGGCAACCCCCAGAAATGATCTGGTGATCCCAAGGTTGAGAATTACAGCTTTAGAGCACTCTAGCAGCAAAGTTTTGGTATAGAAATGACAGATTTCAGCCCTTCATGTATCATTTTAGCACTTCAACTTCTTCACTCCAACTGGAGTTGTACCTTTTTACATTTAAATCTTCTTCTGTGAGCACTTTCATTTTAACTGACTTCTTTCAGTACTTCAACTGCTTTTTCAACCATAAGGTTTTCAGTATCTCACTTACTATGTTTCAACTGCAAACTTTCAGCCTCAGCAGCTGATCAACTGGTCAATTTTGTTCCGTTTGCCCTTGCCTTTTAAAGATGTCATTTATTTTTTCTTGATTTTTACTGTTTAAATTGTCTGCTCTTTCCCTTTTATTTTAGTTAAGCACTTTGAGCTGCATTCCACGAATGTAAAGTGCTCATCGCTTGATGACTCAGGGAAGAGTTCTGGTGTAACGTTAATATATGAAAGGTTCATATGTAAAAAAAACAGATATAAAAGTTTCGATTTCCTTAGTCATGTATTTTTCTTGTGCATTCCAGGGAGTATCAATCAAAGTGGTGTTGGGTTCTTTTGATTAAATATCTTGAAATCTTTTTGATTCAAAAGCCCCGCCCCTGCTGCTGAAAATTCCAGTATTGAAATCGTGGCATGTCCGAATTACACCAAATTCTAAACTGCACTTCCCTGTGTCCCCAGCAATACACCCGCAAAGTGCTAAGTAGATCAGATAAACTGTTCTAGAGATATGTGAAGGACACACAGATACTGATTCCTTGCTGATGAAGCTGGCAGCTGTGTTATGCAGTGAAAAAAACACAGTCAGCACCACAGGTTTTACTGGTCCACTACCATATCATTTAGATTTTGAGCGTACAAACTATTAATTAGTACAGAGCTGTTATTACATCGTGGGTAGGACTTACATATTCAAATACAAAAACGTTGTCACTTTTGTGTGAGTGTGTGTTTCAGGGCCATCAACCTGCTGACTGAATGCACAGCTAGGCACTGCTGAGAAGCAGACAGCGAAAAAGACATTGTTGATCATTTCTGTCAACTCTCTCTTTACCAACCACTTTGTTCTAAAATAGGAACAAACCAGAAAGGAAAGAACAGATTGGCCCACTTTATAACCAACACTTTGTAGAGTCCTTCTATCTGAATGGGGAAAAATCAAGGCGGGTCGCTTGCCATAACTCCTCAGAAGAACATGTGTACTGTACATAAGCTATACGAGATGAATGTGTGTTAGCCTCTATATGGAGGGAGCTCATAGCAAAAAACAGATACAAGTTTATCAAACACCAGGTAGATTAAATGTCAATGTATTGCACACACAAAAAAAGATGATTTTGTAGAAAAAAAATAATAATTCTGCACCTTGTAAAAGCTGCTTTCCTTTATTCTATCTGGATGCTGATTTGTTTTTTTGGTATAGTTTTGCACTTTTTATGTGGATAAAATAAATTAACTTCTGCATCTTTTCCTGGCGATATTATGGCTTTTAGTTCATGCTTAATGCAGCTTCTGGATGTTCTCTGATTACTACATTGGGCCAACCGTTTTATAAAAGCCTTCAATAGATGTGGCCTTCAGGAGAGCATTCAGTATTTCTGTGGATAAGTGGATTTGGTCAGATGTTAGTCAGAGGAAGTGTTTTAACTTTAAAGAGCAGAGGAACTTAAGTTCCACAGCTAGCAAAGACAAACCCTTAAGTGTAACAAAACAACGAGAAATGTCGTATTCTTTGTTTGTTTCTATTGGAGGAAGTATTTTATCTGCATCACCTGTTGGTAAAGTTTAACACCTTCCCCTGCCAGACCTCAGCAACAACTTTGAATAGCATGACTTGGCAAAATTCTTCCAATGAAGAGCCTGTCACCAATGCAGGAAGTGTTTAATTTTACAAAAACTCCAAAACCAGATACATTTACATGATATAGTGTGAATATTGTTGCAGTAATATGATGAGCAGGGTATAATAAACTGTTGTAAAATCCTACATGGAGTAGGGTTTTTGTTAAAGTGGCCCTATTATGCTTTTCCACCTTTCCCCTCTTCTTTAGTGTGTTATATATATATTTTTTACATGTAAAAGGTCCGTAGAGTGTAAAACCTGAAGTCCACGCATAAATAGGGTTACCCTCCCCCTCAGGAGCTGCCTGAAACGGCTCCATTGAATTCTCTCCTTCACTTTCGTAACTTTATGAGGTCACAATGTTACAGAAGTGACGTAAAACTCCTTCTGGCTAGTTTGGCCCTCAAACAACAAAAGAGAGAGTCGGAGCTGAAGCAGAGTTTTTTGAAATGTGACACGTTGACCAATCACAACAGAGCGGGCTAGCTAACCAATCAGGGCAGACTTTGCTTTCTGGAGGGGGGAGCAAGCGCTACAACAGAGCGTTTCAGAGAGAGGGTGAGAAGAGGTGATGCAGGACAGCCAGGAGGAGTAAAACAAGGAGGATTATGAGCATTAACGCATGTAAACATGTTGTAACTGTAACTTGAGATAAAAAATATGCAGCCAGAAAATAGCATAATAGGGCCTGTTTAACTTAATTTTATGTTCTCTTCTTATCTTTTGACATTTTTTGTTTTTTATAAATAATTAATATTATTACTGACGTTTTTCTCTTAGCCTTCAGAAATGTATTCATAGTATCTGAAACCCCTGCACGGTTCCAGTTCAGTCAATCTCCCCTGTGGAGCGACCAGCAAGAACTAAACTTTTACAACCACGAGTCGCTCTCCTGCTGCTGTGTTTGCTCTGTTTACTCTTGGTGGCTTTGTGATGTTAACTCAATTTGAAAAAGTGTAAAGTAAACATTATTTTATTCATTTTTATACATGCAACCATTTCAGCGAACATTATGATATAACTGACCTCCAGTTACCGTATATAACCCGTGTTCTTTTCTTTCAGACATTTTGGTATACTGTGCACATTCAGTGATTGTTGTGTTAGCTGTAAATTTTGCAAGGGGAAAAAAAGAGGTGCTGATAGCGAGGTCGGATCATAACAGCTATTCTACTCCAGCTGCAGCTTGCTATTCAGTCCCAGTGTGCGATTATCTGGATGCGAATGAGCTGCGTTATCCATTCTCTATAAAGAGTCTCTGCTTTGTGTGTCTTTTTGTCCACTGAAGACAAACCAAATGTCAAGTTTTAATTAAATTTAAGAATTGATATTTTTCACACAGTGTGAGTGTTAGTGGGGAAGGAGGCGTCTGCTCTCTCTCTTTTGTTTCCACAAGACCAAAAGGAGAAACGAGGCGGAAAATGTTTTCGACTGACTTCCCTCGAATTTCTTGACATTTTATTTTCAAATTGCAAATATTTCATATGTAAATTCACAATATCTTGTTTTATAGTAAAATATCCCCATGTCTTTGTTGAAATTACAACTAAAACAATATGGAGGCAATCAAGGACAGAGTTTAATTTTCATGCTCTGTACTTTAGTTATAAGAGCCCCGACTTTTCTTACAGCTTTACAATGGTGACAAAATGTAGTTTTCTGTAGCCAGAGCAATTTAGAATTGCTCTACCAACCTCATTATCTCCTGGCGGTGATAACAATAGAGCTAACAAAGCATTATAGGCTTTAATATAACTCCCTCAAATAACAGCAAACTTTATATAACTGTGTGTGTGTGTATATATATATATATATATATATATATATATATATATATAGAGAGAGAGAGAGAGAGAGAGAGAGAGAGAGAGAGAGAGAGAGAGAGAGAGAGAGAGAGAGAGAGAAATAATTGCAATCTAAATTAATACATTCCTCTTCTATATCTTCCATTTTTATCAAATGTAAACCACTTTTCACATTCTCTCTTCTCTAACACAACAGGCCACATTGGAAAATTAGGTGTAAATTGCAACTAATCTCCACGGAAGAACTTGTAAACTTATCAAACATTTTATTAAAACAGCTGTTGCAACGGACTCAACATCATTAATCTTGCCAGTTATCTTCTTGTTTGCCTTATTTTATATTTCATTCAAACCACCTTGCTCTTGCAAAGGAAATTTAGCAATTAGCAAATTTAGCAATTTTGTATATGATCAAAAGCATCTCTGTGTCTCACTGCTTTGCCTTCATCTGCTTCAGTAACGCGTCTGCTAATGGAAAAGGCGCCTTCTGCTCTCACAGAAGGCGACTGACAGCTGAATTACAGCAGGAATCTTTTGGAAAACAACTGTAGCATTTCACAGACCAAATTTGACAGAACCGCACCGACACAATTACAAAAAAAGAACGCTTAATCCTTGATCTCCGTCATTATGGTTTTATTGGTGTAATGGTTATTTTTTACACACTGGTTTGACTCACCGGCTGCTTGCACAGCTGAAACCTGATAGCTTACGCACACGCACGCACGCACGCACACACACACACACACACACACACACACACACACACACACACACACACACACACACACACACACAGTACAGTTTAAACTAACTGACAGACACATACACAGGTCACCCATTCAGGCATATAGAAGTGACATTAGATAGAACAGGTGATGACACACACTCTTCATCACACACATTATCCCACATGGAGAATATCATTCACTAACACACACACACACACACGTAGCCAACACAGTGCAATCTGCAGTACTTTAAGATGAGGCACACAGGATGGGCTCCATAACTCAAGCTCGCTCACTGGAAGATGGTAGCTTGGCATGCTAATGGCGCCACATAACCGTCGCTGGTGGAAGGGTTTTATGGGAGGTGTTTACGTCATCTTTTGGCAGATAATGTACTCCGGGCTAATGGTATGAGCTTAGCATAAATAGCGATAGCGTGCATGTATGTGTCTGAGAGAGACAAGAGCCTTGTGTGAACACTGTTCCAGTTCAGTGGAGGGCTCATAAAACACACACAGACACTAACACACACACAAACACACACAAACACACACACTTTACGGAGAAGTCGGGTCGTGAGTCCGTCAAAGTCAAGTCACTGCACAACGTTTATTCTTTTCACGGTTAGGGCTCCACTCTGTTGCAACACAGTGTAATATGGTGAAATTCAGGCCTTCAGCTATCGTGCTGCAGTCAAGGTGACGTGCTGCAGCGGCAATATAATTGCTCCACAGACAGGGGATTTCAGAGCAGTCACCTGATTAATAAAAATCTCATATCTCAGTTTAGAAATACCATCACTGTGTTTTAGACTTTGGGAGTTTTTTGCAGGATTACTTGCTGTATCTCCCCTTTGGAATCCAGATTGAATTCATATCTTGTTACAAGGCTGAATAATTACTAAAATATGATATAATTACTATATCTTTTTTTTTTTTTAATTGATAACACATTAAAATGACACATAAGGCACACCTACTGAGATTGGCACTCATGAGAGCAGAACATCAGCTCAAGTCTTTCAAAACTATTAACACATTTTCTGTTTGCACCCAATTTGCAATTCAATATGGCACATTTTGAAACATTTCTACATAAGACACAGAAATTTGACATAAATGCCATTTCAAAACACTGCAATTCAAAATGTGATATCAATATGCTGATTGGCCAATAAAGGTGCCCCCTGGCCAAACACCTTATTGCTTGATTGTCCAGTTACCAATCAATCAGGATGTAAGCTCTATTAGAAATGTAATTTACAACAACAATAGAGCCAACATAGCAGGGAGAGACCTGCTTACAAATATGTGTACCACCGATTGAGAAAAAAACTGTAGTTCATTCTTCCTTTTATTGTCTCCACAAATGATTTGGTTGTGTTTATATTCTAATAATATGTTTTGTTCTGTGCAAAATCCAAACTTTGGAAATTGATGTTTTGATTGATATATATATTGAACAATTTCAAAAAGAAAAAAAAGTGTTTTAATCAGTGTGCAGTACTGGTACTTACAATTTATACATTGGAAAAGCCAGGTACAAAATTCTTGTTTCAATATCTTGACAGATCAGAGTCAAAGGTTTCTACAGATGGAATTTTGGATATCTCTTTGTTACACTTGACAAATGGAAATTTGGTGTATATAAGTGCTTATGAAGCAGTGATCCAGCTTAACAATAGACAATAGCGGCCTACTGATCCAACCAGGAGGTATAGGGTGAGGCCATATGACCTCAAATTTATGCTCTCGATAACTGATCACGGTCATTTAATTGGCGGATTATGTTTTTAGCGGGTATGAGACGATTATTTTTTACACATGGTAGCTTTTTTATCTATCAGTCAAAGAAGAGAGGATACACAAAATAATAATAACATGGATGGATACATGCTGTACCTACATACATATCAAAGATGTCACCATGGCTACCGACTCTGATGCGCCAATAAATTGTTTCCCTTTTCCATTCCGCTTTTCAACACTTCAGAGGACAGGAAATCCAAAGGTATTTCTCATTGAAAATGCCTGAATGGAGTCTATCGATGTTTCAGGTTTCCCCTGTCAGAGAGCGCAGAGAACGGGGTCATTATCTGACCGGCCTTCTGGATCGCTCTACTGTTTAACATGACAGCTACGGAGGCCGTACGGCAAATCCAGATCGATCCACTGTCCGGATATGAGAGGCTCGCCTTCAACTGCAGGAAGGAGCAATTAAAAGAGAGGAAACATAAATCAAGGAGAGAAGGAAAATGATAAAAAGTCACGAGACAGATGTTCATAGTCACATGGAAAGTAGCGATATAGAAAGGGATAAAGTCAAACTTCAGTGCATAGATAGATACATAGATAGATAGATGCTTGTCTAAACAGTATTCACTGTGAAACCCATCCACTGCATTAAGACATATTCAATTTATCAAACACTGTTAGAAACGGTCTGTGAGAGACAAATAGGTGAGGTTAGGACTGCTCTTCACTGGTACTTTAAATCTAATCAACCACCAGGTAATGGAAAATGGAGTCATGACATTTCATCTGCAACATTTTATTATGTAGCTTCTTCTTAATACATAGATATAATAAAGAAAGAAAGAAAATGGATGTGTTTAATTTGCAATTGAAGCTCAAAATCCAATGATACACCAAAGCTGGAAAAGTTTTGTACTTCAATTTCTACCTTAGCACATGAGGCCAAGGTCTGTGATTTGTGTGAACAAAGACATTGCAATGTTCTAATGTCAAGCTGAGTTCTAACCACAGATGTATAAAAAAGGACCTAATGATTCAAAGTGCTCGTATTGGAAAGTTGATTTTACAGCAGACTATTTCCAAATGTTAGTCTATGGGAACATTTTTTTTGCATTGGCGTGATAGACCCAGAAGTTGGGTTGGGCTTGGAGGCGGGGTTAAAGGGGGACTAGTGTGCTTGATCCTCTTAATTTCATTTTAAACTTGGAGGTCAAACGTTTTTTGCTTCATGCGTCACTGAGCAACTTGCATAGCAATGAACGGGGCTCCGCCTCCAACTCTGTATCCAGTCCTCTTTTTACATCCATGATAATCTGTGTCACGTACGACTGTCGGGATGTAGTGACTGTTTGAGCCAATATGATGGACAAATATTCATTATTTTAACCAACAACATTATTTATTGATTTATGCCATTCTATATTTGACTTGTCAGTCAAGCTTTTACCACATTTTGTGTTGATTTCATGGAGGGATGCTCTCTAGCGCTGACGAGACAAGGAAGCAGATGACATTAATTGTCCAACATTGTGAGCAGATGACGGAATACTAAGGGTGAACTGTACATTTTCTGCTTCGAAGTTGAAATAGAAAGTAGTAAAAAAGCTCAAGCAAACGCTCTGAAATCCACAAAGTCACTCTACCACATGAAGTGACGGGAACGTCTCCAGACAGCGCCTCTTGAAGAGATTATAAGAGCGGAGCATTGGCTCAGTTCTCTCTTGCTTTGGGCGACTTGTGGGTTCTGTGTCTGAGCTATAGGCTACATGAAATCCACTCTGTCTGTGACACAGCTGCATGCGTTGTTATAAGACATGCTGCCCACACAGACAGAGTCATACAGCAATGCTTTGATATGAATAGCTTAACACTCTCGATATGATTTTTTATTTAGGGGAATTAAAGCTGGATATGCTCATATGGCACATTGTGGTTAGGATAAAAGAAAAATTTAAAATGGATAAAATTATATATATAATGTATAAAAAGGATTAAAAAAATTAGTCACTGATCAACAAACCAGTTACAATCACAGATTGTGTTGGAAACTATGATTACTTAAATGTAGTGGATTATCTATTTTAAAAACTATAATCTAAATATTTTAATTTATTCTTTTAATTACAAAACCATTCCATTCCTCTTTCACGGCCTCAACACGCCTGATACCCATTGTGGCCCTCTAGGGTTTTATTTCTATCTATATAATGTTTATTGTATTTTTTTCATTACATTTCAAGCTATTTTGTTAATCGTATTAATATAACTACTACTACTACTACTACTACTACTACTACTAATACTACTTATAATAATACTAATATTAAAATCATATTAAAATCATATTAATACATATAATAATAATAATAATAATAATAATAATAATAATAATATATATATTTATATATATTTATATGAATTATATAAAAAAATATATAAATTATATATACATATATATTTATTTACTTTTATATAAATACATACATACATACATACATACATACATACATACATACATACATATAAAAACGGTTATAATTACTATTGTATGTTGTTATCAATGTGTATAAAATATTCTATTATATTCTTTGTCATGAAATGAACAACTTATTTTAGTTGCTTTGGCCAAGTCTTCACCAAATCCCATTGAGATCTTCAATTGGCTGAAACAGCGCCCCCTATCGGTCTTATTAACAGTCAGTCAGTTTGTGAGCCCCAAACAATGGCATCATACTCTCACAGTGAGGCTGCATAATGGACGACATGTAAAGCTGCGTCCTTTGATTTAAAAATAGGCCTGTATGAGTTTATCAGACAGTTTCAGCCGTCGACAGGACTCTGGCAAAGAAACTATGAAGTAAATGATGAAGCACGTCGCATTCTGACCTCACAATAATCAATGTCTGAAGATAACAATGTCATTAGAGTATGGTGGTTGTGTGGCTAATGGTATCGGCTCCTGTGTTTTGATAGCTAACAACACTGGAGAAGAGGTCGCGAGGGGGGTTCCGTCCACACTACGAACGTCACAGAAACGAGCGCACTGGGACATCCCATGACAGGGGGATACCTTGAGCAGGTTCACTTCATTAATGGACTTCATCATTCGTCATATAAGGTGGTTCAGACACTCTGTCTCTATGCTGGCTGGTTTCATACAGCTGTTTGAATGTCCCGCCGTGTCTGTCTCTGTTTGTTGAACTCCACTGGCTGTGGAGCTGTTTCATGTTATTGTGTTTGTTGTGTTGTTGCTGTTTGCAAATACAGTCGGGGCTTTTAATAATTTAAGATTAACCCAGTTTATAATGTAGCTATAAGTCATCTGTTGATTGAATATGTGATATGAAAAAAAAAATGTCTGCTTGTTTTGTTGTTAAAACAGTGCTGTATATTGAGTCATTAGCTTCAACAACGGACTTCGATACTGTAGTTCAATTATGATTAAAATAAAGTATGATGAATAATTAAATTAATTATCTTCCAAGGGGCTTCAACCAGTTCTGTTTCTGCGTGCTTATAAACTATATTATATAATATTAAGCACATTTAAACATAAACATATAAACTCTGTAAAACATCTGAAAATATCGTCCTCTCTGTCAAAGTTTTAATCACAGCCATGCCGCAGGCATATATATATATATATATATATATATATATATCAATGCTCGGAACAGCTCTTTAACTGGTAAAATGGCGCGCCGCATTTCTACAAAGAATTTCCAAGTAAATCAAGTCCAGGTGAAAAAAGTATCAAGATGTGGGACATTCTTACAAGATAATAAACCTTGTTTTTTGTCTCAGTGCGACATCATTTACTGCTGCAAATGATTTACTGATGCACGTTGGATGTAATGAATAAAATGCAGACGATAAAAAGGAAACCGGTCTCCACGGTAAATCTTCCGTTTGATTCTTATATATTCGTGCTTTGCAACGTAAGAGCTGTGAAAAAAACAACAATCAGAAATACCTTTTTTTCTTTCGTTGTCCGTCTCTCTTCTACCGCTCGCCATCTCTCTTCTGTCTTTTTAATGTCATGTAACAAAGAGAAATGCTCTCCCCCTGATCCTAAATCAAAACTACAGTACTTCTTTGTTTTGTGAATGAAGGGCTACTCTAGTTTAAGGAGCGGCGCTGTGTGTGTGTTTGACCAATCAGCGACAGGCATTGCTGCAAACCCCACCGTGGTGGTCGTAGCCATGACCAGGATCCTCTGAGGGGCTAAAACGTCCTCAGGTCTTAATTAAGACCTCTAGTCTCTGCGGTTGAGTTCCTCAGAAGGTTTCTTGTCCGGAGGGAAAGTTCCAGCGGTCAGAATTTAATATTTTTGTCCCCTCCCTCCTCATCAAAGCTGACGCAACTTAATTTCCACTTTGTGACAGCGAGTCACTTTGATTTCCCAGAATGCCACAACCGCTTAGATCAGTAAATGCAAAAAAACCAAAAAAAACACCAGGCATTGATTCCCTCATCAAAGAGGAGGAAACCCTGATCCTCTGTTGAGGCATTAAACTATTTTAAACTTTTTAATCCAATTTGGCATCACAGTCTTGTACTTTCCCATCAAATACTAACCTGTCCAATAACACCAGGATTTGGAAAAACTAATTTTTTCATTACTTTTTCATTTTGAAATCAACCCTTTTCATTCAAACTGACATTTCATTTCAACCGTTCTACAACTTCTATGACGGATAAGCACATGAGGAATCGAAGTGTCCGAATCATGCAACTCAAATCATACACACACACACACACACACACACACACACACACACACACACACACACACACACACACACACACACACACACACACACACACACACACACACACACACATATTGTGCTTTTCAAGCTGTTTAACTAATGAGGTAAATCTCATTCTGCTTTAATAGATGCGTGGGCTTGGCACATTTAACAGGAACTCATCAACGAAACACACACGGTAAAAGTCCCACGAACGTCAGTGCGTAATGGCTTACATAAAGTGGAGCGTGAAGAACTGACCAAAGTGGGAAACGGCCAATTAAATCAAAATACTTGTAATCCTGTCCGATTGGTGGTCATGTTGACTGGATAATTGGAACAACAGAAGCCATTGTGAGAGCCTTAAAGCCTGTCTGCAGCATTTAAAAAATAGTTTTGTTCAACAAACGGCCCACAGGGAGGAGTGCAATAAAATAGTTCTGTCCAGATGAGGAATGGATTGGTGATGCACTGGTAGTGAATACAGTGGGAAGTAAACCTGTGTGGTTTAACTGACCCTAAACCTAAATCGTCTGACGTGTCAGACGATGGTCACCCAGAACTGAGCACCTGCACAATGAATGTATATATATATATATTTTATATATATATATTTTATATATATATATAAAAAAGGCATGCAGGTAACAGTATTCACCACGGCAATGGCTAAATTGAAAGCTAGATTGTCCCCACTGGAGCGTGAAATGCTGATGTGTGTTTGTATGGTAACTACAGTATATATATATGTTCAAAACACAACGGCAAGAGAGAGGGTTGAAGTGACGGACGTTGGTCCCGCAACTGGCCTGGTCCCCCGTGGGCAATGTTCTTCCTGGTCAGCTCGTCTGTCCTTCCCCACCTCCACGTCCTCCCGTTGGTTCAGCGCAAGCCCCCAGGTACCGCAGGGCTCGGCAACGGTCCCTTCGGGATTGACCTGAGTAGTCAGCGCGTTAGCTATTAAAACAGTTTCTTCAGTTGTCACTGTAGACATATACGTATATCACAGAGGTACAAATCAAACTTCAAAACAATAATTTACATGAAATAAAAAAACATGTATAATTGTTACCTATGATTTTGGATTCATAAATCAGCCCAGAAAACATTGTTTTCATGATTTGCAATTGTAGAGGCCTGAAGGATCAACAGTTTAAAATACATATAAAACTGGTTTTAACTGCATTCTCTTCGTTGCTTAACTATAGAGTTGCTCATGGCTTAAAACGCATTGGGCACTGTGTTGTCAAACTTACTGGGAACTTGGAGTTCCTTTTGAGCATTCCTAGTTTGTATTTCCACCTCTGAAGATCTGTGAAGACTGATGAGATATTACTAAATATAATCTGTACTAAATATAATCTGTTGTTCTATTGTTGTATTTACTGTTGGGTCACTGATTTTATTCTCTCTTTTTCCGGCTATTTCTGTTTTCCTTATCGAGAAGCCGACAATATGACTTTGGTTTTTAATGTAAATCAACAGTAGTAAATCTGCACACCTCATTTTGATATTAATATTAGAGGCACCTTATACAGTATTTAGTAGGAACCATTGGAGAGTTCTGTCCCTACTGCAGGGCTTTTTCTGTGTCACATGAACTAAATGAAAGGCCATGTATTATTAATGTAAGCTCAACAGCTGGCACTATTTTGTACTGTCTGTGTGGACAACAGATATTGTAAGAATCATTCATATTCATTTATGGATAAATGCAGACAGGTTTACGGACATTCATGCTTGATGCCGATTTAAACGGGTCTCCTGGCTGGAGAGTGGTTCATTAAATTGATTCAGCTGATGCTGCACCAGAAATACACATTCTGAGACGACTATTTTCCTCCCACCTGTAAAAAAAATACACCACACAGGCAAGAAAAGTGAGTTTTAAGGCCCTTTGTTCCTGGTCTCACCAGTCGAAATGCATATAACCCTTTTGAGTCTCTCATGAAAACGTCTTGATCCCTTTGGGGAAGTTCCTCAAGAGTATTCCCTAAATCGGTTTTCCCGACTAGGCCCTTGAATAAGATGACCTTCCTTTTTATTTGTAAAACAAGATCTGGCATATATTGTTAAACCTTCTAAATGCTATGATCAAGTCAAGCAGGCTGCACGAGAGACTGCTGAAATGTAAATGGTTTGTATGACTAAAATAAAAGGTAAAGACACAGCGGAGAATAACAACAAAACTCAGCTGTCAATTTCAACAACTCAGCATGACGGGGAAACACAGGAATGGAAAAAAATAATATTTTAAACAGCAGCATTTTGTATATGTGGTAAAGAAAAATAATGAAATGATGAGCACTATTTATAATGCAGCCATGTTTTGAATACATTTAATGCAACAGGTTTACTGCTCCATGATTACCATGCAACAGAGACATTACATTACATTTTTTACATTACAGTCATTTAGCAGACGCTTTTATCCAAAGCGACTTACAATCAGTAGTATATTACATATCATT
Source organism: Anoplopoma fimbria (assembly GCF_027596085.1). Classification (NCBI taxonomy): domain Eukaryota; kingdom Metazoa; phylum Chordata; class Actinopteri; order Perciformes; family Anoplopomatidae; genus Anoplopoma; species Anoplopoma fimbria. Next base: position 15,305,076 of record NC_072463.1, read on the forward strand.
CACCCATTCACACACTGATGACAGGCTACCATGCAAGGTGCCACCATCAGACTCTAACTAACATTCATGCAACATCCAGTCCACACCGATGGCAAGCCTTCGGGAGCAACTTGGGGTTAAGTGTCTTGCCCAAGGACACATCGACTGCCGAAGCCGGGTATCGAACCACCGACCCTCTGATTGGAGAACTACCTTGCTCTCCACTACGCCACAGCCGCCCATTGACCCATTGACCCATTGTCCTCAAGACACTAAGCTTTGTGTGTGTGTGTGTGTGTGTGTGTGTGTGTGTGTGTGTGTGTGTGTGTGTGTGTGTGTGTGTGTGTGTGTGTGTGTGTGTGTGTGTGTGTGTGTGTGTGTGTGTGTGTGTGTGTGTGTGTGTGTGTGTGTGTGTGTGTGTGTGTGTGTGATGACGTGGGGATACATGAGGTTAATTCCTTGCAGCCGGATTGTAAGGTGACTGAGGTTCGAAATAAATGAACTCTATTAACTTTAATTAACTTAAGGCCTCTCCATGCTCTCTCTCTCTCTCTCTCTCTCTCTCTCTCTCTCTCTCTCTCTCTCTCCATATAATCTCTTTCCTTTACATGTGGAGTTAGGGCAATAAACAGCATATATTATAGTATTAATACAATAAAGATAAGTGAATGGTGCTGTTGGTGTTCTGAAAACAACTAGAAGTATTTTTTTTCTGCCATCACCAGTCACGGGTACTACTGTTGTTGGAAGATATACAGACGTATTTGCAATAAACAACAAAATTATTGTCATTTTCAGATCATTTTTTGCTACTGATATACTGATGATATAACAGCATTATTCGTATCAGTTCGTTGCACTTATCCTATTCGTAGTAGTTTGTAGCACTTATTATATTCGTATTAGTCTGTTGCAATTATTGTTTTCGTAGTAATTTGCCTCTGCACTATACTTTTGCTCTGGTTTATGCTTTTAGATGCTTGTTTAAGAAAGGAGATGCACTTATGACTTCTGGTGACTAGTAGTTCTCTTGAATACCTATGTTGAATACACTTCCTGTAAGTCGCTTTGGATAAAAGCATCTGCTAAATGACTGTAATGTAACGTAATGTAACAGCACAGTAAAGCAAGTTAACCCTTCATTTTTTTTAAGATCTTCAGACATTGAAATTTGAATGTAAAAATATATATAATTAAAGCCTAAATAAGTAAAATGAGATTGAAAATGAAGTGAACTCCCAAACTTTGGAAACAAATATGGGTCTTATAATGTAAGTGAAAACCCTGCTCATTATTCTGGCAATGTGTTGGCTGAAATGTTGGTGACATTCTTATGTAAAAATACACACATGTAAACACAAAATCTAGTTCATCAAAAATGATTGAGGTCATGTCCATACGACCTACGATAAATCGATGAAGAGATTATCGTGACGGGCCCATTTGGAGCAGCGGCTCGTCACTCAAACGACAATAGCTGGTCCGCCTTAAATGTCAGCCCACCTTAAGTGATCCTGAGGCAGATTTAGCCACTAACTTGGCGAACCCCCCTTCACTCTAATCAGCAGGTGGCCAGCGAGACACAGGAGCTTGGCCTGGGCCTTGAGGAGCATTTACTAACCGGGCAGCCTGAACTGAAAGCACACTGACCTGCACTGTGAGGAGTTCGACATTTGTATAACACATTTTAGTTTAAAAAACCCCAAAACATCTTAATACACCGTGTTCACCGCTTAGAACCGGCGTGCGAGGGAGAAACGTGTCTGGTCGGCTTGCAGCGTAGGGAAATGACCTTGCATGTTTTTGCATCACCTGAACGGCTCATGTGATGGGCCCACATACAGACCACAGATCAAACTATTTAGATCAAATGCCAGCCGATTGGTGGCTGATCAATGAGAGCGCACTTGATAAGTAAACAAAAATGTGTATTTTCCAAATGTCTATCTACTGTAATCTTATTTTTAAATGAAATACACAATTAGGAAATTGCTTTACATGTAAACTTCTTGTCATTGCAGACGATGCTCAAGGCCTGTTGCGTGTTTGTATGTGTGTGTTTTTCAAAAGTAAAAAGATGGCTTCTTACAGGTTTTTGAACGATGTAACAAAAGGCAGTTGTGCTAATACATTATCACTGTAAGTAAACAGACACACACACACACACACACACACACACACACACACACACACACACACACACACACACACACACACACAGGTCAGCTGAGTGGAACCTTGTGCTATTTAGCCTTGACTTGTTAGTCAGGTTGAATCAACCCCAAGAGAGGTTAGTCCTCGAGGGAATTAACAGTGTCAACAGCCACCGACACACGCTGCCTTGTGTCTGGCAACCAGTCTCATTGTTTTTGCATGAGTGTGTGGGTGTGTGTGTGCGTGACTTGTCCTTTCATTTTACAGCTCCTTAAAGGGTCAGCTCTGTCCAAACCGCCCTGTCCTAGGATTTTAAGATGCTTCACTGTGTGAGTGTTTGTGTATGTGTGTGTGTGTGTGTGTGTGTGTGTGTGTGTGTGTGTGTGTGTGTGTGTGTGTGTGTGCGTGTGCGTGCGTGCGTTGGAGGATGGACTTGGTAGTCTCCCAGCAGAGGCAGGGCGGTGGGGTTACGCCGACTTCTCTCAGGTTGAGTGGCATTTCGAAGTGGTAAACAACTCTGTCTGCTGATGTGGGAGACAAACTGTAGCACCCAAGGGTGAAAATAAGGTCAGGATAGGATGCAACGAGCACAAATACAAGTTTTTACACCACAGAATAAACCAAAAATGTTGTTTCACGCTGGAGAAACAGGGTTCGGATTTGTGCTCTGTTTCATATGGATTAGTTTTACCAGGGAAAGGCTCCTCCATAAATACATAACAAAAGGTTAGCCCTCCTGAGGTACAGACATACGGGAGGATGTCAGAGGTCTGAACGTGTAGAAAACCACCTGGGTTGGGTCAGAGGTGACCCAGTACAGTATAGGATGATTGTGCCCTCTAGACTCGCTTGAGGTTTTCCAAATTCTGCGGAATATTGAAGGAAATCAAAGTCCTGTCTGAGGTTTTCATTGCAATATCATTTGTATGCTTTCATTTTCGTTGTGATGTTGCCACAGAATTTAAAATTTTGTCCAGGAAATTAAAGCATTCCTTGATCAATTATATAATCGGTAATATAATGGTCACCATTAGTTTCTTATTCTGATGTTTGAATATAGTTTTATATCAACAGCTGGCTATGAACATGTGTAGATCACCGCCATCTTCTATTGCGACTGCAGTATGCGTCTGTTTACATCGGTTAAATGTAAAGAAATTAAGTTGTTTATTTTATTTAATTTTATACCCAATGTTAATCCATTTTTTCTTTCTTTTTTTTAACATCTGTAGAACATATTAGCTACGTTACAACACATTACAATACATTTAAGCACATGACTGCCACAAATAGGCCTACTGATAAAAGCAAATAATCATATTAGGAATAATTAATCCAAATAATTCCTTTGAAGAAAATTTGATTGGCTGACTCACAAAAGTGATAAAATATGCAAATGTTTTAATTCATTTTTTAATGATTAACAAACAGGAGACGATCTATCTTTGTGTAAAAAAAATATTTGAAAATAGAATACAATATAAAATAGTAGTGTAATAAAGTGGATCATTATTTGTGTCCGTATTTTATTATATTTTCCTTGTCAAAGAGCTTATCATGTTTTACGCTACTTCAGGACACTTCAGGGATAAATATTACTGCAGATGAACATTTAATATCCAGGCACTTTTTTGGCCACGGTATAGCAAATTGACCATACCTGATCCAGCACAGTACACGTGATCATGGTACCACCTCATTCAGTCAGGAAAAAAAACCTGGTGCTGCCTTAAACTCAGATTATACTTGCAGCATCCACAAAGCTGCAAAGGTCCAGGTCCAGTGTGGAATAAAATGAAGTGTTTCCCATACATCGATTTGTTTGTGGCCGCCTGCAACAATATCAACATTGATCGCCATGTATTGATTTTTTTTTTTTGAACTCTTCAAAATGGGTAAAATCTCCTTTCCTCCCTCTCTCTCTATCTCTCTCTCCCATTGTCAATGCACCAGTCATCCGCAGAGTTAACAAATGGTTAGTACCATGAACACCTCTCCAAAAATGTGTCCAAAACTGAGGCAGTGCTGATGAGTTAGTCTCTAAACAGCTGGGCTTGTTTAGGTTAGCACGCTGAACGTAGCCGCGTGCGAAAGCGTGGGTGTGCCTTCTTTCGCACGCACACATACATTTGTTGCTTGTTTTTCACAGTTTGCTGATAAAACTTATAGTAATTTAAGTCAAGATGAAATGAAATAGTCTGCAGCTATTTATTATTTATATTTTAAAAAAATGACCCAAAAACTGTTTATTTGTATTTTTATGTAAAATCCAGTTATCTTAAAATAAGATAAAATAAGATAATCCTTTATTAGTCCCATCTTGACTAACTTTAAAACAATTAATGACGTGTGCTTGCTTAAACCAGTAAAAACCAACCAATGATATCATGACATCCATCCATCAATCAAACTTTTAGCAATAAGACAGGTGTGTGTGGAGCCACAGTCCTCTGTAGCCCCGTATCGAGGCTGAGTTCTAAGCCCGCCCACTTTCTAGGTGTCCAATCAAATGCGTATGGTTCAATTTAACAGAGTATTTATACATTGTGGTTGATGGTATGGATTTCAACCACAATTCCACAGGCTTTATATCTCTCCATCACATCCTCAGTATTTCAGCCAGTTGTTCTGTTTATGTCCGTGATTTCTTAGTGAAGGAATCAAGTACATACTCTGCTCAAAATCCTAGACAAAGTGCTCTTGTCTTTCTTTTCTTTTCAGGCTCCCAGAGAGGCTTGTTCTTGTCCACAAATCTAGTCAAAACTTTGGAAAGTGTCCAACTGCCACAGAAGTAAGATAATCCAGTGAAATCATCCTGGGTCCTGTCACAGCGTCCACAAAGCCAGTCTCCATTCACTGTCAACTACTCTCCATCAGTGACACTATGGGGGCTAAGCTGACACACACACACACACACACACACACACACACACACACACACACACACACACACACACACACACACACACACACACACACACACACACTCACTCTGTTCACAGCTATCTGTTATGCTTGTTAGCCATAGGACATGCAAGGCTGATGTCTGCCCACTTATCCACTGCCTTTCCGTGTGTGTGTGTGTGTGTGTGTGTGTGTGTGTGTGTGTGTGTGTGTGTGTGTGTGTGTGTGTGTGTGTGTGTGTGTGTGTGTGTGTGTGTGTGTGTGTGTGTGTGTGTGTGTGTGTGTGTGTGTGTGTGTGTGTGTGTGTGTGTGAGACTTAAAGAGAGGCCTGTGGTAGCTTATGGTGTTAAGCTGATATGAGATCAGCAAGCAACCCTGCCACAGCAGAATCACATCCATCGATGAAGCTTTTGCAGAGTCACTTTGAGAAGGGGGGCCGAGCTCGAAGAAAAAAAACATGGCTGCAGTTCACCAAGGGTCCGACGGGAGAGTTTTGACTTGAAAAGTGGTGTTCATGCTTATAAATGATTGAATTACATTTGAAATAATTATTTTTCTTTGAGCCAAAGAAAACGCAAGATGGATTGGTTTGTATTTGCAAGCCAAAAGTATAACAAACAACCTCAAAATGTAAGAATGTTTTGATCAAGTAAAACCATCTGGAGTTAGATGTTTGTGTAAGTCTACTATCAGCAATTGTTATAGAGTAAGGCCCAGGCAAAAGGAGAGAGCTGTCTTATTAGTGGAGCCTTAGAGACACAGCACTGAGTCTTTCACTGACCTTAGTGGATTATGACAAGAAGAGCAGATTGTCCCCACCATTAAGATGCTTTTTTGTGGAATTACTCATGTAACATCATACAGCTGGTTTTAATAAAAATCACAATTCTAAAGCACATACACTGTATATAAGAAATGGACGTAGTCATGGTGACGTCACCCATTGGTTTGTTGACTGCCGTTATGAAGCCTCCCCCTCAGCGATTTCTGTGTTGCCATCTTTGAATAGGGCCGTTGCCATCTTGGCTTTTTTTGCATCAGGTGAACTGAAGTTACCGTATTTGGAGCAACGTAGAAAAGCCGAATATGGCTCTGTTAGAGGCAGCAACCTATCAATCACAGTCAGCCCGCCCTAAAGCATACTCCGCTTTACAGTCTATTTGACTCTAAATGGACCATCATGTACTAAATGAACATCATGCTACATTGATGAAGACTTGTAACTAGCGATTGAAACCATGAATTAATATTTACAACGTTTTACTGAGGGCATAAATCAAGTGAGAAGTAGGGTCATTTTCTCATAGACTTCCATACTATGGGACTCCTTTTTGCTTCCAGAGGAGTCGCCCCCTGCTGGTCAGAAGGGGAAGTTTAAGACACTTTCGCATCGGCTTGACTCTGCAGAACCGGAGGTCAGAATCCACTAAGCCACTGTGTTTTCTTGTTTTAGTTTGATTATATGATGGACAGTTGACTGTTTTGGTTATGGACAACTTATAAACTTTTATTCATTTTGGTGCTCTGGGTTCATATTGTTCCTCACCTCCAACCTTGTGTAACAATCCTAAGTGGACCTTTGATAGAAAAGTTTCATTATTACTGGTCTAAACATTAAACATTTGCCAAACCCTGCTTTATTTTCAAAGCAGAAGACTGGACACGAAGTCTTGTGAGCCGAGATTTGTTTGACATGGCTTCAGTTGGCTGCATGGGAGGTTAATGCAGTATAGTGCATCAGGATCAAGTCCAGGCTGACTAAAGCGAATCTCATCTCCATGTGGCTAATATTGCTAAACTGACACTGAAGGTACAATGTAACGGCATCCTAAATCCATTCACTGAAAGGTTTTGGAACATTTAAAATAAAATAAAAAAAGAAGAAAAATAACAAAGTCAGTGTCTCCAAAGACTTCCTGGTGTGCTCTAAAAGACTGCTTGCAGTTATGACACTTATACAATGTATAATATTGCTTGATAAATATAAAAAATGTTGCACATCTTGAAGTAAAATGCCCCATCTGGTGCAATAAAGCAACATTAAGAGGCTAAGTCTATGAAGAACTCTTGTCAACAACGTTGTGCTCTTGTAAAAAAAGTCGTCATAAACACATTGGTTGTATAGATTTGAAAGGCAATAACATAAAATCGCCACAGACCCCTTGTGCATTTAGGACAGTCTGCCCAGTCCCTCTGAATGAGAAAGAGGGTGCAGAACTAAGTTCAAGGCCCAAGGAAGCATTGAGGATCTGGATGTCGGGTGCTGTCAAGCACCGACACCCGCAATCCACCTTAACCCCCGGCCTCTACGAGTCGACCTTTAGCCTGTGGCGGCATGCCACCAGGGAGGAAACGCGCCAGCTAGCCAGCACACGGAAGAGGTCCCACGAGGGGGGATCCTCCCTGACCCGCCGAGCTGAGTCCCTCACGGCAGTAAAAATATTGTAGGTACATTGTTCATTGTGAAATATAGGTTCATTAATGTCATAGGATAATGGGAAAAGCTGCATTTTTCAGAAGGGAACAAGTTAGAAAGACCCTCTCTCTCTCTCTCTCTCTCTCTCTCTCTCTCTCTCTCTCTCTCTCTCTTTCTTACACACACCCACGCAACCACACACACCCCCTATGAAACAAAACGACAAAGTAATTGTAGCAGGCAGGACAGGAATCTACAGGGGCTGAAGGATAAATGTGAAAACTGCCTTCTCTCAGAGCAACACACACATTCAGAGAGGCACACACACACACACACACACACACACACACACACACACACACACACACACACACACACACACACACACACACACACACACACACACACACACACACAAACACACCACCTTCCATGGCTCATCAGTTTACAGAATGCTGAGTGCTGCACTCTGCACTGTAATAAAGGATAATTTACAATCATTTATTATCTCCTGCGCTCTCTCTGTCTCTCTCTCTGGACCAACATGTCTGTCTATTCATCTTTCTGCCTCCCTCGCCGTTTCTCTCCTCTTCCTGTCCAGTGTTCATCCTCTCCATTGACCATTTAGCCTACATCTAACTCTCATCTATTCCCGCTGACCTTTTTCCCCCAATCTCCTCTAGTTTCCTCCTCCTTTTCTCACACATTTTGTCTCTTTTTGGGCATTAATAGAGTTTTCTTAATGGAAACATGTACAGGACATTTGCTGAGTGGTAGCCTGCAGACATCGGTTCAATGGAATTAAGCTTCAACAAGGACGGAAATCTGTCACTGCCTGTATTTGAATTTACACAAATAGCCTTTTGACTTAATCAAGGCAACTATTTGCAGTAGCACCAACAGAAAGGAAAAGCAAAACCAAAGAGAAAAGAAAAGCCACAGTGATCTGATGTCATTGCTTTAAAACCCTCCTCTAAACACACACGCATGCTTGAATACCTTATTGTGATTTTTTTTAATTCCCATGGAAATAACACTATTACTGGGAAAGCTTTAATTAATTAAGTTTAATTCTAAAAACAAAACTGCAGATAGTTTAACCTAAAAAGGTAAAAGGTATACGATTTAATTGTATGTATCAATATGTTTGATTGATACATTTTACAAAACCACCTTCATTTATCCTCTGTCTTTCAGAATATCCCTTCGTCAGTTTAAATCCATCCCAGTGCTTGCATGGGAGTGTGTCTCCAATTTTTTCATATTCTTGCTGACCTAAGGTCATTACTTTGTGCAATGGCTTATGCAGCCACTTTGTTTTAGGTGCACGAGCCTCAGGAGCATTGTTGTCAGACGTTTAGTTGTCACATCGGGCCACCAAACAAAGTTAGCAATTAGCTAGTGTGCACAGAGGAGCGTTTAACGGCTAAAAGGCCCGTCGACTCCCTCAGGAGCCGGTAGAATGCAACGCGGAGCTGAAAGGAGTGTGAATATTACACTGAGTAGACTCAAGCGCAGCTCCAAATGAATGATAGTGTTACTGTGTTACTGCTGGATGTGTAGACCTGTCTGCCAGCAGAATTGCCAAACGACAATAAGTCAGTGTTATCAACCTTTCAGAGGCCAAAAAAGCAGCTTGTGCCGGTTCAAGGTGAAGCAACTAAAGCACTTGGTGAAGATTAGAAAAGACTGTTGCTCAAGATATAATGTGGAAGACTTTCATGAGGCATAAACAAACGTCCGTTTAGTCACTGTATATCACCAAATGAGGGAACACAAAGGTGATTGTGTTTATGGCCCATTGATGAAAGTCCTTGCACATGCAGTACTACAAATTGGGTGTCTTTGGGAACATTCCTGGGAAAAGGGCGACACCAGCAGTTATTGTTTATCTTCTTTGGTGCCGCAAAAGAGAACAAAATGGAGATCTCAGAGATTGTAACTTGAGGAGAAAGCATTTTTCTTGGTCTGCAATGAAAGAGGCATGGTTCATTATCTTTGTAAGTAAATTGTGCATCCTGTAATTATCCAATAATGCTCTGTCTCTTGATTCTCCACCTGCTCAATTCGGTCATCAATCATGTTTATCGCATTTATTATCGCATGGATCCAGAAAGACAAGTTGTCCTGGCCGAAGAGCCGTGCCAGCACAGCCTACGTGTTCCAGGATGCATTGAGCGTGAAGCAATGCAGCCGCAGCCTCGGGCGCTTGTTTCTTGGGCGTTGTCTCCTTCCATTTTTTGTCCATTTCATGTACATCAGTATGTTGGACATTTTGGTTGCAGAAGCCTTTATGAATCTTGGTTCGTTGTTAGACTAGTTTATTTTATCTTAAACTTAATAATGGGGCCCCCACACTTAGGTATTATAATGCTGAATAAAACAATTTGATTTGGAACTTCAACACCTCAATAAATTAATTAATTACCAACTATTTTGCTGCCTTTACCTATGTTATCCCACTTCTACTTTCTATCTACCACATGATTTACATCCTAACACTGGAATACATTTTTCTTTTACATTATTGGACGATATGGAAATTTGCCGACTGCCATAAACCATACATTTGTCGCTGTATCGGAGTAATACCACTCTATTTAAATTTATAGTCCGACGTTTTACCCCCCGCCGTTATCTACACCGCTTTATACATAATGAAAATTCACTTCCTTCACATTATCAGATAGTTTGAATTTGAAGCCTCCCCCCTTTCTCCCAAAGACAGGCTTTGATTTAAATTATTCCTTATTGTGTAGGCGTAATGGGCACAGAGATGGATTGAGTCACACAGGGAGTACAGTGCTCAGTTCACCTTAATGGTTAGAGCTGTGCATATTAAGCACATAGACGGGGGGGTGGGGGGAATTGGGGAAGAGAGACGCTCCGTTCCACTTTCAAATCGACCTCATGGATGGAGAGGCTTTTAAATACTGAAACGATGGGAGGGTGAGAGACCGGATTAGAATATGAGATGGTGGGACGCAAACAATTAGGCCAGAGTGGCACACACACATAGAGAGAGAGAGAGAGAGAGGGAGGGAGGAGGAAGAAAAAAGGGAGTGTCATCGTCCGCGGTGACCTCGGGTGGCGTATCGCTGATGACAAACTTAACGGAGCCTCGTTTCCCCCAGTGCTGTTCACCTCACTGCACCTGTCTGGACCCTTTCTCCCTCTCTATCGACGTTTCCGACAGTAATTATGCACGCTTGAAGGAGGCCGATCACTCTACCCAGTCACCGTGTTAGCATTAATAAAACAGGGCTCTCTGGAAACTATCTTCTCCCCCTTCTCCTCCTCTCTTCAGCCAGAGCGTCTGTTAATATGCTGCCATTAGGACCAAACAATCCAGACGAACGAGGCGAAACCACCGCAGTTAATTTAGCTCGTGATGAGTGTGGATTTGAAGCTGGGAGCTCAGCCAAGCGGTCGCGATTTCAGGATCCATCTCAAAACAGGGGAGGTGAATTCAGTCCGCGAGCTGAGAGGAAGCGAAGATATAGGAATAGAGGAAGGAAATAAAAAGAGGATATTCATGGGCTTGAATCACAGACTTAAATATATTAAATAAAAGTTCAGGATCTTTAACCTTTAAACATTTACAGGGATTACAAACTTTTACAATAGGTCATTTTTTTCAGTTGTATTTACTTGGTAGTCTTCAACACTCATTTTCTTTTTTGCCAATATTTGGATTGGACAATCAATAGGTTTCTCTTATCTGTATGGTAAATATAGTGGGTGTCACCATTCTCCATTTGTCTTTTCATTTTAACTTTGTATTTCAGCTTTTTTTTTTTTAGACAATGGAGTTTTGATTCAGTAAGATCAACTCTTCATTGGTATTATGCGCTGACAATTGTAATTTACATTTTCAAATTTGTCTTTAAAAAGATGGCATAAAGTGTCTTAAACTGCCATATTGTTTTGGGGATGTACCACACTGCTGTTACATATGGTACTATATGGTCAAATTCATACAATTTATTTCACCAGTCAAGTAGCAACAAACTGTTAAACATTATAAGAAAAAAGAAAAGAAGAGCTACTGCATGGGAGAAGGGAGTTTTACAACAGCTTGAGTTTCGTCACCTGCAAATACTCAGCAGATCCTGCCATATGTCTCCTGCCATATTTGTTTTACAGCAGAGGCGGTTTACTGTACTGGCATGTAGCATTGTAGCCTGGAAACTGTAGTTTTTCTGTCAATGACGCCGCCTTCTTTTTTATGATTACACAACTGATGGGGATGGCAAATGTTGCCATCTGGGTGAATTCCGGGCAGCAGGAGGATTTCCTGATTCTGTTTCCCCGTAATCTCGGACTCCTGTAATGGCCATTCTGTCTCAAAAGGTTTAGTTTCAGGCTATGGGTAAGCTCTGCTGTGTTTTTGTTTCTTGTTCTGTTTTTCTTTTCTTTTTTTGGGATGCTAACAAAAGTGAGGGGAGGAAAAGAAATAGTGGAAGAATCATTGATCCTGCTTTAGTTATAGAAGGTCAAAGAGATCATTTCGATCGATTTTCAATTTAGAATAGAAATTCTTACAACCCTAGTTAATATGTATATCTGAAGCCAGCAGCTAGTTAACAGCAAGGGCTAACAGATAGCCTGTCTCTGTCCGGAGGTAAGGAATCCGTCAACCATGAAATGAAACACATTTTGTCTTATTCAATCTGTAAGAAACCCGGAAAAAAGTTGCAGTTTTACAGGAGTAGTTTTTGGCTTGATGTAGTTGCCAGGCAACCGGTGGAGCACTTTTTATTTGTATGGATTTATTGGCTGTGTCTTGCTTCTGCCAGCCTTAATGCTAAGCTTACCGGCTGCTAGCACCATCTACATATCTACCATGAACATATGACAGGGACACTGACCATCTCTTCTCACTTTCTGCAAAAAAAAAGCTTACCTTCCGAAATGTCAAACTAAAGTTGTTTAGCAGCAGGACGCCTGCAGCTAAATGAGGCACAGGTTCCTGAACACAGTCAGTAAATACATATATGAGCTCGTAGCTAAACCTACTGTTCATACCTGCACAAGACTTCCCCTTGCAAGCAGAGAGAACTGACCAACTCATCAGAGTTTGTTTGAACCAAACCAAACACATTCGATGTAAAATCACCATTCAGGCATGATCCCACTTTCACCAACTACTGTAAACATTTACTTTGCATCTTGATTGCTGCCACTAGAAATAATGCATTTCCAGTGATGACTCAATGTCATCTCATGGTTCTTGAACTCAGGTCGGACCATCTTCCTGTAACCACTGCGCTGTAGATAGTGTCTCACATTCTGTGTTCTGATGGATAGCCACTATGCAGAACAGACTGCGTCACAGCCAGCTGTTGACCAGCTGTATATTGTTTATTCAACATGGTAATCATGCTTAGCCCATAGCGTGCGAGGAGCTTATCTGTTGCTACGTGCGTCAGAAAAGATACATGGTCCCTTGTTTCTGCACAGATTGAATACATTCCACTGGACTGAATTCAGATGTGATACCTTATTATAAAAAAAAAAAAAAAAAAGCCCACAGGGCAGCTTTGTGAGGTAAACACTCCGTGTATCCTCTCTGGAAGCAAATAGGTCATAGGTAAATAATAAGTCACGCTGTTGAATAATGTTACCAAAAGCTTGAGTTCATTATAGAATCTCATCAGGCCAGTGTGGGCCAACTGACAACACTGTTTATGATTTGCTGTGGCTTTAAATGGAAAAAAAATCACGTCGCAGGGGGTTCAGTTTTAACCAGAGTCATGAAACACTAAGTGTCTTTACAATATCCTTCAGTGCAGTATGTAATCTGAAATCCAAATATAGCAATACCTAGTATGTTGCCAATAAGTTGAAATATAAAACTAAAACAATATACAACAGCAAAAAGTAACAAATCTTCCTTACTGTAAGAGGAAACACTTTTAGGCAGCAATTTTCCTGAAGAAATTATGATCGTTTTCGATTTTTTTTAATTATTTCTTTTTTCTGTGAATGGATTAATCATTCAACTTTTCAGTGAAATAAAAAAAAAAAAAATATAATATATATATATATATATATTATGGACATATTTTGCATGGTAAACCTGCATTTTTGAAATTGTAATGTGTCGGACACATTAATAATTGATTAGTCGATCAACATAAAAATTGCAAATTAACTTTGATAATGAATCATTCTGTTAGTAATTTCAAGTTGCTTCTTAACAGTGAAGCTTTTCTTTTTCTGTCTTTTCTGTTTTTAATTCCATTAAATGTAATACCTTTGCTTTTGGCTGTTGGCCCAATCACATTGGTCTTTGGGTAATTACTATAAATTAATTTTCACTATGATGTTTCTTCAATTGCACTGTTTTGCTGCCTTGTCTGTCGAATCACTTTGTAAACCTTGTTTTTAAAAGGTGCTATATAAATAAAGTTATTATTATTACTATTCTCTGACGTATAATCTAAACAATTAATTGATTAATTCAAAAAACAATAATGAACAGATTGTGGGCTGCCTCTTCCGAGACCACGTGGTACAAAAATGCTTGAGAGCTCAGATGGAAGCGTATTACGGTCAAACAACTTACATCACCGACATGATTATTGCTGGCGTGTGGCGTCCACAGAGAGCGCCTTAGCCCCCGGCAATACAGATCGAGGAAGTCTGAGGCAGGCTCTTCAACCTCTCAGCAGGACTCAGCGTTCCAATCAAAGAGCTGGCAGTCCACTGGGGAGCAGCGCTTTATACACCCTGAGATCCAGATGTCAACAATTACATCAAAGCACACAGGTGAAGCTTCTGGAAAGGTCAAACGGACATTACAAACCACGAGAGGGTCTTTCTCACGTCGGGGATGTCAACTCTGCCGTCCCTATTGGCGTCCCGACTGCTGAGTCACATCTACAGATCAGAGGAAAGGCCAAGACAGAAACAAAAAAACCCTGAGAGACTGTGATGTTTAAGAGGAAACTGACACTGTGAGACCATAGTAGCACTTTTTTCCTTTCAACAAATCCCGGATCTTTCAAAACCACATATACTTGTAGCAGAAAGCTATGCTGGTATGGAAGCATAGACTAGTGTAGTGGATTCGGGTATAGACACAACCTTCACAGGATTTCGCAACTTGAAGCATGCGTCGAAACTGGCAAAAGACATGACTTTAGAAGCTATATTGAGGGACATTGAGAGATACGTTCAGATGGATAAAGAAATCACTACATGAATCAATACAGATCAGTTGCAAGGTGCTGGATATTACCTGTAATCGATAACTTATCTCTCTTAGTTCCCTGGAGTAAACCAGGTGCCCTTTAGAGGTGACCAGGATGCTTTCAATCGTATGGATGAATATGGATGCAGGCTTCTTTTGTCCTTTTTTTTTGTATAAGTTGACGAAGGAAGTGAAGTCGGCACAATGCCAGACATATGAGCCATGATATTTAGCTTACCAGAAAGAAGGAGTTCTTGAGTAAGTAGTAATGAGTAGTAAGGGCACAAAGTGAGGGAGGTCTGGGAGTTGTTTTGCAACGAACCACCCGTCGCCGAGAATTCAACAACAGCAACCGGGCATTTGGAGTCAATGTGGACGTTGAAGCTAAGTGATTGCAACGGAATACGTCTGAGGAGCAGCTTCAAGTTCGATGCTAAGATGGCGCCCTAGATCCTTTGCAACAGCATACAATGTAATAGCAAGATATGTGTTAATAATGTGTTAAGTGGAGTCAATTTATTTATTTAGCACATTTAACAGTCGAGGCTAGGCCACAATACATGTATACATAATTGAATAATTCAAATTTGCGTAAAAAGGCAATAATGCATGATGTAATACAATAAACAATAATAAAGAGATTTCCTATTCCTAAAGAGAGAAATAGGAAGATATGGGAAATAAATAAGAAGCAAGTATGGAGGGTTTTTTTTAAATTATGAAACTCTGCCTCACTGCAGGGAGAGAGAGAGAGAGAGAGAGCACTCACGCTCCAACGCTATTCTATGCGAGACAATAGTGAGGCGGATGTCGCAGAATATGCGTCACAGAATTAGCGTCACCCAAAGGTAGCCAAGAGACTTGTGTCAACCTTTCTCAGACATGATGCATGCATGTGCACACTTCACAAACACACACACACACACACACACACACACACACACACACACACACACACACACACACACACACACACACACACACATACATACACACATACACACACACACACACACACACACATACAGAGGAAGATTAATGAAAATTGTATTCTTTTTTTTAAATAAAATAAAATAACTCCTTCAAAATGTGCAATAACTGCATCAAATAAATCACAGCGATAGCCCATCAAAATAAATTTGCTCTTATGTTGTTGATAAACAACTGAACATTAAATAGACTGTAGCCTATGTCGGCATATAAAGACCTGCCTTTGTTTGTTTCAGCACCCTGGACAGCGCCGAAAGTAATATCCATCTGAGAATAACTAACTTGATAATGAATAATTTGAGATTAGAATTTTTTATTCTATGGGCTATTTGGAATTGTGGGGATAATATTATATATATATACTACTTTCTTTTAAAATGCTCCTGCCTGCCTCTTCCATTGAGGCAGTTTTTAAGTGATAGTTGTTGAGTCACTTCCACTCCAATGACTCCGATGTTTCCCCACTTATTCTTCAAAGTATGCCATTCATTCTGCTCACAACAGTAGTGTTCACCCAACAGAATTACAGCTCGAGCGGCACTACCTTTAAGATTCAAAGCAGTTCAAGTGAAACCTAAATAAGGCATAATTGAGCTTTATAGCCTCCAGAAAGTCTTCCAAACTTAGCTTAGACAAGTAAATGCAGTTCAGACTCATGGAAAGTGCACGGCCTATACAAGGAACCTGTTAACCTTAATATCAGCGGATCACTGCAATGCCTTGTGCTTTCCTCAACAGCAAAGATAGCTGAAACTGAGTTTGCACGCTGCAACCTGACCTTCTGCATGTAATTCAGACTAAAAGGAAAAAGGGATTAGCGTGGGAAGGGATGCTTGTCTGAGAAAAAAACAACAGAAAGAAGCCATGGGGAAACAAATAAAGAAGAGAAGCAAAGACAACCGAGACAAAGAAGATGACTTGTGTGAAACCAGAGCAATGCACAGCAGAGCAAAACTTAACACAAGGCACCTTGACAGACGCACACTTACACATTCCTGCGCACGACTTCAGTCTCGCTGAGCCTCGGCGTGTGAACACATACCATACCTTAAAAAGCTGACTAGAATCACACCCCCTACTAGGCACACTGTTATTGATTCTGACTGAGGCACTATACCAAACTGAATCTGCTGTGGTTTTCAGACACTTTGTCGGGGCCAAACGTGGGTCAACATGTGCTGTATGCTGGTGAAACATTTGCATGTTCCTTGGAAAACATGTGAAAAGGCATGCAGAATGAAATTCAGGTCAAATTTTTTAGAACGCCTTAATAATATGAATAGGAAATGCAGTTTTATATCATGATTTTTACTGTGTCACAATTGACTGTTTAAAACGCATGCGGTTTAAAAGGATAACTGTTGCAGATTAACTACTCTGAATACTTAGGTGTTTTTCAAAACAATGGGTTCTTGCTTTTTGAGGCAGACAAAAGCAGGCTTCTCATTTTTAGGTTGCTGTAACTAGCAGATTCTATCATCTATCCTGCTAATGTGTCCACCTGACTGAAGGGGTCGTAAATATGGACTTGGTAGCTTCCATGCTTGTTGAAATGGTAGCTTTTCATGTTGATTATTATAAGAAAGAAATCCAATAGAGAGCAGCACAGAGCTGTTAACCTCACCCTGAACTCTGATAGCACCCAAGCCATGGGGGAAATACTACACAAGGACTGTGCAAGTCGTGAACATGCTTTTTATTATATGTAACCTGTAACCCCACAAACTGATGCAACTATTAAGTTAATGGTGTGTTCCTTGGCCTTGAAAGGCAAAGACACAGTTAGAAGATCCGTATTAGAAACTACTCTTAGAACTTCTGTCAATGAGTCAATAAATAGCTGCTTTTTACGATGTGCTTAAACAGGCCCTATTATGCTATTTTCCGGGTGCATATTTTTATCTCAAGTTACAGTTACAACATGTTTACATGTGTTAATGCTCATAACACATAACACCTGGCTGTCCTGCAGCACCTCTTCTCACCCTCTCTCTGAAATGCTCCGTTGTAGCGCTTGCTCCTCCCTCCAGAAAGCAAAGTCTGCCCTGATTGCTCAGCTAGCCCGCTCTGTTGTGATTGGTCAACGTTTCACATTTCCAAAAACTCTTCCTCCAGAGCTTCAGCTCTGTCTCTCTCTCTTTTGTTGTTTGAGGGCCAAACTAGCCGGAAGGAGTTTTTACGTCACTTCCGTAACATTGTGACCTCATAAAGTTACAGAAGTGAAGGAGAGAATTCAATCGAGCCGTTTCAGGCAGCTCAGGAGCTTCTGAGGGGGAGGGTAACTCATTTTAAGCATGGACTTTTATACTCTACGGACCTTTTACATGTAAAACATATATATAACACACTAAAGAAGAGGGAAAAAGTCGAAAAGCATAATAGGGCCACTTTAAAACTTGCAAGGCAAGATTTTGTAATCCACACTTTGTCTAAGATTAGGCAGACGTGACTGCGTTTGATGCTGAGATACAAATATCTGCATGCACTACTTTGGAAAAAACCTTCCAGATAATATCTGAATATTAGTAACAGCTGTGTACAATATGTAAAGTCTCTCTCTTTGTTCCTCTTAAGATAAGGTTGGTTAACAATTATGTGACTTCCCAGGGGGCAACTATGTAACAGCAGCAGCAGAAAAGTACGATGTAGATAAGGATACAACAGAAAAGAACATATTGATGTAAGTAGGGCAACTCAAGGATATGAATTAGCCATTAGAGTATATTTTTAAGATAAAATTACAGATGAAACTATCGATAAAGCTTTATGCAGAGCTCTTTTTTCATTCTGTAACAAATTCTTGCTGAGGTGTCCTGCAGGAGATGTGTGCTGTAACCTGTCTACTGATTCACAGCACAATCTGAGAGCATGCTGTTTCATGGATTCTGGGACATAAATGTGACAAGTGGAATCCACGTGGGATCTGGGATTTGAAGCTCATTCTCTGTTGCCCTCAGTTGTTCAGAATAAAAGTGTTAATTGATCGCCTCAAATGTAAATGTGGAGCGGGTTAGCCCTCTAACAAGCACAAAGCCATTGCATCTGTGCAGCATGATATGTTTAAGCAATGAGCATGCTTGAAATAACTGCTCTCCATGTATTCGAATGCGCTGAATGAGCTCATTACAGTTGAGTTTGGGACATAAAATGGGCCATGGACCAAGCTGGTGCCCCAAATGGTTACAGCGGTAATGTGTTTTAATGAGTCGGGGTCCCACTGTGGGACTGATTTAACAGTATTTATTATCTGCCAACATGGCTGACAGGAAGATGGGTAGCTGCTATTCAACACTTTATGGATTTATAAAAACATGTTTAAATATGTAAATAAATAAAACAGACCTGTTGGTGAGAAGCATATTTAATTTCTGTGTTTTAACTTGGCTGAGCAAACAGAACACAGTCCTGAAATCTACAAAATATATTATGGATTTGAATTTGTGTTGGTTGGTTGGCTGGTTAGTTGGTTAACCACTTTGGTCCAAATATATCACAACAATGAATTCATGACATTTTGTAAATTGTAATTCTCCTAACAATGAGGTATCCAATACTTTGCTTTTTGGACCAAATACCTGTTGAACTAATAACATTAAAATCAGTCTTAGCTGCACTTTGTGTTTAGCGCTAATTAGCAAATGTCGCACCGTAATGTAAGCATGTTGGTATGCTGATGTTAGCATTTAGTTACTAGCACTGCTTTAGAGTACAGTCTCACTTTTCAAAGTAACTCAACCATCAGTAATCTCACCTCACACTACACCTATGTCATCCAGTCAATCTTAGTGGCTTTGTTTATATCTGTTGAAAATTGCTGACAAATCTTCATAAATGATGGGACCAGTGTGATCCAAACTATCAGGTTAGCTTACAAAATACACCATTCCTGAGATACTTTGATGCATATAAAAAGCTATATGACAACGCAATTAACATTATATGTTTGTTTATAAAACAGACCAATGGAACTACTAATGTCTTACAGGCCATACGTATTTTAGTAAAGAACCCAGGCTAACAACATGGAGGAGATCAAATTTCAGTAGAGGTGGCTTAATATCAAGCCGGTCTGAAAATGTCTACACCGTCCCAACCTTAAAGCCAGTAGACCTTTTAATGCTGAAGCATCCTAAACAACTTCCCATCAATATGAACAAACAGCAGTCCTACTACGATCCTCTCCCAGATACTGTCAGAACTGCTCTGCCTCCTTACTGTCATTAGTAAAATAGTTGACAGTATACATTCACTCCAACATTGGCCCAGTAACAGAAAGATACCACTACAACGGATTATATGCTATTCCCAATAGTGCAGCACAGTTCCTGGTTGTTGCAGACAGCGAAATGAAAGCAATACAATGTTTTCATGCCTAACAAGTCCATTCAAAGGGGAAATAAATAGAGTGTTTACCATCCAATACAACAAAATGTCCTTGATGCATCTGCTGGGGGTTGATAGCACTGTGGATCTATCCCACTGACTCATCCATCACTTAGAAATGTTTGGCTTGTACTCAATATCCACGCTCAACCCAGTTGAGTTCAAAAACGTCTCCAGTGCAATGAAACAATGTGTCCAGTCCTGCAATACTCCTAAAAACATTTCATACAAAAAAACACAGTTAATAACCTCCGGGGGGCAGGAAGAAGAGGAAAAGTCAGGGTGCATCCTCTGGGAACCATGAATCTTTGTCCTGAGATTTGAGTGAATCCACCAATTAGATGTTGAGATATTTCACTGGTTAAGAGGCAAGATGACACGCATGCAAGCCAGGTGAATGCTTAATAGGAGCTAAACAAGTACACGCACACACTTGCACACACACAACGACATGCCAGCTACTTACACACTTACACACATCGTGCATGTAAAGTACCACCTTAAAGTTTCTGCTGACAACTTCTCACCAGCTAAAAAGTTTCTCTGAGGCAGCACACACACACACACACACACACACACACATTAGTGCCTCTTTAGCATTTTACAGTTAGGCTGGCCAAGCAGCTAACTGGCTCCCCGCTTGGATCACATTAGTGCCTCTTTAGCATTTTACAGTTAGGCTGGCCAAGCAGCTAACTGGCTGTGTGTGTGTGTGTGTGTGTGTGTGTGTGTGTGTGTGTGTGTGTGTGTGTGTGTGTGTGTGTGTGTGTGTGTGTGTGTGTGTGTGTGTGTGTGTGTGTGACTGAAAGAGAGAGTGTGCAAGGTAATTCTTCCCTATAATTGTGATAAATGATGTATTCAGTCTAGTACTTCCAGCACTTCCCACCCATTCTCTGTAACTTCTCTCTCTTTGTCAAGTTCCCCAACTTTCTGTCCCCCTCTCTCCCCCCCTCTCTCTGCCTCACCCTCTCAAACGAGGCGTATTCACATGAACAATGCGGATGATTGTCATTCGACCCATAGTGATGGGGAACCTAATAAGACAGTGTTAAACTTTTTTTTATCCTCCTCTCTCTCTGTGTAATGAGATGTCATTAAAGCCCATACCATAGTCACAGTGCTCCTTACAAGACAATATCAAGCTTTTCTCTCGCACCATGAAACACCATGATGGTGCTTCGGGCGGGAGGACTCCTTTTGTTAATTTCTGTCTCTGTCTGTTGGTTACTTAAAACATGAACTCTTGCATCTTCTATAAAAAGCTATAATCTATAATAGGTATTTTAACAGCTATAGAAAGATGAAGATGTGCAAATGTTTTGTCTTAAAAGTCAAAGTGAAACATGAATCACCCCACTAAGGAAACATATACTCTAATAAATACCATAATACAGGGGTCGGCAACCTTTTTTGTGGAGTGATATTTTTAAATTTTGTTGTGTTTTTACCAATTTAACCAAATCAAAATTGAGGTTAAGTTTAATTAAGTCACCACATTTAAGTTTGAATCTCCAACAAATCTGCATTTTTTATTCCATCCATATAGGCAACGTGCATGGCCACATAAAAACAAATAAAAATTCTCCCATAATCGGGGCATCTTCAATATATATGAGAGCACTATATATTAGGTTGCCTATGATTGCTAAAAAAATATATATTGTATGCACATTTTTCCATATTGCTAATTTAATTTTCCAATTTTAAATTTTGGACATTTTTGTGTAAACAGCATCCAAGTTTAAAACCTCTCGTCGGATCTTTTCCATTTTTTTTGTTTACTGAGTTTAAGGACCGTTGTTGGTAGGAGATGCAATGTCAACTTCCATGCTGTGCTATTGATGGAGCTCCTCTTTGCCCCTTTTGGGGCTGATCTGAGTTGTTTATCCCCTATTTCTACCTTTATTTAACTATTAAATGTAATCCCTTTTCACAACATTTATGACCATAAGCTCATCAAGCTGCTAAGTTTGTATTTGACTTGAAAAGTGGAAGTTCCTTAACCACAATGAGGTCGGTTCCTGCTATGTTATTTAAATACCTGCAAAGTCAGCAGCTCCTGCTCAATAAGTGCTGTGTCCAGTTAATAGAAAGGAAGGCTTTATATCTAACCCGAGCTGTCTTTCTTTCATACATCCCTTTCTGGTGATGTCAAGAAACTAGACTGACAAAACTCACAGCTAAGAATAGTCCTGTGACCTCATCACTCTGTGAGTTACCCCCTCATGATTCCAAAGAGTAACAGAATAAGAAAAATAATTAATTTCACATATGGGGCTAAGCAACAGCTATCAACATCGACCGGCTGATAACCCCCTGTGTCCATAGGAAATAAATGGATATCATAAGCTATTTTTACTGCCTGCTCATACGCATATTGCACCAACTAATACCGACATTGTCATTTAAAAAAATTCTGCTAACTGGAGAACACTTTCTGTTATTACAGAACAAGAAATCAAGCTTAAATTAAAGAAAATAAATGTTTTAATCATTAC
Source organism: Anoplopoma fimbria (assembly GCF_027596085.1). Lineage (NCBI taxonomy): Eukaryota > Metazoa > Chordata > Actinopteri > Perciformes > Anoplopomatidae > Anoplopoma > Anoplopoma fimbria. The sequence goes on from NC_072463.1 coordinate 15,327,598, forward strand.
AATTTTGATATTATTTTTAAACAACTCAAAACACCATGGATATTTATACTGGATATTTAAATGAAAACAACTAAACTAAATAAACATAATTTGGATCATCATGCCAAATATGAAATCTGACCAAGAATTTGAGGGAGCTTGTGTCCTTGCTGTAATTTAAAAAAGGAAATTATTATCTTGGATTCTTGAACAGTGATTCAGGGCTCCTAAATACCAACCCGGTTCTCTCATGATGGCACCAGCCCATTTCACCAGGCTTAGTTTCCTCTGTCTCCTCATGCAGGGTCCTGGGCTCAGCAATTTGGAGAATATATGATGTGCATAATAAATCAGGCTTTTGCTCTCACTGAAGTGCCCCTTTAAGGATTCAAAGACAGGAGAATTAAAGCATACTTAGTTTATCTGCTGACACTACTGAAGCGTGAAGATATTATGTTAATGCACACTCTCAAGAAAAGTGACATTTTCATATTCCCTCTAATTTACTTGCAATTATGCTGCATCTTGTGTGTTGTGGTGTATAAATCCTAGGACTGCTTTCTTTCATTTTGTCCCTGCTTTCTCTTTTGCTTCCTTTACCCTCAGCCTCTCCAAAACACTGTAAATACCAGAAGGATTGCCAGCCGATTTTATGCTACTTGAAAATGTTGTGCTGGGCAGGTTGGAATGAATCATTGAAGCTCCTACATTCAGAACATCACTTTACTTTGTACCTACCTTATTACGCTTGAATATCATCTGTGTGTAATGAAGACAGGGATTGGTTGGCCTAGGCTGGGGGTCATGTCTAAGGGGGTGGCAGACCAGGGTAGACAATGGTAGACCATCGTTGACAATGGTAGACCGTGGTATCAGTGGTAGACTGAGGTAGACAATGGCAGACAGTGGTAGACCTTGATAAACTGTAGTAGACAAAGGTAGACTGTGTTAGACCGTGATAGACTATGGTAGTCTGTGGTAGACTGTTTGAGACTTTGGTAGACTGTGGTAGACACTGGTAGACACTGATATACTGACGTAGATAATGGTAGACCATGGTAGACAACGGTCGACAATGGTAGACCATCGTAGACCACGGTAGACTATGGTAGAACGTGGTAGACAATGGCAGACAATGATAGATTCTGGTTTCGTTCTTTGTCAGTCTCACAGAAATTTCAAATATACTTGTGATCCCAAAAATGTCCAGAGACACCAAACATGTCAGACTGTATTCTTCTGGAATGGTCAGTGTTGACTCACAAAGGTTATGGGCACAAACTGATGGAAAATACATTTTGTTGGCATGTCTGAGGATGCCAGATTATGTGACAAGGGTCAAAATGCTGACAAAAGGAAAGTAAAAAAAGCTCTGGTGTGTGTGAGTCATTGTTTATCTCTATTCCCCCTCCTGGTTGGCGTGACACCAGCATATCACTTCATGTCTCCAGCACTGCTTTGGGTGTGCATTGCTGCAGGCCTCCTTGGCCCAAATGTCAGAGTTGTAATGTTCTCTAGTTAAGTAGACATCACTTTTACTGGAATGAGTGTGGCAGCCATCCATTTTACATACCATTAGGAAAATCAATTCAGCATGCTTTGATTTTATCTGAAGGAGCTGGTACTGTCCAAAATATGAAATGCAATGTGGTTTTAATGAGTCGACAAATCTAATTAATGTAGTTAATGTAAAGTGCACTAAGCGAGCATTATCAGTGATATAAACTATATATTTTGTCTTACTCAGGGTTTTCTGACCTATTTTTTCACAGATGTGCTTTGCATTCTCATAAGAGCCACGAAGGGAAGCTTTGCTAGGCGAGGTTGGGGGTTTCAGTGCCTTGCCCAACAGACCTGACTGTAGTTACATAGGGATGTGGAGGTTCCTCTCGGCTCCATCCAAGGGTTGTACCTTAAAACTTCCCAGTGAGAAGCCTGCTTTTATGACCTTTGACCTCTGAAGGCAAGCTTGATTTGTATAGGATAGTTGTGAATAGCATCCCACTGCTCTCATCCATCCAGATCATTTCAGTTTAAACACACAATTTTACACACTATTTGAGCTGTAATGAAAATGATAAAAAAGCAGGGAGTAGAAAAAAAAACTACTCTCCCCTTCTCACAATAAATAAATAACATAAATGGACTTAAAAAAAGGTATTAAAACATTGGCACAACACATTGCATACTGACTTTTGAATTTCAAATATTCATCTCCAGATGTTCATACAAACAACCTCTGTACACCTTTAAGGAAAAAAAAACAGTTTGGGCTACACGAAAAACTAATACGCATGTTAATTTGAAAAAATCCTTCAGTTCTGTCCCCTGTGACCTTGAAAACAGACTGTCGGTGTGTCTCTCTTTTTAACGAGTGTACATTAGGACTTTGACAATATAAATATGGGAATATATATTGTATTACTTCCTCTTGTATCACAGTGACGGTCTATTCACTCTTTAAACGGAGGGTGAAAGTCACTCGTGGTGCTCAAATTGTTTTATCTCAACATTACTTCCAGTTTGTAAGGTAACTTTGCCCGTAGCTGAAAGTGGGACTATTTGGCATGGTAACCATAGTGACCTCTCCTCACTTCCTCTTTTAAACTTCCGACCAAATTAGACCTCTGGCCAAGCATATTATCACATTTGTGGGTTTAAAAGCATGTGGTTTGTCTTCATTCCTCACACCCCACCAGTTTTTAAGAAAAACTGATTCAATGAGCAGCCAGCCACATTGTTTTTTTTTTAAACAACATCTTTAATCTCTGTTGTAAAATTTTGTGAAACTGACACCACAATGAATTGATTAAATGCATGATTCCTGCTCTTTGCCTCTTAAAGTGTATTTCTCTCTTCCCTTCTTCAGTTACACAGATATTGCGATATATCATGGATGATTGTATTGTAATGCATCGAGTATCGCGGAATCACTTTATCGTCATATCATCCTTATCGTGGGCACATTATCCTGAGTTTCTCTTTGATTTCAACCCCTAGTGAACATGGACACAGTTGATTTATATTAGCTGATACACTTTATCGTCATATCATCCTTATCGTGGGCACATTATCCTGAGTTTCTCTTTATGGACACAGTTGATTTATATTAGCTATATAGAGCCTGTGTCCTCTGTATAGCTCGAGTGGATCTTGTAGAACATTTTGTATGGACACATTGTGTTAGTGTCACTCTCCAAGGGGCTAAAAACCGGGGCAGGAATGTGAAGTTGGTTAAGGATGCTTTTTGTCCATCCATCTAGCTGCCTCTCAAGTAAAGGGCTCAAGTGGCAGTGTCTTCTTAAAATGTGACAACTGGCAATAACTGCAGGCACGGAGCACTTTACTTTGCAGGTCGCTGCAGTCCTTTTGTAAGACGTTCCTGGACATCTGCAGACCTGTCACTAGCCGCCTGTGGACATTGCTGAGGCTAGTCCCACAGGAAAACAAATCAAAACAAAGCTGTGACACAGCATCAGTTATTGTTAGTGGGGAAGGCCTCTTCCAAACCGAATACAACTCACAAACGTGTGTTGTATGTGATGCTCATGGGAATTGAAGCTGTAGCATTTGCATTGTATTAAGTAGGTATCAACATCAAATATAAGCGGTTTGTTTAAAAAAACTATGAAAACTACATACTTGTATGTATTTTCCCACTGATAACGCATCATTTTATACTACTGCTTTTACTTACGGGGACCCGAGCACATCTGTGGGATAAGTGTTTGTGAGCAAAGAATTTTTGGTGTCACACAGAGCTCATAAAGGGACATCCAGTTTATCATATCAAGTGCCCATCAGGTTGCCTGTGCCAACTTGCTTTTTAACACAGGCACATTTTAAACGGAGCTCCAGGGTCAAATTAGAAGAAAAAAAAAACATGTTAATTAAAAGCGCAGCTGTTTAATTAACAGTTTATGGCACAAACAAAAAGTCACAAAACAATTGGCCCTATCACAGTCGCACAACTGAAATCATTTGTTTGGCAAAGCAGAGGGTTAACTATGAAAGATTATGAAAATATTCAGGTTGCTAAATTTGTTGCACCTCCAGCAATCTGGGTCCCTTTGCTGTTTATGCTGCTGGGGGGCAAATTAAAAGAGAATTACCATAAACACTATACTGAAAGAAAAACAGTTCTTGATGGCTCAGCAGATAACAGTGCACACACAGACACACAACTTTCCACAAGGCCTCCTCAGCAAACACTGGGCCGAGTCAGTTTCAAGTTGGTGGATTTGGAAGTTCAGGTCCTCTTACTGAGTTCAGCACACAACCTGTTGGAATAATGGATTTTTAAAGCACGCTTATATTATAGATACAGATAAATAGACAAATCAAATAAAACCACCTAGCAGTCGGATTTTGCTCATCACATTTTTTAACAACCACTGAGGCACACTGAGGAAAGTGCCTGTTTCAACAGCCTGCATAAAAACTGCATAAAATGGCTGTAAAGTTGGCAGATTGATACTAGAAGTGAGTCCAATAGGCACAATGTCCCAAATGAATGGTGTTATGTTTCTGCATATAGACTACTATAGAGCATTATCCATGGTCTGAGAGGTGCATTGGCAGACACCTACAGTAGATTGTGCATTGTGCTGTGATATAGCAGCACATTGTCTGTCTGCTTTGTGCTCTGTGTTTACTGTTTACTGAATGCAATAACCATTGCTGGGAAACACAAGCAAAGATGTGCAGTGTGCAGTGGAACTGCCCCTCTGAACCCCCCCCCCAAAAAAAAAAAAAAAAAAAAAAAAAAAAAAACAAAAAAAAAAAAATGATTACTAGTATTATTAGTGTTGTCACAGCATCCTCATGTTATAATTATTATTTTGAGAAAAACTGAAAGCTTCCATTTTAACAATGATAATGTCTTTATCTTAGATGTCCTTCTTTATTGCAGTGATATAGTTGGTAGTATACCATCTACTGTTTGGGACAGATATAGATAAAAATATCGTATAAGACTTTTGATAAAGCTTTAATATTACAATGTTGTGTGGCTAGTCCAAATATGTTTTTTAAATGTTGAGTTGTCAGGCAAAAGAGACACAGCACATCTTGTCCTTGGGAGAAGCCACACAAAAGTGTTTTGGTGTAAATGAAAGATTTTCTGCTCAGAAAGCCGCTTTTATCAGGACATCACTTGTCTGTGTTTAAAAGTGAATCTGTTTTACGACGTGATTGATGTCATAATCTGTTTAATATAATATGTATGTAATCATCGTGATGTCACCCGTAGGTTTCTGTAGAGCCGCTGTGAAGCTCAAAGTAGGTGACACCGGCTGTCAGCCGTCTTGGCAGTGGCAACACAGCCAAATGTTAAAAATGGGCAAAGAGGTGGATCGTCGGTGGACGAGAGCCCAGGTGATGCAGCAGAGGAGACAGCTAGCAGATAGCGACCTGGAACGGCACCCACCTGTCTTTCAAAGTGCCCCTCGGTTATGCCTAACTTTAAGCCATAATATGATTAAAACGGCTGTGTTATATAAAAATTCAGCCCCTGTACAGGTTGCTTGGACGCATCAAAATGTAACTTGATGCAACCTCTGGTTCATTAACGTTAGCTGTCAGCTCCGTTGTTAAACCAAGCAAGAGTCCATCATCTGCTAAAAGCTAACGTTGACGAGCTCTCCTCCTGCCGATTGGTTGTTCCGTTCAAATATATTGACTTCACAAGCATTAGCCATGGACAAAAACAGTTACCATCAATTATGTTAAGTCAGGTGATGTCTTAGATCCTGTCGTGATAAAACTGGAATAGATGATGTGTCCAAATATTGGATCCAAGAGTGTAAAATACAATGCTGACAGTAGTAAAAGCTCACATTAAAAGAAGTCTTACAGGACAGTGTGTTACAAAAAAACGTATTAGTGTGTCACATAAGCTTAGCTTTTCAAACCATTCTCACTGATCTCTTTAATGAAGACACAAAAAGATGACAGTTTCAAATTATATGTGTTGCCGATGATGCATCTTAGCCCAGAGGTTTAAATCATCATTTTAAATGGATGTCGTGTTTTCATGCATAATGTTTCAAAGCAACTGGAAGCGGTTGGCCAACTCTCTTGGGCACTTTTACCGTGAACTGTTTCTATCACACGGATACGCCTATCATATATTAGGATACAGGACAAATCGGTGAGCGAACCAGATCCATCAATTACTTCCTGTTTCTCCACTTCTATTCCTGACCCCTGGGGAGTGTATGACACGGGCTGGAGTGGCAGGTTGAAATGTCACCTTCATTAAGCTGATCCGGAATCAATAGCCGGGCCCTGATGAGGTCCCACAGCGGCTAATCATACAGCAGAGGTCGGTACGGGGGGGAGAAGACACAGGCGGAGATGTCACTTTATCTTGCTAAAAACACATTTTGCTGTAATAGAAATTGAAATCGATTCAAACAGAATTAGTATGGTAAAGTATACATTTACAGAGGCATGAAGATGTCTGATAAAACATTAGGATCAGTTTTCTCACGCCGTTGTTCCAGTAATTCTTATTAAAGCGCCTCACATTGATACCTTTCAGAATATGTTCAATCAAATCGTGGTTCTAGTGTCAATTCAGACTAAACTTGATCTTTAAAGACCGTTCCAACGGTTTATGTCAACAGTGTTGTAAATGATATATCTTGCTTTCTTTTTTAATGTGGGTATGACCATTTAATGATTTATCAATTATTCTGCAAAGTGCAGCACAACTATAACATACTTACTTTAATCTTGATGCCAAAACATTATTTAAACGTCACGTTTTAGATGCAGGATAATAATTAAGACACTTCCGTTATGCCTATTAAAAAAACCTATGGATTTTAACAGCTACTCAGTACTGTCAGTATTAGATGCATAAAAACCTAAGTGAAGCATTAACTCCTTCAGTTAATAACAGCGAGACTCATATCAATGAGCTAAAATTGCCTAGAAGTGAAAAAACAACACTGGTTTACATTTGAGCCCAGCTCAGGAATGGCGGACTCCGTCCACTTACTATTAAAACTTCTATATAGAGAGGACATTACAGGAAGTTTAGACATTGAATGCCTGTTTCCAAAAGAATGCAGGCAGTTAATAGTATCAACAACTAAATTTGACTTTGTGAAAATCCTCTGGTTTCAAAGTTCAAGGACTTCTCGGCCATGTTGATGCAAAGTTGAGATTTATGTTTCATTCTAGAGCCTGAAAAAAACAGATTAAATAACTTAATTCAACACAGTCAACACTAAGCAGATTTTTTTCCTCTTATTATATCAAGACCACATTATCCCCAAAAATCTACCACACCAGCTGCTGCTGTTGTCGATGCCATACACACTTTAACACAAAGCACACTGGCACAGCTGAATTGAGTGCAGCCGCTGAGAGCAGTTTAGCAGCGTCTTTCAACGCCACACTGTTATTTATTGTTGAACCTTTAACCTTTAATATGGTTATTACAATTATTGCCAATAACCATGATGTCTGTACTCTGATCTCACTCTGAATAAGGTTAATCAGAATATCCAACATAAATTCCAACCGAGCACTTGTGTGTGAAGCAGGATCTTGCCCTTGTTAAATTGAAATAGCAAGATATAGGAAATCATTTGCATTCTCCACAGTGGGGCTACTCAAGTTGCTCAAGGACTTTTGTTTCTGCAGGCGCTTCAGGAGAAAATGTGGGTTCTGGTTTGGCAACGAATGTCAAATGGTTTTCGAGCCAATACATGTCCTTAACCACCAGTGTGCTCAACAGAGGTCTTGTCTCCAGTTGTGAACAGTGCGTATGTTTTGTTTCCCGCTCCCCTCCCCTCTCTGTAGTATTCGGGGGTTGACAGTTTGAGTTTTCACATGATCCTATTCGGGCACTGTTTGCTCTCAACTGGCGCAGCAGCTGCCCTCGGCTGTAAACTCTCAGACAGAAAAAGGCTTCCTTTTGGAGCAACTCTGTCTTGTTACTCATTCTTACAATAAATGCTCAGTAAGAACCTTGTTGAAGAAATTGTATCGCGACACACCACCTGAAGCTCAACCTGGACAAAACCGAGCTACTCTTCCTCCCGGGGAAGGGTTGCCCGCACCGAGACCTGTCCATCACCATTGATGATGCCGTGGTGACGCCAACTCGGACTGTGAGGAATCTGGGTGTGACCCTGGACGACCAACTGTCGTTCTCAGCAAACATTGCATCGGTCACACGCTCCTGCAGATTCCTCCTCTACAACATCAGGAGGATTCGCCCCTTCCTCACTGAGGAGACGGCGCAGGTGCTCATCCAGGCTCTGGTCATCTCCCGCCTGGACTACTGCAACTCACTACTTGCCGGAGCCCCGGCGTCGGCCATCAGACCTCTGGAGCTTGTCCAGAAAGCTGCAGCACGTCTGGTGTTCAATCGCCCCAAGTTCTCTCACACAACTTCCCTTCTCCGTTCTCTACACTGGCTCCCTGTAAGAGCTCGCATCCAGTTTAAGACTCTGGTGCTAGCCTACAGGGCAGTGAAAGGAACAGCTCCTTCCTATCTCCAGGCCTTGGTCAAGCCCTACACCCCTGCCCGACCACTTCGCTCTGCTGCCTCGGGCGATTGGTTTCCCCGTCGCTCAGAGGTCCCTCCGGCCGATCCACCCGGTCACAGCTTTTTTCTGTCCTGGCCCCTCAGTGAACTCCCCACCGACGTCAGGACAGCAGAGTCGCTGCCCATCTTTAGGCGCAGGCTGAAAACTCACCTCTTCAAGAAGTACTACCCTGAGCCTTCCTCGTAGCACTTATTGCACTCGTATTAGTTGTTGCACTTACTGTATTTGTATCAGTTCGCTGCACTTATTGAATTTGTATTTGTTTACTGCACTTCCTATTCGTAGTAGTTTGTAGCACTTACTATATTCGGATTAGTCTGTTGCAATTATTGTTTTCGTAGTAACTTGCCTCTGCACTATACTTTTGCTCTGGTTTATGCTTTTAGATGCTTGTTTAAGAAAGGAGATGCACTTATGACTTCTGGTGACTAGTAGTTCTCTTGAATACCTATGTTGAATACACTTCCTGTAAGTCGCTTTGGATAAAAGCGTCTGCTAAATGACTGTAATGTAATGTAATGTAATGTATCAGAATTGCTAGTTTCTTCTGAAGCCTTAACAAAGAAAGCTAAGGACTTAAAGAGGCCCTATTATGCTTTTCCACTTTTTCCGTAGAGTGTAAAACCTGAAGTCCACGCCTAAAAGGAGTTACCCTCCCCCTCAGAAGCTCCTGAGCTGCCTGAAACGACTTGATTGAATTCTCTCCTTCACTTCCGTGACTTTATGAGTTCATAATGTTACAGAAGTGACGTAAAACTCCTTCCGGCTAGTTTGACCCTCAAACAACAAAAGAGAGAGACCAAGCTGAAGCTCCGGAGGAAGAGTTTTTTTAAATGTGAAACGTTGACCAATCACAACAGAGCGGGCTAGCTGACCAATCAGGGCAGACTTCGCTTTCTGGAGGGAGGAGCAATCGCTACAACGGAGCATTTCAGAGAGAGGGTGAGAAGAGGTGCTGCAGGACAGCCAGGAGGAGTAAAACAAGGATGATTATGAGCATTAACGCATGTAAACATGTTGTAAGTGTAACTTGAGATAAAAATATGCTCCCGGAAAATATCATAATAGGGCCTGTTTAAGACCACTACAGTTTATTTTTTAAATATCAAACAATTGTTTTAGATTTTTCTTAAGGTGGATCAATCTAATGTAGATGAATTTACATTTTTAAAGTCTATACTGAAGCCAAGCTAGCAATTCTATAGAGATCCTGGTGTCAATGTTAACACCAGGATGTTAGCACTGTCATTGTGAGCATACTATCATGGTGACATGTCAGCTCAGCTAGGCGGCTTTTGGTCTTGTTCAAATCTCTGTTAATACAATTCCCATCTGTCAAATTAATATTGAAAGGCTTATTGGTCGCTATGATTAATCCTCTTGTCCACACTGGCCATTCAGAAACCCCTCCGTAATGCAGCACTGTAAGAATTAGGGCTGAAAACCTGCAGTCTTTGTTCTGTGTGTGCAAAATTTAGGCTGACTTTTGCATTAGGCTACAGCAGTCTGTGTTTGCCAAAATATCTTATTCGTGGCTTTATTGTACAAAATTTCATTGGTATGTTTCCCCTGCAGCGTTTTCATGGTAAGACACATCAAAGGGATTCGTCCCAGCAGTTGCATGTAGGCTTACTGCTGGGAAACAACACAACAAATCTACGGATTGATAACAGGATGGAGATAATTGATTTAATTTTGCTCACTCTGCTGATTACCCATGTTAGCTTTGGTTAAACTTCAGAATGCATTTTGGAAGTCAGACGGTTCATTTTACCCCCCCATACGGTCTTTTAACATGAACCAGTGCACTGCAAATTATTTTGAACCCTTTTGATCCAAGGACGAGTGTAACATCAATGTGAAAAGGTGAAGGCCTAGAGCATTGAGGGGGGGATGGGAAGAAAAGAAAAAGCAGCAAACAACAAAACGCGGCAAGAACAAAGACCCCCAAATCATCTCTGAAACCAAAGAGAATTTCTGAGGAACAAACAAAAAGAAGAGAATTGCTTTAATTTACTCGGAATAACAATTCATGGGGAGAGCACATTACTAATTCAAAAGGCATCACAAAGTCTTCTGTGAAATTATTCAAAGAAAGCATTACTAATTCAATCATCATTACAAAGCTGTGTGCAGAGCTGCAGTGTTTTTTTTCTCATTTCTACTCAACTTTAGTCCATTCCTTCACATCAACGTATATGATATCTTCACGCGGTTACATAGTCCGTATGTTCAGGAAATGATCATATGACGTCATGTGACCAGAAGACGAACCATCTGTTCGGCAGTGCACTCTAGGAAACCCTCACTGATGATTTTGATCGCACAAGAGCAGGTTGATGTGTGCGCATGTGGGAAACAGATGATTGTGTGAAAGGAACAGCCTCTGCTACTTACCCAGTATAAGACAGTTGTTGTTGCCTATGGAGACGGTTGGTTTTTCTGTTGGTAAATTGGCTTATCTTGGGGGCTCTATTAAAACCTGTGTAGTGGAAAAAATCTACAGTTTGGTGAGTGCATTACATTTACATTACATTACAGTCATTTAGCAGACGCTTTTATCCAAAGCGACTTACAGGAAGTGTATTCAACATAGGTATTCAAGAGAACTACTAGTCACCAGAAGTCATAAGTGCATCTCCTTTCTTAAACAAGCATCTAAAAGCATAAACCAGAGCAAAAGTATAGTGCAGAGGCAAATTACTACGAAAACAATAATTGCAACAGACTAATACGAATACAATAAGTGCTACAAACTACTACGAATAGGATAAGTGCAGTAAACGAATACGAATTCAATAAGTGCAACAACTAATACGAATGCAGTAAGTGCTACGAGGAAGGCTCAGGGTAGTACTTCTTGAAGAGGTGAGTTTTCAGCCTGCGCCGAAAGATGGGCAGCGACTCTGCTGTCCTGACGTCGGTGGGGAGTTCATTCCACCACTGAGGGGCCAGGACAGAAAAAAGCTGTGACTGGGTGGATCGGCCGCAGGGACCTCTGAGCGACAGAGTGCAAATGTCATGCAGCTGCATAATGATATCCATAAGCTATTGCCTTCTAACTATAATGTCAAGATATAATTCAGAACCTTTCTAGTTTATCTACAGTGCCTATACAATGTGGAGAATAATAATTTTGAATGTCTGAGTCAACTGACTTGACTTGGCTGGAACACTTGAGCCTAAACCCCAACTGGGTCAACAGAGGGCTGGATGATTTTGGGATTGTTAAACCAGTATTTAACCACTTTGTGCAGTCTGTGTGTATTTTCCCCCAACCAGCCAAGTGTCATCTGCACAGACGGTAGCTATATAGCTATCTGGCAACATACACCAGCTGTGTGTGTGTTTGTATGACAGCTTAAATTCAAACATTTTTCTTTTCTCCATTCTTTTACCTCTTTGTACATTCATAGAGATGATTCAGAAAGTGCCAGTATGATAGCAAATTGTTGACTCAGTTAAAACCTTTTCAACAGATGCATCTTCAGCTAAATTTTCACCACCCACAGCAAATTAGCATCTATTTGTAATCACTTTTGCATCCTCCTATTGGCTTTGTATGAAGTGCCATTTTGTTTAAAATTTGCTTAACGTTATGTGTGAAAATTACTTTAGAGGACCCCATTTCCTGGATTTCAAAGCTGCAACAAAGGTGCTCACAGAAAAGATCTGAAACTGTAACTTTGGAAGGCATTCTGAGTGAAGTAGTCTATTATGGCTCAAGACATTAGGAGTTCAGGCTGTTTTTATTAGTTTGCCCGTAACAACATTTGTACGTTTTCACAGTGTAAAGCATCAATCTGGTGCACTTTCAAAATAAAAAGAAGAGGATTGATCTATGAAGAACTTTGAGGCAGTTACTCTGCAATGCTGTGAAGGAAATGTGCGCAGAGAAGCGATAAAATAATAACAATTCCTAATGAAAATGTGGTGGGATGAAATAGACTTTGGCAGGACAGCACAGTCTAGGTAATTTATGGGAAACACTGACGTTAAAACTATTCTGGTCATAACTATTAACTGTATAGTTAGTAGATATAGTAAATAATGCGAATACCCACACATAATCTTCATTGTGTTTTTCGATTAAAAGGTTCCCTTTGGTATCCCCTCTTTCTCTCTGAGAAATGTTTTCTATGTTGCCATAAAGTAAATTATTTCTGGCTATTTACATAGTTTGAGCAATCTAAAATTGTAATTCCATGTATTTCAAAGCATGTGACTTCAAAAACATTGTGTTGGTGTGTTTGCTATATCCTATATTGTTAACACCCAACATATATGATGTTTATACATATATATATATATATATGTTTCCTTTGCTTTACTTAGCCCAGCTGTATTGTAAATAACATAGTATCTTTGTGATGAAGTACAGCACTTTAAAAACAAAGTCTCAGTTATTCAATAGGCATAGGAAACCTTTGAGAGGAATTATTCATTACAGCATTAGTATCCAAGTCAGTCCCATTTGTCAGTGGAGTTTATAATGAAAATGTAGGATTGGAAATCTTCTTACGTTGCTTATCCGCTTTTCTTGCACTGATGCATCTCTGTCAAGCATGACTGAATTTCCACCCTGCTGTAAATTGTCTAGCTTAGAAGTTATGTTACTATCACGTATCATTGTTATGCTAGAGTTAGCGTATGTTAGGCACAGCCTTAAAGTATGGTTCCGTGTTGTTTGTATCACATCAGAAACACACATGTCTTCCATGAATAGTCGTGGTGGTCTAATGAAACCATGTTCAAGGTTTAGTTTTTTCGCCTGTGCTGATATTGATTCCCTGCCAGGTGCCAGGAGAGCTGATCTGCAGCTCATCCTGCATAATGCAATCTGCAGGTGGAGTGGAAAGCAAAAGCTATTAAGGATTGTACGGAAAAAAAAGAATTTCCCTATGACGATCAATGCAATATTACAATATTAAAAGTTGAAAGACCTCCGCTCTTAGAACTGAAAGTTATTGATATGCCTGAGGAGCTGAGGCTTGATTCATCTTTACTTTATTCAAGTGAAACTAGTTCAGGATTCAACAGAGTTGTGCCCTTCACACTCTAAGAAAGAATATAGGTGCTTTCTCATGGCCCTGTCGTGTATTAGGTATTGCTGGATGTGTTAGGTTATAATTGTTATTATTAAACTAACATATTGTGCACCAGTATCTTGGTTAAAAAATCTTCAAAAATAATACAATTCAATTTTAAACCTTTTAAAAAAATTGGTCAAAATGCAATGTAATGTCTATAGTCCATCATTTCTTTTTTGAATTTAATAGAAAGGCCCCAGTGTCATTTCCAAATTCAGCTATTTTAGTCTGTATACGTAGTAGTTACTTTGATGTGTAGAATTGGTTGAGTTCCCCTTCAAATATAGAATCTGTAACATGTTGGTAATGAGGCTGAGTAATAGAAGTAAACAAGAAATTCTTTATGAAATGTGAAAAAGTGGGACAAGCTTTCTAACTACCAACTTCTATGCTCGTTGTCTGTTACTACCACAAAGGCTGTCTTTTTTTTCTATTTCCTTTCATTGAGTCATATTCTAAACAAATGCCATGCATCTGGTGAAAATGTCCCTTGCTTATGAACATTGGAATTGTTTTGGTCGATGATTGGCTTCTTTGCACCTCGTGTTTAACAAATTAAAATCCTTTAAGTCAGATGAATCCTCGCTAAAAGAATGTTGCCATCAAAGATTTCTTTGGGAAAATGTATAAGTAATAAGCTTTTACGTCCCGCTTGAAAATTCTTCCTTCAGACCTGGTTGAATGCTTCGTCTTGACACATCATTTTAGCTTGAAAGCCTTAAATTATAGTGTAAGGCATAACTTCATTGTAAATGAAGTACAACACTGCATGCATCTCACATCCCCTCACACAAATCATTTATTTCCAACTGTGCTCATTTTCATAAGCTTTAGTTTGTGATAATAGGGGCTTTTTAGTTGGTGGGGGAGGGGTTATTACTTTATTACAACTGAATCGCTATAAAAATAGTATAGGGCCCGGCTTTTCATAATTGCTTGTAACAGTGAATATACACTTTTTTGTACACAAGTACTGTCTGAGAAATGTCAAGCCTCTTTGAAAACACCTGAACTTTCTTCCTGACCCGACTTGGCCTCATATCGAACAAAATATTTTTACCAAATTTCCAACCTGAACCCCGAAACCATTTCAGCATCGTCTCTTTCACTCTACCTCCCTCTTCAGTTACCCTTTCTCTCTCTGCCTCTCCCTCCTTAGCTCCCATGCACAGTACAACCAAAACAACAAGCATTTTCTGATGTGATTATAACGTACCTAGTCAATCCACTATAATATTAAGACCTTAACCGTGGTAAAGTAGCTCTCACCAAGCATTATATAGCCGCCCAGGACATGTACACGAACACAAATCGAAACCCTTCAGTCATAGAGCAATGAACTACGAGAAGTTGCAAACCTGGAGGGCAGATTTGAGCTCCCAAATGTGCTAATTTCCTAGTGTCTTCTGTATAATGTGATCGTAATTTGAAAAAAAAAAAAATCCATTGACATGCACTGCACTGAAATGCGGTGAAATACATCATTTGGATGGATTGCCATGCAATTTGGATAGACAGTTTGCACTGACTTTGAGACAGTTGAAAATATCTTCTGGGACGATGGTGGAATACGTTACTCTGGAGCCTTGTTGACTATTATAGAAACAGACTCGGCAAGTCAGACTTTAAAAAATTGGAAATCAAATTCAGCCAAGAAAATAGTCATCGGTGCATCTCTAGTTGTTGTTTGGGGTGAACAGATTTTGTATTGGGTCTGTTTAAGTTTTTTACCTAATTGGATTGTCCAGGAGGATTCGTCTTCTTCAAAGCATTAAGGATAATAATAATATAATAATAATAAATGCACATTTGTGTTGTGTATTCTTGCCCAAGAGAGAGTTCTATCAAGCTTAATGTACAGATCACGTCTTAAGCTATAGGTCTTCTGCTCCTCACATTTCTATAGGCTCCCACATCTCCCATCATTCTCTTACAATATTCCTCACCCTGTGACTTTGAGAGTGGATGTTCCTGTTATCTCCCACGCAGTAATAACAGCTCTATGGCCCCGAACAGAAGCCATGAGCTAAGACCAAAGCTATCATTGCAAACATAATAGACTTATTTTACACAGTGTTTGAGTGAGCGTGTGAATGTGTGTCTTTGGCTTATACTTGCATCTAGTTTATCATTGATAAATCCATGTCCCTGAAACGCATTGCAAACACATGCACTCACTTACCCATGCTCTTTCTCACCCACCCACACTTAAGTAGTTAGTATTATGATTTTTTTTAATTTTTTTTATTGCCTTTCTAAGCTGCACAACCACTTCATGGGTGAATAATACCTTCCAAGTTTGTACAGGAATCAGGTCTGCTGTCTCAATATTGATGATTGATCTGATACTGTGACCTCATATATCCATTATGCTGAATGTATATGTATATTACACTAACACCTTTCTATGGTTTAGCTGGGAAATCAAAATGCTTTACTTAGAGCGAAAAGACAGCAATTCAGAGTGGTGATGTTGATCGATACTACACAGCAAAGATATGTTTGAAAGGGCAGTGAAGAAGGCAAAAGCCAATTATAGAGCCAAGCTAGAAACCACCCTTAAAACCATAATTCTAACCAGGTTATCCTTGATGATGACCCTTTGCTCCTAAACATACTAAATTCATTTTAGTGTAGATTTGAGGATGCTGGTTCTAGCTCATTCAGTTATGCTGCGCTCCCAGATAGAAAGCTTAAAATACTTGAAGACCACCATCTCTTCTTCTGTTAAATGGAATGCCATATTGTGCAGAAAGCCTAACAACGATTGTTCTTTCTGTGACAACATGGGAAGTTAAAGGTATAAATGCAGTGTTGGGTGATATTTACAGAGCTGCAATTGAGGGGGAGCTTGATAAGGTAGTGAAAGCAGCATCAAAACCAATGGCTCCAAATTTGTCAAGCATCTGTGAAACTTATAACACTTGCATGCCTAGGATGGGTCTGACAATTATATTAGACCCCTCTGGCCCATCAAAAGCAATTTTTGTCCCCCTTCCTTCAGGAAAAACGCTGCATAGTATTGAAAGCAGAACTACTCATTTTTTATAAAAGAACCTATTCTAAATAATTGAGGGCTCCTCGTCATCAGCTCAGTCTGACGAATCCACAAGAGCTATAATTGAAAGGAAGACTCAATACTAACTTTTTCCACCACTGTCCCGGAACATCTCGGAACGTTTTTGAAAAATAGTTTGCTTTTTTTTTTATAGGTTTGAGTTTGAACAGTCATCCTTAAGAAACAATGACTCAGCCTTTAATTCAAAGCAGAGTTTATTCAACAACAATTTAACATTGGAAATGCCAGTATACTCCAGTCATGATCATAATGCTCTCTGCTTGGATATTAACTCCAACTCACCTCTGATATCGTCTTTTGCGTTCTAGCTCTGACCCCACTCTACCCCCAAACCACCCAAATATCATGCAATCATTCTCCGCCTGTAACTTCCCAAAATAATACAGCGAGGCTTTTTTCAACACAACCTAGAACTGCATTCGAGAGTTGACTTCTTGGCAGCACAGAAGTGGATTTGTTGCAGAAGTGGTTAAAGGAGTATTGAATGTTTTGGTACTTCTCTCCTGTATTGAAACTTGTCAGTATTGGAAGCTTCTGTCACCCTTCAAGTGCTTCATACAAAGAAGACAGGCTTTGATTGAAGTATCACTTTAAACCTGCACTTATGAATGTGTACTAAAAAAGACATTTTGAGATAAAACCGCAGCCAACAGAGAATTCTACTTTATAAGATGTTTTTTTTGTTGTTGTGTTTTTTCGCTGTCTCACTTTGATCTTCGGGGAGTTTTGGGGTTGTGGCATCACAAGGGGCCAGGTAGAGGATGGGTGCTACATCCCCTTTGGAGATCGGCAGCCACACCACAAAATGGCCGCCGATCTACAAACTGCAGCTCCCAGAATGCCTCACCACTCCCCCAGGTGTGAGTGTTTAAGCCACCTGATTGAGGAAGGACTTAAGGCGAGCAGAGGGTGAGAGCACATGGCTGGAAGGAGCATTGAAAGCACACATGGACTGAATGGCTGCCTAAAGGAGAGGACAGAACCCGATGAGGAGGAACATAAAGGAAGACGGCCCGGTAGCCGGTGGAACCGAGGACACTCTAAGTTGACTCTTATTTCTAACGTATTTCAGTTTAACAAACCCTTATCTCCACTTGGATGCTTTTTGTTGTTTTGCACTTTTGTTTGGATAAAAGAGCTACCTAAGTTGTTAAATTAGTAAAGAATAAAGCTTCATTTTTTCTGCGGACCTTTTGCTTTTTGCCTGTTTTTTTGTTCACTCCCTTGCACCACCCCACCCCACCCTAGCCGCACTGGTAACCTCTCACGACGTTACAGGGTATGTCAGAAGTTATTGTCGATGCACAGTGCACTTTAGTCCTGTGGGTGGTGGTGGGGTTGACAAGGTGATGGCACCCGGGAAGGGGTGAGACAGAGCCTACATCACCTCAAGCCCTCCACAGTCAAATCATTAAAAGATCACAGTTTGGACTTTGATTAAAGCTGTCGACATGATGCCCTGCTAGTAACTATAGTCTGCTACGAGATGGTCTGATTTAGGTTTCCTTCACACCAAATCGGGCACAATTAGAGAAGAGTCATACAGCGTGTGGGATTGTCAGTAAATGTGCTCATCTTAGGAACACCTTTAGCGAAACTTCAAATTTGGCACAAACATACACTTGCACTCAAGGATAAACTGAGTAGAATTTGCTGGTCACAGGTCATTGTTGCCTCACAAAAGACATTTTTGACCAATACTCAGGAATTCATGCGCTAATTATTACAATTTCACAAAAAACTAATATGATTAAAGGAACTTATGACATTTTGGACGTACATGGATGTAAACTGCAACATTACTGGTTGGCGAAGGAATACAACCACAAAGCGATAATTATTTTGTCACCTCTGCAGTCCCCACCACCGCAGGTCAAATGCACTACTCACATTTTTGCACCATATTTTTGCAAAAAATCTTGATTTGGTTTGAATGCAGTCTTACTCTTTGTGCCATGAAATGGCTCAAGTGATAATTAAGGACTTGGATTCACTTAAATTAGTCTAACAGGAACATAATTGTATCCAAAGGAATAGCTTATATATTGTGTAAATGCAAAACAATATCTAATTTAAGTAGGTTTGTGAGTATGCACATTTTGCCCTTGAGTTTTTGTGGCCCCTGCATAAAGTGTGTGTGTTTGTGTGTGTAAGAGAGAGAGACTGAACAGAGAAACAGTGACTCACTTGCTTTAAATGTCAAAGGGTTCACTGAGGTTAATGCATTGTCACCTTTTATTTAATTTATTTATGAAATGAAGATATCTCTGCCCTTAAGAACAATAAGTGGCCAGTAGAGTGCTCGCCTGAAAATCACCACATCCCCAAAGATGCATTTTGTTCACTCTAAATGTCACAGGTGGCACAGAGGTCACATCGTTCTCACACAACTCAAAGGACCCTCTGCTTGAATAGCAAATATCAGTATTCAGTACATACACACTATGAATCAGGAATACAAATAAATGTTTCTGTAATTATAAAATGATTACATACAGTTAGCATATATCCATCTTAAGGAAAAATTACAGATCAGAGCACAAGATTGCATTCAGAGGTTTTTGTTTCGACCTCAGGGTTGATCAACAATATCTTTTGGTGTTTCATGAAGCCACAGAACTGTGAGAAGTATCTTATTGACTTCTATTTAGGACACCTGGCGCATAAGACCTAAATGCTTTATGTCCCTTAGAAACTATAACAATGAGTTTGGGCAGTGAAGTAAAGAGGAGAAAAAAAAAAAAAAGGTTTTTGAGGATGGCCTTCACAGGACAACTCTTCCAAACTGGGTTTTACGGAATGTAAAACCTTTTCCAAAGGCATAAGTGTCCTTGCATCTGTTTTTAAATGGGTCCAACAGGGTAATCTGAGCACTGCTTGCAGCTATTGGATGGATATCCATTACTTTTCTTAACCAGCATGGCCCCTGGTGGATAAAACCCTACTACCTTGGTGACACGCTGCCTATTCCTTTAGCACCACAACCAGGTTGACATTTTTGGGTTTCATTGACATGTCAACCATTGGATGGACTGCCATGAAATTGGGTACAGTTATCCATGGTACCCAGAGGATTAACCTTTAAAAACAGAGTCACAAGAAGGTCCAAGTTTTGACTTATCTTCTGAAATCAATCAATTTGGATTAACACAAAATGTAGAAAAAGCGTTCATGGTTCAACAACTATTGTTGCCATATTGTCTGTCAACCCACAACTACTTAGAGTTTGGTACATATATTCGCGTTCCCCTCAGGATGAATTGTTATCAATTTGATAATCTCTTCATGTCAGAATATGAATTTGTCCAATAATTTGGTTTGTGACTAAATAACTGCAGAACTAATGACATTCCCATCATGCCATGGTGTAGATTGCATTGAATGCTAATAAGCAAATTACATTATGTTAACATACTAAGCTTAGATGTGCTAGCATTTAGCTCGGAGCAACACTGTGCCTAAATGAAGTCTCACAGAGAGCTGCTAGCACGGCTGGAGACTTTAAGTCTCGGCCCATATTTGTGAAAGGCTTTTTGTATTCATCCATCAACTTGAGTGCCTGGAGTTAGATGTTTTCTGCCACACCCAACCCTTGGAAACCATATTTTTCCCTCTTTAAAATGATTGGCCCATACAAAAGGAAGTGGTTATTGTTGTCATCAATCATCAGCAGCAAAACCAAAAACATTATAATATGAACAAATAGAAAGAATAGGGAAGATGGAGGCTTTATTTAAATTCACATTAATATTGTGTCAAAAGGAGAGCTATTATGTGGAAACCATGGGTGTAACAACTAATGGGGGAAAAAAAAGGCCAGCTCATGTATTTATATTCAAATGTGGAGAACAATAACGTTTGACATTCTAATGGTGAGGTTTGCCTTTAATCAAACCTTTGCATGTAATAGCCTGCAGAAAGACTTGACAATCACCCATGATGAATTTCAAGCTGCTGAATGTTGAGAGCTGCAGAATAATGCCAACGTTTGTCCTCTTTCATCAATTTTTTTCTTCCTCTGTATAAAATCTACTGAGTGGCTGTTGGTCAGGTCTCCTTTGGATAATGTATGGTTTCAGTAGGAGTATCCTGATTGAACAAAGCCTGATGTTAAGCAATGCAATGACAATTAGATTGGTATTAAAGCGGAGGTGGGGATGACAAATAAAGGCAATGATTATGGGAGGATAAGGAGATATAGCGGCCATGTGTATGTATGCCTGCCTCCCACATATTCCACAAGCAGGAATATTAAGTCATGCATTAAAATGATAATGCCTCATTTTATTCCACTAGAGACTTCTTAATGACCCGCCTCTGTCCCTCTCTCTCGCTGTCTCCGTTCACTTAAATCCGTTTCCGTTATTGCCCACTCATTCTCCCTCATTTAGTTCTGATTCAAATGTGTTCTCTGGTCCTCATTTTTTTTTTCCTACTCTCTATGACCTTTTTCACTGATCACTCTCTCTTTCCATCCCTCTCCCTCACCCTTCACAATTTCCCTTTCAGGTCTCCAAGAAGCTGTTCAGTCCTGTATGTTGAGCTCATTGACAATATGCTAATATGCTTTATAATGTCCAGAATCTACCTCAATAATATTTATGTTTTTAATGAGAGGGTTGCATCCTAAAGTTTGATTCCTCTTGAGGACCCTTTTTTCTTCTATTAAATTATTTTTATAAAATAATATTTTTTTTATTTTTTGTACATATTAGGGTAACTTCTTACTCATTTGAGGGGGCAACGTCCATAATATATATAGGGTAAATTGTAAGTTAAATGCTATGAATGCTGATTTGCAAAACTCAAATTCTAAAGTTTTTGCAACTCTCCTTTTCTGTGCACCTGGTCAAATATACTTTGAACAATTAGTAAACATAAACACAATTCCTATCTTGACAAAAGTAATTAAATTGAAAACCGGGATTTAAGTTAATTTACACATTGCCTAAACAAAAAACTTTTGCATGGTACACTTTTTTACGGAACCCCTAAGAGGCAATTGAGAAAGAAAAAAAAATATTCTGACTAAATTATCTTTTTTTCCCATGTTATTTTCTGATTATTTTTAATCAGAATACTTTTTTTGTGAGACTGTTTGTTTTAGTTATACTACCCTTTATTGCAAATAGGACTAAAATCTTTCTTGTTTTCTTCTAGATAAGTTTTATATAACAGAACTTGCCAACACCTGATATTTAACTTGTGTTTAGAGTGCATAGAAAAATAAAAATTCAGCTTGAAGAAATCATGAATACATAAACACAAAACAATAAATAAAAAACATCACCTGCCAAAATGCTCACAGATGAAAAAAAAAGAAGAAAAATGACCTTTGTAAAATCTTTTTACAAAGTCAAATTTATTCCCCCATCTGTTTCATAGATAGACAAAAGGAACTTAGATGTATTATCCTGGCAAATCTTTGACTCCATCTGTTCTTCAGTCATAAACACAGAAGAAAGAAAACAACTTATATTCAACATAGAAATTGGATCACAAGTTTTTTTTTTTCTTACTTGCCTCTCAGGGCTTCTGTAACTTTATGCCAAACACTTAATAGAAGAAGGTACTATTTCAAAAAGGTAGTATTTGATCCATGCTTTGGAACCAGGCTTTTAAATGATTTATGAGGAAATAATTCAATCAATTTAATTTTATGTCAACGATACAGATAATTTGTTTTGGTGAGAAACACTGAACTAAACAGAACTTTGTTTGTGCGTAAGAAACTCCACCTGGCACCTTTAGTTCATATCAATGGC
Source organism: Anoplopoma fimbria (assembly GCF_027596085.1). Lineage (NCBI taxonomy): Eukaryota > Metazoa > Chordata > Actinopteri > Perciformes > Anoplopomatidae > Anoplopoma > Anoplopoma fimbria. The sequence goes on from NC_072463.1 coordinate 15,350,078, forward strand.
TACTAATCATATCACACTAGACTGTAAGGACGCCCCCTCTAAGTCTCTGAGTTGACTAATCAGTTGTTTTGGTCTCAGTGGACTAAGTTTGCTTAGTTGATTAGTCATATTTAATGCTTTTTTTTCCACGCTGAATAACTTATTTCCATAAAACTCTTGTAAACACAGGATTTAAAGTGGTGCTTTTTTGTGTTTCTATGTAGCCATAGATTTATTGTCGATTAAATCAATTCGCCGATAAGTCGACAAAATGGCATGAGTGTTATTTAACTAAGGACTTCTTTAGTTGAGACCTACTGCCAGACTTGACCTGCCATTAAAAGTGAGAAAAATACACATTTAAGTGGCAGACTAGCGAACAAAGAAGGTAAAATGATGTGATAACAAGCTGCAAAATAACAAGCTGGTGCTTTTTCGGCTCTTCTGTCATCTTGTTGTTGTTGTTCTGGTTCCAGTAAAGTAACTGTATAATGCTCCTCGTAATTTGCGGCAGTGCTCATTACTGTTTTTTTTTCACTGCGTACATTGTTGCTTAAAATGGATTTGGAGTTTTCTCATTGCTAGTTTTTTTTCTCTCAATCTCTCTTGCTTAGTGTTTGACATGGTTCTTCTCTCTCTCTCTCTCTCTCTCTCTCTCTCTCTCTCTCTCTCTCTCTCTCTCTCTCTCTCTCTCTATCTGTGTGTGTTCAACAAAGCAGTGCAGAAAACTTTTTTCCAAATGTATATTTTTTGCACTTTGAACACCACAAGCTGAATTCCATGTAGTTCCATTTGTATTAAAGGGAAGGCAGACATCTCTACGCCAAAATCCACAACACTTGGCAAATCTAGAGTGACAAATAGCACTTTAGGTAAGAGGAGGTGTTTTTGATTATACTGTGAGCTGCAACATTTTCTTAGGATCTTGATTGCTAAAAATATAACTTTTCAGTTCGGGCAACAAGGAGCTGATTTCTGGTTGCCACCCTGGCAGCCACTTGTAACAGTTAGTATTGAGCCCTGCACTCTCGTTCTAACAAGCTTATATGAGGTGAGACTCTTGACTGGCTGGGACAGTGTTTAACACTGTTAAAGTTAAACATTTTTTTTTTTACAAAGTCTCAGCAGGAAACCAAATGTTTAGTCTCAGAATGGCATTCTGGCTCAATTCCACTCCTGGTTGAACCACATATTATGCAAATCTTCTAGTAAAACATCCAAAATCTGTCATAAGCCCCGCGCATCTCCTTTTGTGTCCAGCTGAATTACTCTCCATTTTCATCAGCAGCTGAAGCTTGTGCTTGGGGATTTTTTTGACTTTTTCAAGCTGTTATTCTGGTTTTCAAACAGTCCATTTTCCTTCACTTTAACTCTGCTTTTCACTTCATCACGACGCCGTCTGCTGTCATTGTTGTCATATTTGTTTACCCGGTCATGCCACTTACAGGGCGAGTCTGCATTTTTTTTATTTTTTTGTCATCTCGTCTTAGTTCTGTTGTTGTTGTTTTGGTTGCGCTCCAAGCCGGCATTGACCTTTGTAAAGGGATAATCCACTAAATCGCCCAGCCGGCCATAAAGAGCTTTTATTTACCGCACACTGTCTCCTGGCATTTCAAACCCACTGTCTCTGTCTCCAACTCTCCCGTGATCCTCCCACTCACTCTCTCTCTTTCTCTCCTCAGCTCCTCGTTTTATCTCACTCACTTCAACTCTTTATTCAGTCTCAATCTCTCTTTCTTGCCCCACCACTTTTTTTTTTCTTTTCGTGCCTCTCTCCAGATATTTCTTTAATTCCCCCATTTTCTGCCATTTTAATCCTCTTTTTCGCGACACCTTCTTCCAACTAATACTAATTTCTCTCTGCATGTTTTCTCTTTTCACATACTCATTTTTACTTTCCCACCTTCTGACTTACTCAGATCTCTCTCTAACCTTGTTGAGGGTGCGTGTGTGTGTATGTGTTTGTTTAATTTTGGTGAGATTTAATTATCAATCCTCCAGATGAGGGAGTTGGCACATTCTGTGAAAATATCAGAGACTCTGTCAATTAACAATGTAGAGAGATTAGACACACACACACACACACACACACACACACACACACACACACACACACACACACACACACACACACACACACACACACACACACACACACACACACACACACACAGAAAAAAAAAAAGCATACACACATTCTAAGAATTGCTAAGACACGTGACCAGTGTGTCACAACAAGTTAGACGGAGGCCGACGTAACAACACACACCCACACAGTCTGAGACATCGGCGCACAAACACAGTGTGCCACAAGCAGTTAGATGGAGACGGACAGAGCAGTGAGTGTGCACTGAGTCTGTAAAACACACACACACAGACACACACAGACACACACAACACACACACACACACACACAGACACAGACACAGACACACACACACACACACACACACAGACACACAGACACACACAGACACACACACACACACACACACACACACACACACACACACACACACACACACACACACACACACACAGACACCGGGTTATTACACACTGAAGTGCGTCACAGTGCCTCACAGGACATAATGAAAAATGTGAACGTGGTTATTGTGTGTGTGTGTGTGTGTGTGTGTCATAAAGAGAGAGATAGTGCCTATTAAATGCACCGCACTGTGCTCAGCCTGTTTTTCCTATGCGTCTGTTTTGTTTGTCTGTCGAGGATAATCCATTGCGTGTTACAATGTGTGAACTGTGAGAGATCTCATTCAGACAGCCGACTCACAGTAAATGGATTTATATGTAAATACCGAGGATGTATAGAGCATGTGCAGTTCTTTCTTTGGTGTCTAAACTCTTAACTGTGAGCTAGTGTCAGAGCCGTAAAGCGTATACGTTGGAGTGGAGGTTTTACCGTAAAGGAAAATTATCAAAATCAATGCAGCAGAAGCAGAGATTTTATTTTATTTTTATTTTGTGTAGTCTTCTTCCTTGTAAAAACCTGCCTCCCCCCCATTACCCACAGTGCAACTCAACAGCAGACAGTTCGGCCAGAGATCCGGTTGTTATGCTGGTAGCGGCTAATATAGCCTCTGTTTGCTGGCCTGAAGCAGAGATGAGAATCGGACCACAGGAGGTCTGGTAGGCTCACTTCTTTTTTTAAACTTGTAGCCCCAACTGATGCTGACTCAAGTGACATCACTTGAGGTAACAACTCAGTCTCAATGCAACGTTGTCTGGAAGCACATATTTATATGCAGGAGTACTCCCCAACCCCTGTGAAATGTAATACAGTGGAGGAGTGTCGATCGCCATTAACATCAATACAATCCATTTTTTAAGATTCTTGATTTAGCATGGGTTTTCTTCTTTTAGCCATCCACCATGATATATACAATAACAAACCTGAATCAGGGCTAGGTAGTGACTGGACCTTGAATGACAATGGCTGGTAAAGCTGCACTAAATGCATTTTTAGATGTGTCTAACCAGAGTTTACATATTGCGTGTGTTAACTTATAATCATACATGCAGCAAATTATTCCAATTATATACAGCCTCAAAGTGCTTATTGCTGAGTGTTCTTTTAGCTAAATAGTTTGGATCCTAGAACTGTTAAACCAGACATCAAAATACATATTTACATACACATTCAATCAGATTTTACACTTTGGTGCATCAACGGACACACCTTATATGACTAGATTAACGTTTTCACTAGACTCTCATTTTTAAATCTTATTCACATATTTCTGTCCGGCACCTGGTATTTATCGTCTGGGTTGCATGCTTTTTATATATTAAACATATCCACTGCTTTTCACCATAAGTTCACTCAGAACTATATATTGCATTCAACTCTGGTGACAAAAACAGCATTGTAAACTAGAAGTGTTAAAGGTTAACACATGCACTTGATCTTCAAGAGACGGATCTGAACAGAGATAGATTAAAAGAAAAACTAATAACATTTCTACTCCACTCATATTTTCCTTGGGTCTTGTAATTATGTGGTAAATTTAAATAAAACATTTTTCTCACAAATGTTCACTTCACTTCCCATCATTTTAATTGTTGTGCCATCTATCGTCAGCCACACTTTTTGTCTAGTTTGCTGATATTTTAACCCAAGCATGATCAAACAAAGGGTGCATGTCATCCACTGCCATTGACTGTATTGGCCCTATTAGCGCTGCATCATCTGAAGCTGCCTCTACAGGAATATATGTGTACGCAATAGAGTTACACTTGGTGTTCTAGACACTATCTTTTTGGATTTGACTGACACAATAAGACTCACGGGAAAACAGTTGCAGGTGGTGCTTGTTAGGAACATCAAAACAAAACCCAGTTCACTGTGGAGTCACAGACACGTAGACACAAACCTTTGCGTGCATGCACAAAGTCATCTTCATGTACACACACACACACACACACACACACACACACACACACACACACACACACACACACACACACACACACACACACACACACACACACACACACACACACACACAGGAATAACAAGTACATTCTGACAGGGAACTACCAAGAGGTATAAAACACACACTTAGGCACAAATTTATGGTGACACATATAAGCATCACTGACTGGTTTAGCAGTGCAGGCTCTCAAGTTGATGTTGCATATATTGAATTATGTTAAGGTAAATACTGAGGATGAATAGAGGATGTAAATAAGTATACCTCTGAGATGCTTCGTGCGAGAGACTTACATTTAGCCGAGAAGCTCCCCGTTGTGCCGCTGCGATGGGAGCTAAGGTGACATCGCATTCCTTTCAGGAGTTTTTGTAAACCAGCCTTGAACTGCAGCTTCTTTTCAGAGACTTTTTTGAACAAATCCATGACGATTAATCAGATACTGTATGTTTTATGTGATTATGTATACATTTTTCCGTGTTGAAACATGTTGTAAGCCATCCACTAGCAAGTCTGGATGCTATCGGTTGAGTCTGTGTTTTTAACTGTGTGGCAGCTCTAATCTCAAAATTTAACAACACCAGATTGAACAGTGACCTAAAATGGTAATAATGTATGATATGGTAACTGTGTTCTATAGGAACTTGGTGTTGCTCAGAGTACTACACATCAAGCGTCATTGGAGCACTGAAAAAAAAACAGCACCACACACAAAATAACTCAGGACCTGTTGCTTTGCCGCTTTTAGTGTGAACATAGCATAACTCATATGACGCATTTAGAAAATGTCAAAAAGCTATAGAGCTCAGCAAAAAGAAACGTGATATCCACTTGTTTAAAGGTTTTCTGCTACCAAAGCTATCGCGGACATCGGAGACATGATATTGCCATAAGCGCCCCTCGGCTTTGGAATGACCTACTGGAGGAGATACGGCTTGCAGAATCAGTAATCTCTTTTAAATCACTTCTTAAAACACATTTTTATAGATTGGCTTTTATGTGATGTCGTCGTTTTATTGGTTCATTTTCATTTGGTCTTGGTATTTTATCTTATATTTGTTTACTATATTTTACCATTATCACTTGATTTTATTTATTTTATTATTTATTTTATTTATTTTATTTATTTTATTTATTTTATTTATTTTATTTATTTTATTTATTTTATTTATTTTATTTATTTTTTGTTTGTTTATTTGTTTATTTGATTGTCACTTGTTATTTCATTTTGTTTCTTATGCACTGTCTTGCTGGCTGGTCTGTCAAAGCACTTTGTAAACCTTGTTTTTAAAAGGTGCTATATAAATAAAGTTATTATTATTATTATTATTATTATTGCTGCCTGCCCAGGTAACAAATGTAGGTCAGTTATTTGAGAGTGGTAAGTGTATGTACGTATAAACTCCATCAAGCCCTTCAGACAAAGTGGTCCATATACTTCATCTGATTGTTCCTGGGAGAATTAGTGGATACTTAGGAGGGGGATAGATAATACATCTATAACTGGCTCTTACTTGCAAAGAGAGATTTATCAGAATCCTTTTAAAAGTCATTTGAAGTTAGGCTGCGATTCAGAGTTGGTAATGGAGTTTTGACCGGGTCATAGAAGTTCACTACCAATGGATACACTGGCATGGTTTATTTGGCAAATGGGTTCTGAAGACACCAAAAGTCCACAAAACCATAGCTGTAAAGTACCTGTATGGCTAGGCATGATTATTTTAAAGTGAAGAGAGAAGTTAGCGTGATTGCAACTAAAATGCCGTCTGCTCCCATTTTGAGCACAGCTTTGAGTTGTTTTTAGTGAGAATTGCTGTCTGACTTTGAGTCCCTGCTGGTGTTAGATGTCAGTGATCAACTCCCAGTCCACAGTATAAAAAATAGATCATTTGGTTTGGTGTACACTTTTTTCATCCCTAGTCTCACCGAAAAAAAACCCTGCTTGAATGCCTCTGAGAAAAAACACACTTACCACATTCACTCTAGGGACTTGAAAAAACAGTTTATTTCTGCAGCACCCCCCCCCCCCAAGTCTTCCGTTTTGATCCAGGAGAAAGAAGCAGATACATACTGCTTCCATACTGGCGAGATGGGTTGTGAGACCTGCATCCCAGGAGTTAGTCAGTGCTAAACTCCTGTCTATGTATGCCTGTGAAATGTTGGATGCCGTATTAGTGGTATTGGGTGGGACTGGAGACACCTTGCTGGATCTATAGTCACCATTTCTGGTCATTTGACTTGCATTAATCATGATCAATATGTTACATATCTGATTGGACACAGGTTTCATTTGTTTCAAGAAGATATATGATTACAATCAAAGTGTAGATGAAGAATGTGCTTACCAGTGCAGAGGTATTTTTAAATCGGGGGTCTGTTCTGTAGCAGAAACCTTTTTTTTTTTTTTTTTTTTTTTTAAATATATGTCTTATTGCATTTCACTTTGAATCTGTTTTAATGAGCCTCAGTCTCTCCAACCGCAAATTTTAAAGACTCGAAAGGCTGAGAGGTGTATTGTGCATCAGAGTGAATTTTTACGACTCATTAGATTTGTCTTCATTACAAAATATAGTCTGCGTCTGGATCGCGTCAAGGTCTAATATTTTACTCTGCCTCCCTTTCCAAATGCAATTCAAAGCAAAGTGCCTGATAAAGCAGGTACATAAATCAAAGGGATTCAAAGACCGTTTCCATTAAAGGTGAGATTATTATATATCTATCCATTCCTGCAAACGAATCTGAAACATCTGTTTTATAGGGAAAAATATGAATCAATATTTCCTTTCCATTTAAGTGTGCTGAATGTTTTTGTTAGGGAATTTATGAGTCACAAACCCCTCCATGTAGAACCATGTTACTATACAATTGTGATTCTGTGTATCCAAGCTGTTGGCTTGGAGGCATTAGCGGTCCATTTTTAGATACCTGCAATTCTCCAGACAGACCCTTAGTGTTCTCACACACACGCACTCACATAATGACCTTCACAGCTATCCGTACAAGCTGTCTAAAAAGTATTTGATTCCATACGGGCCTCACATGCCGGTCTCCAATGCATCAGCCTGCACACACACACGCACAGACACAGTGGAAAGCTGTGATTCCTCAAACATCGTTTTACTCGTGGGGGTTCCTTGTTGTGTGAATGGGAGGGAGGGGAGAATGGAAGAGGAGGAAGGAGAGGTAGACTGTACATCCACACTAAGCTGGAAGAATGTGAAAAATACAGTAGGCCTTCCATCCACGTTAAGATGGTATCTTTCAATCCGGAGAGCTGAACTGTTTTTAATTAAATAAAAAAAAAACGCCCTTTAGAGTGGATGAACTACAGCCTCACGTTCCATTTTTGGGAAGGAAAACTGAACTTTTGGAAAACAATGTTGGGTGATCTTGGTCTGTGTTGCCGTCGATCCAAAGGAAAACTGAACAGGAGACAAATCACAATCATAAAGAAAAGTACAAAAAGGGTGAAGTGACTAATAGTAGCAGGTTAGGCTTAGATCAGGTTGGATATGACCTGAATTTGATCTGTGTTGTGGTGCTAAATAAAACTTGATTAACTACCTGATTGATTAGTTTGAGACCGGTCATGTTGACATTCAAAGTCAGTCGCAGGTGTGGTTGTATACCTGTATTCATGTCAATTAAGTCAGTCAACTACGCAAAAGAAACTGACTGCAGCAGCGCCGGAATGCCTATTAATAGTAGAACAACAGTTTATCACAAAACAAGGTTTTTTATTAGTAGCTGGGGCCATCGGTTAGATATGTTATGACACTATTGTACTCTCGGTGTCATCGATAAAAATAAGTCTGAGTTAACAGATGATCAGTTATAAACAAGGCAGATTAACTAAACCACATTATTTGATGGTGAAACAGTTTTGTTTGACAGTAAAAAAAGAGAGTTACTGCACCTGTAATGTTGTAATAATCCCACGTTGCACATGACAACTGCTTATAGTCACTGTTCTCTCTTCAAAACAAGTCTGACTAACCATAGGGTTTGTTTGTAACCTCTCTGATATTCAAATTGCTATCTTTTTTGGTGCCTGTAGGCCTATTTTCATCCATGAAGCCCCATTCCAAAACCTCATTTGATTACTGCCTTTTGTACAAAGGTATTATCACCAACAGAAACACTGGCCTAACACACAAATATATTTAATGAATCATCATTTAAAATTGAATGCTGGAAACAAACTTAGATAAGGGCAACTGGGCCTTCAATGTGTGACGGGCTGTCTTAAAACACAGAGCAGGAGGTGGCACCCAACAGATTCTGACCTGGTTCTGTCACACTCTGTACCAGATGTCAGCTGTGGTGCACAATTTAGTCGTTTGGCAGCCAAAACAGGGCAATGGGGGAGACATTCAGCTGTTGTCTTATTTTTTCAGTGGAGATGTAGACTTCTATGAATACGCTCTGAAAAAGAAAAAAACTACCGTGGATGCGTGTCATTTGCACACATAAACTGCATTTTGGGATTTAGTTGGCTTAGTGTTGAGGTATGAGAACAAGGTAAGGAGAGAGAGAGAGAGAGAGAGAGAGAGAGAGAGAGAGAGAGAGAGAGAGAGAGAGAGAGAGAGAGAGAGAGAGAGAGAGAGAGAGAGAGAGAGAGAGAGAGAGAGAGAGAGAGAGTCACATTAGTGAAGGCTGAACAAGGAGGAAGAGGATTAGGTTGAGAATAAGGGTGTGTGTTTGAAAGCAAGGCTGAAAGAGGTAGGGAGAGAGGAGAGAGAGAGAGAGAGAGAGGAGAGATCCTTCTATCCTGTTAACCACTGTAGAGTGGGAAATGGGATTTTGTGTCACATTGCTCCAGCAAATTGTCACATGGTGCTGGCTTACAGAGGATAGCCACTGCCTCTTCTTGACATATAGAGCTTTTCAGAGACTAGGATGGGACCCAAAGGTACGTGCTCTGCGGCAAAGCCAAAATGGGTGAATCATTCAAGATAAATTTGTTACTGAGGTGATTCTCCATAGATGCTGCCAGAGCCTGCAACCTGCACTGCAACCTGACCTGAATTAAACATAATTAAGCAAAATCCAAATTATGTGAAAGTATGTGGTACGGATATAAAGTCCAATTAACATTGGCGGTGTTTGTTGGTGACTGAATTCATGATGATGTGTTTAGGTAGTATGGTAAAAAAAAAACACATGTTGATAACAACATTTTCCAGTACCGATATATTTGACATTATAATGAATGTATGCCAACAAGAATTGTTTCAAGCATTGCGTGAGATCGAATTCTTTTAATTCTTCAAGCCCCTGTGTGGATGTATCCCATGGTTTCATGGCAGCGGTCGACTGACATCTGAAAGCTGGCCTTGATAGAAAACCTGTGCTATTGATTTGAATACGTCACAAGTCATTTCCCCCCCCTGTTTGAAACAAGTACACCTAGCAAGGGCTATAGACGAGTTGTAGTTTAAGCTTTGTGTCTTTTACAACATTTAACATCCTGTAAGCCATACTGGGCTAAAAAAATATTTGAAAGTGGATTCTAGCTTAGATTGTCCAGCTTCCACTTGGAAAATTGGAGCTAGACAGCCTGGCTTGCAAACAAAAAGTATAAAGCTAGTGAGCTAGGTGGACTAGCTTCCACTTGGAAAATGGAGGCTAGTAAGCCGAGCTTGCTGGAAGTCAGAGAAAGGAGGCTGATAAAAAACATAGCAAAGCTTGATGTATTGTGCACAAATACGCTTTGTGGGTCAGATATCTCTGTCACTTTCTTCCACACTCATACAGCCTTGGCAGTAAATAATGGCACCCTTGCTTATTTTTTTAAATCACACTCAATTTCAAAGAAGATTTCTAAATGAAAACATCTTTTGGTATTCATGTTTCTTTTGTTTGCAGAGAAACCAAAGAAGTTGCAGGAAATAACTGGATTGTAAGCAGCAGTTGATTTACCCTGAAGTCACCTGTGCTGACTCACAAGTGCCTGCAATCTAATAATCACAATTTCAACCAGCAAAAATGTTGAAAAGTTCTCGTTCTGCTGTATTATGTGACAGTGTGTACCACACTGAGCATGGTTAAAAAGAAAAAAACAAAGCACAGAATTGTCTGAGACTGACCCAAGATTGTATTTACTTCAGGCTAAAAGTTCTTCTCTAGAGACTTTGTTGTTCCTGAGTCCATCGTCTGCAATGTTATCAAGACATTTAATGGGAGATGGTGCCGTAGCCAACCTCCCTGGAAGACGACGCAAGGGATATGTTGAACACAGAATGCAGGCAAAAATGATTCTGACCTTCAAACACACAGTCGGCTGAAACAAGCCAAAATCATTTTGCATGGCATCATAAAGTCCTGAGATGTCCATGGTATTTTGGAGCTCACTTTTCCACGCTGTGTTACAAAGCTGCGTCTCCAAAGGTCACAGGTCCTCCAGCAGGACAATGACCCCAAAACACACATCAAAAAGCACCCAGGAATGGTTCTGTAGCAATGTTCTTCCCATAAATCCCATTGGAAACCTGCGGCGAGATCTGAATACAGCAGTTTAAGGAAGGTACCGAGTTCTGAATAAAAATACAATAAAAAGAATTACCGCACTATTAACAGTGAATTTAAGAATCATGGAGACCAAACACTTTTTTTACAGAAAACTGTGAGTTTTTGTTTTTTTTATGTGCGAGGTTGCCAATATTTTCAGCCAGAACCGAATCAGTGTAATTTGCTCTCTATATTCTCTCTATAACATCTCTCTTTTTGCTGCTTCCTCATTCAGTGCACTCCATCTCTTGGGGCAGTAGGTCTAGTGAATGCTAATAATTAATACCACTAAAAGACAATGCCGCTGTTTCATAGCAACAACACATACACAGACACTCATACAAACAGCTACACAAACACTACACACAGGCATGCAATTGCATATCATGTCTGTCAGGTGAAAACCACTTAAATTCTCAATGTCAGCTATTCATTAGCTGAGAAAACAAGCATCATTTTCATCTTTGCCAAATTTTCTCCAATGTTGGGTTTTGCTGTGTACATGTGTGTGTACATCATGAGGGGTCTTGTCTTTAAGTTAACCAAAATGTTATTAGCTTTAGGTCCTTTTTTAGCATGTGTTTGAACATATGTGTGTGAGTGTTTAAAGATGGGGGATGACATTGTTTGGCATTGCACCAAACACATAATTGTTTTTCAGTTTGAATACAGAGAATGTAATGTAGTGTTTGGCCCATTCCCAAAAAGGTATATGTGTGTATGCGTGTGTTTGTATTTAGAACTTGCCCATTATTTAGCCCTTTATTGAAGAAATAATGTGCATTCAGGTATGCGTGTGTTTACAGATAAGGGAATACATGGCCGTCTACTTAAGAGACACCCATTGTGTTGCTGGGTGTTTTTTGTAGTGTGCATATGTGTGAGACTGTTTCGACAACAGTACCATAAGTGCTATAATTTATTCACAGCACTTTTTTGACACACAAAAAAGTCTGGGGAACATTAGCCTCAAGGTAAAACCCAAAGTGGAAACATATTTTGCTGCCTGAGCTTGGAAAAGTACAGTGACAGTGAATGGATAATTAATATGAATATGGGCTGCATTTCGAACCCCTTGAAGGTTTGTTTGTTTGTTTGTTTGTTTGTTTACATCACTTCAACAAGAAATATAGGATGTTAAGTGATTTGCTTAAGAGCACAAAAGAACAAAGATAATCAATCACTAGATTATCTCTTCAACGACAAGCATATAATAGAAATGGTGGGGCCGCTGTTTATCATCGATTAAAATGATGGAATATTAAATAATTAAATAGCTTGCTGTGATCTCGCCAAGCATTTCGCATTTCAAACAACGAACAAACACTTAAAACAAATCATTAACTTACAAAGCGGTGTGACACTGATTTACACCTCTGCATACAGTGTGTGGAACTAGTTTTATGGGCTTTGTGACTAATGGAGACCTTTTTTTTTTTTTTTTTGATTGAAATATGTTCCAGGAGAGATTATGAGATTATTAGAAAAGCACGGATGACAACTGACCATTGCCCTCCTATTGGATTCTTGTGATGTTCAGGTTTAGATTTTGCACATTTTGTACAAGTCACTCCACTCAACTGCGACAGTTAGAGGTCCAGTTCCCCCTGGAAAAGTGAGCTGCAACAGTCTTATCTTGAGGAATTATACTGCCGATGTTCTTTATCTTTCTTATTTTCAACAAATCCTATTTAAGCAAACAATACATTGTTCCTACTGACATTTACTCTTCAACCAAAGCCTGAATTAGCTTATTTCTTTGTGCCATAGACCGCCTTTGTTCTATTTAAACGTCGTTAAAAACACATCAGTGAACTGTACCATTGCACTGGCTGACATTTTCCTTCATTATAAACACGCACTGTTGTTCACTTTCAATCTATCTCACACACACACACACACCATCCTCAACACCTAATAATTGGTACTGTACCTCTCCTGGAGCTTTCGTAAAGCAGCTGAGGATATGTTCCAGGCATCCTCGCTTGGAGCACAATGGGCATGCTGTTGACTTTGCTATCCCACATGTGTGTAAATTTGATGGACTTGGTAGCACATCATGTTCTGCCTGGAGGGAAATGTTATGCGATGTGGCTGGGCTTACCGAAGCTCAGCCCATTTCACTTTCCTCTCAACCGCCGTTGCTTCTTACCCACTGCTTTGCAGCTTCTTGTCTGCTCCACTGCTGCTCTCGCCTCCTTCTAAAGTAGGTGGCGTCCTTCCTTCCCTCTGATGGTTTTCTTTTGGGGAGTTGGGAAGGATTCTAGCCTGACTCAGCTTCGTGTAACACTCCCACTAGCCTCACGGGACGCAGCCTGGCTTCTGCTTCCTTAACAGCTTCCTCAGCCCTCCACTTCCTGCCATTCCTCACTAGGATCCCCGCTTTTGCCATCTTCAGCTCACTTGAGTCCCTGTACTGTATCACTTCTCTGGCTCTTGTTACCTTAATTCTTCCTCCAAGGATGTGAATTGAAGTTGCAGTTTGTTCTTGGGTCCGTAGACTCAGATGCTTCTCAGGCCCTTCCGAATTATTTCTGGGCTCTCTTCACTCTGGTTCAGCAGACCTCAAGATCATGTTCAAAGGAGAACAGTGTCACAGAGATAGTGTGCCCTGTGATAATGCCGATATCAACCTTGTGCCATCTTGATGTAATTGCTCCTGAAGAGGCCCTCATCATGCAGTTGCTGTAGTAGTCAGCGATGAAGATTCGGATCCTGCTGGGATAATGATGTTTGGTCGGTGTGTGGGATGGAACCATATGTGTTTACCAGGTCTAGCGACAACACTAACAGGTTGCCCTTGTTCTCTCCGTCCCCACCTGATGTGCTTTGTCACCAGTGTGCTACAGACACCCTGGCATTCCTAAAAAGGCCACCCTTCTGGACTGATGTGTCAATGTTCGCGTTCTTTGCAAGGTAGGTGCATCATTTATTGGAAACGGCACTGAAGAGGGTCTTAGCTTTGACACACAACTGAGAGAAGATGCGAAACTGGTCTATATGGATTGGGTTTTTCTTCCTTAGGGTTCACATCCTTTCAGCCACTTTCCACTGACCTGGGAGCATTAACAATAACATGTATGAAACCAGTTACTTTTGCATGCAATTGCATTAGAAAAGTTAATTTGCAACACATTAACGTAACACAAACCATATCACAGTTTATTGGCATATGTCCTGCTGTAAAAGGCTAGATCACCTTTACGGAGCCGGCCGCCATGTTTCCACAGTAGCCCAGAATGGACAAACAAAAACACTGACTGTTGAAAGGGACAGTCACGTTTTCACATTTTTCGTGTTGGACACAAAATCGAAAAATGAAATTGGTTCTGTTGGTAGATTTCCCCCATGGGGTTGAATTTACCCATAGCAATCGTTTGCTTCCAGTTAAACTTGAGTCAAGACATTGCTGGATGTGGATAGACTTATCTGTATGGATTGTATGTTCAGTCTTTTTATAAAATCAAATTCTCAAATAATGTCACTTTTTTGGAGTGTATTTTGCAGCAAGTTTCTCTTTTACCCTACTTTTTTCAGAAGATCCTCTTAGCTTGGTAGTTAAAGATAAGGGAGAAGCTCCCCTTTTCAGGGCATTGGAGTCTCAGCAGTGCCATGGGTGGATAAGACAATGACAAGTCAAAGAGATATATTTACAAAATGAAGATGTGATGTGGGTGAAAATCAGGGACCTAATTCAGCACAGACAGGAAATATGAATGCAGTACTTCAATTTATGTAGATTCTTTATTTTCATCTATTGTTTCACTTGCTTATCCTGATGGGTTGTCCAATATCAAATGCTGAATTCAGTACCAATTTGGGGCTCACAATGATAAAGAAAGCAGCAACTTTCCATTCATACATGAATATGTCTGAGTGTCCATTTTTCTTGTGGTAATTTGCATTGTCTCAAGAGGTGCCTTAGATGGATTTGTTCTTTGTAGGAGCTTTGCAATCATTAGACCACAGACACTTCAGATATAATGGCAAAGAGTGAAGCACCTTGTTAAGTAACGCTTTGATACGTGGGAGTATGCTTTTTTCTTGTGTCGGGATGTTTAGGCGTCTCAGGATCTTTTGAGATCTTGTAAAATTAATGCATTGATTTATGTTATTGTCTCATTTGGTAGTTTGTTCTTGGTATCTGCATCGAGGGAGTTTCAAATGGACTTTGTTGACCTGACAAAGTCAACAAATATTGATTATTTAACCTATAGCCGTTTCAGCAGCATGGCTCTCAGGGTGCTAATGTCAGTCAGTCGGATTGAAATACACTTCATGTGTGGTCCCAAGAGGATGAATGATTTTACTGACCTCCTGACTCTTCCTCTCATTTCACTTATCCTTTGAAATATCTCCAACATCAACAACTGGATAGGTGGGAAAAGAACTTTGGAACATTACAAATTATGTGATAAACCATGGCAACTTGTAATAGTATTTAGTGATCCGCTGATTTTTCATCCAGCGCCATCATTAGTTCAAAATTCCAGTTCTTCCCAAATTTTTGTTATTGCCCTGATACCTGTAAAACTAGTGACATTCCTATTGGATCTAGCTGTCATTTGCGTATAATGGTAATAAGTGAGCGTTAGCATACTAACACACTAAGGTAAAATTATGGACATTTTATAAACCATATACCACCTAAACATCCACATGTTAGCATTGTTATTGTGAGGATGTTTGCATCCAGTAGAGCAAAAATTGGCAGATATAGTAAATAGTCATAGTTTTAACATGGACATAAAATCAAAAATTACACATTTTTAGTTTTTTTTTTTATTGTTTTCCAGAGTTATATCAACTCTACAAAAATACACATTGTGGTCAATGAGGAAGGGATGCATGTTGTTGCCACAGCTTAAATTTCCTTTTATAAGGCCAACAATAAATGTTTATTATAATAAATATCCTACTATGCACAGCATTGAGGTTTTAGCTTGTTCTTCACTTTAAAATTGCCAAATGAAGTCATTTTAGAGAAGTAATATTTACTTTTATCCAGTTTACTTTACTCATCTGTGGTGCTGCAGTATATATATATATATATATATATATATATATATATTCAGTAAGTTCAGTGTTTGGACAAATCATTAGTGCAGACACTGCAGCACCACAGTGAATATATATATTTTTTTAATATATTGTTGAGATGAGATGATTTTTTTTCAAATTTTTATAAATAATTAATTTTCATGTGAAACCAACTCCACAAAGGTCACTCCTTCTGAGAGGAAATAGGTTTACCTCCCTTAAATGATCATTTTCTGATCAGCCGTTAGTTGTGACTTAAGTGACAACAAATGAATGATTTCATTTATTTCTGTGATATTTAAGGGCCTAGCCTTTCAGCCTGCAAGACTTTCCACCTGACTGACAATGACAAAAAGAAGTAACACACTGTGAATTCCATTTAAGGTACACAGAGGAAGCAAGTGCTTTATGAAAAAACTCCCTCAGAGCGTCCCATCTCAAATCAGCTGGTTATTTTTTGCAATATCCACTCTACAGCTCACAGTCGCCTCTTTTCTGTGGGGTGAAACCAGACTGACCTCAGACCAGCAGGCTATCACAGTACAGGGTGGGCTCAATCTGTTACAGTTGCACTACATAAGTGGTGCACTGTCCAGGGTGTTTCCCTACACTCCCCAAAGAGCAAAAATGCTCATTTTAGGCAGCGAATTGTAAACCTATGTTGGGGAGGTATTGGATATTTCTAACAGCAATGATATCTTCCTCTGTCACCGGCAGTTACTTCTACATAAAACCTGCTACAAATGCAAAAAAACACAAAAGTAGCAAAGCTTTTTACCTTCTCTTTGCGTTTAAGATTTAGGCCAAAATGGTAACAACTCTCAGTGACTTCTAAGTAGTATGTTGCACCTAAAGGTTAATATTGTGATGATTCTAAGGTTGATTTTGAATGTGTGACAAAAATTAAGAAATTAATAAACCTGTGGTAAATTAAGCAGGATGAAAGTGGAGAGAGCAAAATGAAAGACACTTTAAGACCATGCAAAGCAAAACAAGACAGAACGGGCAAATTAACAATATGTACACAGTTCTTTCATTAAACAGTGAATCAATTATAACAGGCTAAACAGAGCAGAAAGGGTAGAGTGGAGTAGTTTGTGTTACTGCCAGCAGTAGTTTTTCCTAATGAACTGGCCTTCATTTCCTTTAATTTAATCCCCGTTTTAACCCAATTTCTCAAGAAAAACGCATAATTGCATGGGCAGTTAGGCAACATTCACAGATAATTGCACACATGCACACAAAGCAGGTTTTTGTGTGTGGAGTATTATAAAGATTGAAAAATAACCACAGGGGATTTTGATTATGCATGTGTGCATATGTGTTTGGGTCTGTATCACGCTCATCAATTATGTCCAACGGGTGTATTTTCTCCTGTTCAGGTGTAGACATGTTTGCTTCCAATGTGTTTTTGTGTATTCATGTGCATGGGAGGGTAAGCCTTCAATGGTTTGAAAAGATGCAATTCTTCTCTTGTTATATCTTTTCAAGAGATTTATGTCTTTTTATGTTCAAACCGGTCGTGTTATCCTAAATTAGAGGATGGTGAAAGGCCATAACGCAACAGATTATGAAAGAATAATCTTTAAACATTCTTAAATTCTTGAAGTCATTATGTTACAACAAGAAATGGTCACTTCAGACCCATTCGACTGCTAACTGGATATGTAATGAAAAGAATAAGTTCTGCTTTTTCAAAATTGTATTCACTTCACTCTTTTTCACATTGTAATTATTTGTATTCAAGCTATACAATACTATGTAAACCCCCCACAAAAAGACATAGAATGGAATGTCTAAAAAAAAGTAATATTAAACAATGTCATAATAAGCAATAGTATAGTATGTCCAAAAAGTAATAGAATAAGTCATAGTATAGGATGTCCAAAAAAGTAATAAAAAGACGTATTAAAGTGGGGCAATTTTTTTTATTTTTTTATTAAGTCATAGTTAACTAAGCCAAATTTGTTCTATTTTGTGGCTTGCTATCAAGCTAAACAAACAGGGTTTTATCATGTCAGGACAAGCACAGCTATGTCTCATTATATTGATGATTATACATGTAAGTGCCCAAGAAAGGCAGTGAAAACAGCCAATAGTATACCCATGTGAGCCATATAATGCCAAGCAATGCTTGCTTAAAACTACAGAGACCAACTGTTTCATTCCTTGAAGTGCACATTTGTGAGAAATGGGCTTGGGGCTGAGTCCCACAGGAGAGGGAGAGTTGGAAAGTACAAAGCGACAGCTTAACACAGTGTTGGTCTTTTGATCGACGATGGAAGAAAATCATAAAATAACACAAAGCGCTTGACTTGTCCAATGACAACCAACACCTGATACTCTTGTCTCCATTTCTTCCTGACAGTTCTTTCCTGAAGCATGCCACTGCTGGTGTCAATGACGGACACTATGACACAGTGTAGGGTGTTTGACCAATGTGCCTTGAAGTAGCTGCAGTAAGAACACTATCCCCTTTTCTCACTCTTCAGAGAGCCCAGAAAGCCCAGGGAATGTTCCCAGTGAATGTTAGAGAAAACACTCGGCCATAGATTGTCCCTCTGGCTTATTCTCCAGAGTTTCACCATTTCTTTCCTCTGCGGTACACCGGAGTACCACAGAGTCTGCTCTCACTGTCCCTCCTGGGTTCTGTTAATGACATTTCAGTCAAGCAATTGGCAGCAATCCAGTAAAAAAACATCTTGCTATCGTGGTAAAAAATGGCGCGTTTGTCTGTTCGAGTGTGCGTGTGCTCGTATTGCGTACCTGCACACTGAAACAATTAGATTTTTCAGTAAGCTAGACTGCTGATAGAGGGGTGCGGGTCTGAAGACTAGGAAGTGAGCAGGGTCCATCTCATCACTGATTGGGTAAGTCATGGACACCTCACGCTGTACCAGTCAAAGGGTTGGGGCTAATCAATACACACACACACACATACACAACCACACATACACAGACACACACAGACGCACACCACAGGCTGTTTTGCAGGCAGCTGTAATCAGTCTGCGGCTGTGGCAGCCCGTGATGGCAGATTGATTCTGCCATCGCCATTCTCTCTCTTCCCTCTTACTTCTTTTTTTCAGATCTTTGTTTACACCTTTTTTTTCCCCCTCTGACTGGCTGACTTGCTCTTTGTCAATGTCTCTCCATTCATTTTTCTTTCTCTTTCACACTGCTCTTTTGTTTGTCTCTCCTAACTTCTGCCTGTCACTTCCCCCTCCCTCTGCGAGCACTCACTTTGTGCTTTTCATCACACCCCATTCCCCAAAGGTTTCTGTGCTGCCTTCCGTGTCTCACTCTCTCCTGTTTTATGTGAGTCTGTTTACCACAATGCACCTATGGTTTCTCTCCGTGTTCGTGACTTGAGATGTGCTGCTTGCTTCTTGTCTGGGATGTAGGACTTATTTTCAATCTCAATTTGGTGATAGTCACACTTCTGATGAATCCAGGTTTGCACTATCAGCAATGCTTTTCCCTTAAAATCCCAAATAACCAACAAAATAAGTAAAGTAATCTCAATAAAAATCTTCATTAAGCATCAACCTGACTTATTTTGAGTATTCTCAGATGGATAGCGCTGTCTGTTGTGTTTAAACAGGCCCTATTATGCTATTGTTCCTCTCTCCAGGAAGCAAAGTCTGCTCTGATTGGTCAACTAGCCTGCTCTGTTGTGATTGGTCAACGTTTCATATTTCAAAAACTCTTCCTTCGGAGCTTCAGCTCCGTCTCTCTCTTTTGTTGTTTGAAGGCCAAACTAGCCGGAAGGAATTTTATGTCACTTCCGTAACATTGTGACCTCCTAAAGTCACGGAAGTGAAGGAGAGAATTCAATAGAGCTGTTTCAGGTAGCTCAGGAGCTTCTGAGGGGGAGGGTAACTCCTTTTAGGCGTGGACTTCAGGTTTTACACTCTACGGACCTTTTACATGTACAGCACTATATTTAACACACTAAAGAAGAGGGAAAAAGTGGAAAAGCATAATAGGGCCACTTTAAAGTCCCAAATAGCCAACAAAATAAGAAATAATAATCTCACATTTTTCATTACGCATAAACGGGACCTATTTTGAGTAAGTCTCAGATGGATAGCGCTGTCTGTTGTGTTTAGAGGATGTGTGGGTCGTTGCAGCGCTGTCCCTGGTGCTGAAACTTAGTGGAGATTGATAGTCAGAAAGTGTCAACAAAGTCATTTTATTCTATATGTTTACATAGACTATAGCATATTTATTTTCATAATTTGTTCATAGGACTACACAAGTGCTCATTAGTTTTTTGGGGGGCTAAAGCTTTAATTGTATTTGTGTGATTGTTGCACATTTTGTAGCCGTTTTCGTTTCAATAAAAAGGAAAATAATTGAAGTCATATTTTTGTCTTCACCTCTCAATAATGGCAAAGTAACGTACAAAATCTTAAATAATGGTCGCAAGTTTGAAGAAAGTTTGATAGCTTGTTTTGTCTCAAATCCCAATCTCAAATCCACAGGGAGAAACAAATCATGCTTGTCTCTGTGTGGTTCTCCTGACTCAGCAGGAATGACACAGGGCCCTGAGCTCCACGGCTGATGTAATGTCGCAACGGAATCAGGTTTTTTTACTCTAACACAAGAGATCTGTTTTACTACTTAAAGTATAGAAGGAAGGGTGAGAGGCTTCAGATGCTCTCTCTCTTTCTCTCTCTCTGTGTGTAAGCAC
The DNA here is from genome assembly GCF_027596085.1 of Anoplopoma fimbria. Taxonomy (NCBI): domain Eukaryota; kingdom Metazoa; phylum Chordata; class Actinopteri; order Perciformes; family Anoplopomatidae; genus Anoplopoma; species Anoplopoma fimbria. The sequence goes on from NC_072463.1 coordinate 15,370,749, forward strand.
ACATTAGGTGGGAGACATTGATACAGTTGGCAGTGACACATCCAAAAATGACCCCTAGAGGAGAACGTAGCTTCCAAGAACGAAGCTTAACAAAGTTTAGGGCCACTGACCATGTGACGCCATATGAAGGGTTGGGAGTGAGACTGTGTGTACATCCTACCTTGGAACACAGATAGTTGAACACGGAACTGATACAGTTTCATTTTGATGGTTTTTATTCTATTCGTGCTGCCAGTCAGAATTTAATTCATATATTTTCCATTTATATGACTTAGCGGGCAAAGGTCAATTGTTGTTCTCTGTTTGAATTATTAATATATATTTTTTTTTTGCTGTGTCCTGGTACTATTTGCAGTACCGTGACCCAATTTCCCTCCAAGCATCATTAAAACCTTCCACCGTATCTGCATTCAAATTGTCGCCCGAGTTGAATACTGATACACCCCAGTAATATCATATTTGCCACAGCAAGTCACAGATGCCGGGGCTGCCTGCTGCATGTTCAGCGGTGAAATACCAGCCATCCATCAACTACAAGACACCTGTCATACACATTCATCATCTCTCACCACTGCAGAGTCACACAAACTAAACAAACACACATGGGTACACACACAAGTCACTCAGATGGAAATGCATCCTTTATTTTCACCCCCACTACAGTCGCACGCTCAGAGAAGAACAAAGCACACACTACACATAAAGTGACACGTGCGCACACATGGGAGTCATTCAGTCAGACAACTGTATCCATCATTCGGCCATAGTCACATTCTGCTGCTCTTTGGGCTGTAAGAGATAAATCTGGACAGCTGTCTCCATTAATACTATTTGATTTCTGGTGACTGTCACACACACACATCATATCTGCGTCTTCAGTTCTGTCCAGTACTGTATAAAGGCCTCTGAGCTAAAGGTGGTAGATGGATTTTATGATCTATTTGTAAAGTAAACACCGTTGATGACATCTAGTATCTTTTATGTACTTTTTTGTTATGTCTTAAAAGTCTGCTTGCTCCTATTCTTCAAATGTCCTCTAAAATGTCTGCTGTAGAATTTTCTCTTTTTTCTTGGAATACAGAGGGGAAATGAAATGTTTTAGGGCTGATATTGACTTTAATATCTGTATAGTCAGGGACATGTCAAGAAATTGACCTTTTAATATTAAACTGGCTATGCAGCTAAATATTGTGCTGGGAGAATAAATCAACCTTTAATAAACATGCATACAGGAACAATAAAATCTAAGCTAAATCAACGATCATTGCATTTGTATTCAAAATATGAAGGCAACAGGACAAAATGTTGGTATCGGAAGCACTCAGGTTTCAATTGTAGTCAAAGTAGGATTGACCAATCATGTTCAAGCACTGAAATGAAAGTCTTAGCCTGATATGTGCTGGCTACCGGAACCCCAGAAATATTGCCCGTTGCCCCCAGAGGCTTATTAGTCATTATACCGATAAACCAAGAGTTTTTTTCATTATTGCACTTGGATGACAAAAGTACATTGGGGTTGCATATACTACTAAGTTTCGTTGATTTCCAAAGCTAATAAGCTTTGGAAATCAACTCCTAAAAACAAAGGCTAGTCGCTGCCAGGGTCAATAAAATGTTCCAGTTCTAACTCTGGCAGATGGGTTTTGAATCAGCTTGGTAGAGTCATATTGGTATTGTTGTAAGTGTTGGCACATGGTTACACATTGAAGGGGAATCATCACAGCTCCCATCGTGTTGGTTTAAGATGTGGTGTTCATCGGGTAAGAACTTCATCGAGTGGGGTTTATCGCACAGTTTCAATTACTTCCAAGGTGGAGGCGGCTGTGGCGTAGTGGAGAGCAAGGTAGTTCTCCAATCAGAGGGTCGGTGGTTCGATACCCGGCTTCGGCAGTCGATGTGTCCTAGGGCAAGACACTTAACCCCAAGTTGCTCCCGAAGGCTTGCCATCGGTGGACTGGATGTTGCATGAATGTTAGTTAGAGTCTGATGGTGGCACCTTGCATGGTAGCCTGTCATCAGTGTGTGAATGGGTGAATGATATGTAATATACTACTGATTGTAAGTCGCTTTGGATAAAAGCGTCTGCTAAATGACTGTAATGTAATGTAATGTCCACAGAGGAGGAAAAAAGTCTAAAGAGGTCGAAACTCCTGCAAACGCTTCTAGTATAAAGAACAACTTAATTGTAACATGTTTTGGCTTGTGGCCTTCATTGGGGTCAATGAAGGCCAAAGATGGTGAGTGAGTTTAACAAAAAGCTCACAAAGTTTGCCACATTTGAGGGTTTAGATCACCTGAACACTCCAATTGTTCTGCACACTTTGTGCACGTAGAAATTCTCCGACAACGCATTTGCTCATTCAAACAACCATATCAATCGCAGCTGGGTGACGTGCAGTCTACAGCGCGACCAAGATTTGGTTTGGGTTCAGGAAAGGGCGGAGAGGAAGTGACAAATCTGCGATGTGAGGCGGTAAAGCAAAAGCTTTCATCATCCAAGGCCTGTTTGAGCCCCTGACCTCATTTTTCACGCTTTGTCAGAAAAGCAATGACGGAGATACAAACTGTCAGCTGCTTGTTATTGGAGTCACGAAGGTGACCTATAAACATGGTCAATAAGGATCTGGAACAAATTAAAAATCAGCCCAGAAAGATGTAGCACAAGAAACATGGCATTTAGGCTAAGTGAGACGCTGGCATTTCTTACAAACCCTCCAACCCAGACGTCTTTTAATAATGTCTGAACAATGTTCCTTTGGAAACAGTTGTCTTCTTTCAATTGTGCAGTGCATCCAGAGAATAAGAAATGTCTTGGTTTACAGCCAGGCCTCGTACTAATCTCTGTGCTACACGGACAAAGTGTAAGATGATTACGATAGCTTCTGGGTGATGCAATCTAAGATGATGTCTTTATCTGTGTTTTGTTGCTGCTCTTAATTGCACTCACTGCTGTACTGTTCTTCTGTTGGTATTCAACCTTCATACAGGGAAAATCCAATTAAAGGTTCAATATTCGGTATTGGGAGCATTTTGATTGCCTCTCAACGGCTCTTAACATTCCATCACCTGCCGCTGCATCTATTGCTGAAGGTCGCGAGCCAGCAGTGGTCCTCTGCGCACCTGTTTACATGGGCAAGAAAAAACCACTTCTACGAAAATCACGGCACCTCACAACATTTCTGTGTGCATTGTGAACCTGCCGTGGGTTAGCTATGAAGGGAGTAATGTCTTTGTCTCTCTTAGTGCTTGTCAAACTTCAGCGGCGGCTTTCTGAATAAGGCTAATCATTTTATTTGTGCTATCCCAAAAATCACAAATTGCCCATGAAATAAGAAAAAGTAATCCCACAGTATTCAAAATCATCCATATTATTTATTATTTGTGCAGGGATGCCCCACGCCATGGAGGTGTTTTTTTTTTTTTTTTACTCCGGTACATCTTGCTAGAAGAGAAAAAAAAACGTATATCTGACCCGAAGCTACGAATACCGTTGAATTTTTCTCTCTGAAGCTTTTAAGAACGAAAAACTGTTTCATTGAAGGGAGCCATGGCTGACACCAACATTAGGTACATTACAGCAGTCCAAGTCAGAAAAAGTAAGAGCATATTTAACCTCATGTAAATCCGAAGGAGGCGAGAATGATTTGTATTTAGAGATTCATTTTTATCTGAAAGAAGCATGACTGAACAACGGTCTTTCTTGCGCCTCAACACAGGGATCTAAATCAAATATTATGCTTCAATCAGCCTGCTTCTTACAAATGGATCACGTGTGTGTATGTGCGCTTGTGATTTTTATGTTCTGTCATCACCTGTTTTGGTCGTCTTCATTGTTCTTCACAACGTTTGAAAAATGTATCTAGTTTCTGGAAGAGTGGACATTTTGTCAGCATTATATTCAGCCATTGTTCTTCAATGAAAGCGCTGCTTTATGTGTGCTGCAGTGGTGTCAACCTATGTCCTGCTAAAGCCCAAGAGTATGCAGGTTTTTCATTCAAACCCAGTGGCATGTGACAGGCGGAAAATGAAAGGGTACAAATCTCTTCCAGGGTGACCTTGGGGCTTAGCTACTGTCCAAAACCTTTGTTGTGTGACATCCTGACATCATGTTAGTCTTGTTTTCTCTCTGAGGATTCTAATACTCCAGAAATGTGATTAAAGTCATATTTTATGAGAGAAATTACCCCAGATTAAGAAAAAAAAGAACTGTGACTGTGTTTTACTATTTCTATTTTTAGTTTTCAAAGTACAAACAAAAGCTTTATGTATGAGTCATTAAACCTTACCCACCCCACCCACCTAAATAAAAATTAAATTTGAATAAAATAAAGTCTTATTTAAACAGAAGTCAGTACATCTTTAGCTTCTGTTCCTGGAGTATTACTGAGTGTGTATATATATATATATATATATATATATATATATTTTTTTTGCATTTTTTGTTTAATATCTGCACAATATCACCAGGGATGTGATTTAAAGTGTTTCATAAGCGGCTGCATTCTAGACAGACATTTTTGGACAAGGCTGACCATCAGGCATTCCAGCTAATATTTCAGTTTCTCTTAAAATGAAAAAGAAGAGGTATATAGTTGGATTTATTGGCCATTTATTAATGCAGATTGGTCACTAATGACACTTAAACCCATTTTGTTTATCTGGACCATTCTTGATTTTGTACAGAGGATAAAAAACACGACTCCAGTCCTAAACTGCTCACTGCTGATTTACATAAGCCTTTCAACAGTGGTAACACTACTGTCTCTCCTGGCGGCCATCTTCATAAACGTAGTCTCACAGCTGTTGTCTTACCCTTTTTAATGCACATGCACTGGCTGCTCTATCGAACAAAATGTGAATCTGCTTTTGTATGTTCGGAGAATAACCTTTATCCTACATAATAAAAAAAAAGATATCCTTTAGATGCCTGTTTAACCTTGTGATCAGGAGGTGAAGCTCCTTTAGAAGTAACATCTCTGAACCTCCAGTATATCGCATCCCGCCACAAGTAGAATGCCTCCAGAGAGACAGTGGTCTCCAGTTACATCATGCGAATGCAGCCCGTGGGTGTGCTGTGCTCTGGAATGATGATGACATATGTAGGTACCATTGAGAGACGGGGGTTTCAGGACAGCATCCTCACACTTGGCACAGAGCTACTCGAGGCTGACTCAGGTCTTTGTGACGGTGGTTTTGGCCAAACAATATCACTTGCCCCTTTGCAGTGCGCTGCTATTTTAAAGTAAATCTTTTCCTGTCGTGGTTCACGACTCACACACAAAGCATTCCAGCCATCTCTCCAATACAACTGGCTCCAATCAAACACTCTGCAGCCATCAACACATAACGAGTGAACAGAATTGCTTCGGCCAGAGTCACTGTTGTGTCCATGGAGAGCATAACGAAGACAAACATTGTGGCTCTCAGGTTGTATACATTTCAGTAAGGCGGACCCAAATGCCATGGTAACAGTTGCCATGGTAATCAACCTCAAAATATATTTAATTTTTTTTACATTATCACCTTGACTTATTCTGACCTACTTACATTATCACTTACTTATTATGACCTACTCTCTGTTTGTAGTGTGTGTGTGTGTGTGTGTGTGTGTGTGTGTGTGTGTGTGTGTGTGTGTGTGTGTGTGTGTGTGTGTGTGTGTTTATGGGTTTAAAACCACTCTGAATTTGTTGACAAAGTTAAAATAAATACAGTGCATTGTTGTCACTTTTGAAGACTGGTAAAATCCCTGGGTGATCACATATTGCAATAATTAGCTAAAAACGCTCTCAGCCAAGAAAGGGAATGATGGCAATAATTGGTATGTGAGACAGACAGCTGTTTAAAGATTCATCATCCAACACGATTTGTGGAGTAATCTGATTTATTTCAGGACGCGTGGTGCTCCTAGATAACATCAAGCAGCAAGAGTGAAACCAACATGTCAACTTGTACTCAAACATATGTATTGGTATTTACCCAGCACAGTCATGCTCCCTTTTCTGTTTTGGAGCTTTCCTCCAGTTCCATCTCAATACCAACATGTTTACTTCGCACACAAGATATCTCATCACTTTGCAGAAGATAAACCCTTTCAAGACTAAATGTTAATCCCTCTTGCCCTTCCATCCACACAGTCTTTGTTTTCCTTAAATGTCTAATGGTGTGCAGGAAAATACACATTTAAACTAATTGTTTGACATTTATTTTAATATGCTCTTTTGATTATTTTTGGCAGCCAGAGTTAGATGATAAGATGAATACTACTTTCATAACTAAAGCTATCCTTGAATTAAGCTACTCCCTGGTGCTGAAAAATGCAGCAGAGGAGATTGATGTACAGAAGTCTCATCAAAGCCAGATCTTTTATTTTAAAATTAACTGTTGCTATTTGCTACAGTTTATTTATTTATTCATAGACCTACAGACGAGCAAATTGGGTTTTATGAGCTGTGGCTGTAATTTATGTCGTTTTCTTCAAAAAAAACTCTCCTTGGCGACAATGGCAAAGAGAAGCACAATATGAGTTAAAAATGACTGCAAGTGTGGGGAAAGTTTAACAGCCTGTGTTGTTGTCATTCTATTAGATCATCTATGAGTAACCTGTGAAGTAACTGTTATATCATGAGTTCTTGTTGTTCATAGGCTCACAAATGGCACAGTGACAACATCTTCTTCATCATATCTTCATCTTTTCTTGCCTAAACAGGCATGTGTTTGTCCGCACATGAGGAGTCGTCTGTCCGTGGGTGACTTTGGTCCACGGTCGCAAGACAATCCAGCTAGCGGATTACTAGCACAGAGAGACATCCCACCCATTTTCACATGAGAACAGTCCCACAGTGCTTTTGTGTTGACGACTGATGGACTGCAGATACATTCTTTTTCTTATTTAAATGCAATCTGTGCTTTTTGACTCTCTGTACAGTGTCATTAAGTCCCACGAAGCATTTGCATACGATAAGAGGATTTTAGCTTCATAGCGAAGATGTGAAGATTTAAAGTTTGATATTCAGAATAATACATTTATTTATCCCCATGAATCACCGACTCTGCAGTTGCTCTGCAAAAAAAATGACAGGGATAAAAGCAGATACCATCCAAATATAAAGAAGTTAAAAATAAATAACACTGCACCCTCTGATCTAACAGCTCTGGCTCAGCATCTGACCACATTAACCCTGAGTTTATTGTATATCTTGATGCTTAAAAGCAGCAGGGGAGACCAGCATGACTGTTTTAGTCGAGTGTTTGCTGACATTCGCAAGCTCCTTGGCCGCCTTCAAAAGTTTTTGTTTTTTTTGTCAAACTGGCAGCAAGGGAAGCTTTAAAAGCAGCAAAACACACACTCAGTCATCCAGATCAGAGCAGAGTCTTTGGGTGTGTCTTGTGGGGGGATGTCCCTTTTTTAAAGCAGTTCTTCGCAGTAGCAACGCACACTTGGCGCTGGTTCAATTATTTATCGTCCGTACCGTTTCCCGTCTCTCTTCTCCGTTTTTCGAATGTCGGAAGTGCATCCCCTCCTCTCTGTCTGTCAGCCACGTCCCAGCTCTCCCTGTCGCGTTCTTGATTGACATGTGTGATGGTGTTTGCCTCTCCTTTCCCTGACCTTCAACTCTCTGGAATGCAAGCACAAAAATACACACACACACACACACACACACACACACACACACACAGCAAGACTGCTAATGGCTTCTACCTTTGCAGCCTTTGTCAATGGGGAATTAGAGTACTTATACACCAAAACCAAGACCAAACATTCAATATTCATGCCAATAAATCTAAGCAAGAACGGTTCTGGTCAAGAAACGTAGGTGGGTAGATAATTTAGGAATATTTAACTTTTTTTACTTTTAAGATTTCATTGCTGTTGTATTTTTGTTAAACACTTTGTAAATGAATGTAGGATAACCTATTGGTAACTTTTGGTCTCTGCTGCTCTTCACCCCCAATCAAACCACAAAGTGTTATTTTTGCAGGACTATATGGATTTAAAGTGTAAATTAGTGAGCATTCGGGTACAGGTTTTCAGATTGTTTTACCTTTAGACAGAGTCAGGCCTGCTGCTACCCTGTTTCCAGTCTTTATGCTAAGCTAAGCATACCAGCTGCTGGGTGTAGCATTATATTAAAGCATGCAGACATGAGAATGGTACCAATCTTCACATTAAACTTTCAGCAAGTAAGTGAATACATGATTTTCCCCATTCCTCAATAAAACACGCAACCTTAATGAAACATGTATTCTCATGAGGCCTTTTGGTTAACGTATACTGCCAGATTGTTTAAAAAAAAAAAAAAAGTACTTGTCTGTCAGTATGAGTTGAGAGAGCCACCATATCTAAAAACACCAAAAACCAGTTCCATTTACATGAACTAGAATATAAACAACAGATGTGATTGATAAGAATAGTGGTTTAACTAATTCTATTTTGGTGGCCAAATGTCACTGTGACCTCACAAAACACAATTTGGCCGTAATTCAAGAATCCATACGTTCTTTTTTTTACAATTTCCACAAACTTCAAATAGGATGATGAAGTGATGACTTTTTGGACATACATTTAACATTTAATTAGAGCCGTGTTTTGAACCAGGATTTTTATATTTTTTTCTCATTACAGTGAAAGCTGCTGTATCTCAATCCCAAAGATGAGCACTGCAAAAACACACTGCCCCGCTGTCCTACGTCGATGCTAAATGTAAGAAGACAGCCTACACCTCTTATTAAAACACTGTCATTCTTAAAGTGCCCTTACTGACAAAACGGCAGAGTATTGTGATACCTTTATAGTATCGGTATACAGTGCTCACAGATGCCATTAAACACTTGCCTGGGTTGTGTATACTTGGGTTGCAGACAGGCCAATCTCATCAATCAATGTAACGTCTGAACTCTTTCCGCTCCCCCCCACCTCCTCCTCTCTTCTCATCCTCCTCTCTTTCTTCCCTCTCATCTGCTGCCATCCCTCCCTCTGTCTTCTTTCATTATTAAGAGTCTTTTATGGTTGTGAGGCACAAAGGTGCTTACTGACAAACCACAATATTCTATTCCAACACTTTAAGGCAACGCAGACATCAGTGGATTTCCCCTTAAACCTGAATAATAAAAATGGCTTTCCTTTTTTCTTGCTCTCTACCACTCTACCAGTCTTTCGTGAATGCCTTCTCTTGATCCCACTCTCCCCCTCTACACTTTATCCCTCCCTCCCATTCCACTCTCTGTCCGCATCTCCCGCTCCTTCTTGCTGCTCTCTCTCTTTAATGACAGTATTATCCTCACTTATCCATCTGAGTCTCTCTGCCTAAAATCCCTCTCCCTCAGAGCTGCATAAAAGAAGAGGGGGAGAGCGTGCGGGAGAGGGAGAATTAGACCCACAAGAGGTCTGGGTCTGAACTCTTCAGGGACTGCAGGGAGAGGGGAGGACTCGAAAAGAACAATCCTCCTGAAGGCTGTGATGTTTAACTCTTCTCAGATTATTCATGATACCTTTAATCACAGCTGAACCCTGAACAGATTCCCATACTGACGCTTGAATTTAAAAACGCCCAAAGTCTACAAGGCAATAGACGAACATGTGATGTGTGTTATCTGTAGTTCATGAAATTGAAAGTTATAAAATAATGCATTCCATCCACCAGAAATTGTAAAAGTTAAAAGTGAAAAATAGATGTTAAATATAGACGGATGGGGAAAACAATATTTATACACATTTTTATACACAACAACATCCTGAAACCCACATGGTTGTCATAACAGCTCACACAGCTCACAGACTGCTGGTCATGTGACCCTGGCCTTGCAGGTCATACAGGTCCCTTGGGTGTCTCCAGCCTGGATACTGTGCTGCTGGTCAGCATGCTGCCACTTTTGCCCCAGTGGTCAACCACCATTCTGCTACCAAAAAAAAACAAAATCCCCTAAGAGCGCCATTAGAAAAGAGTCGTCTGTGAAAAATGTTGACAGGATACTTCTAACTGCTGATTGCTTTTCTCATTTCAAATGTTTAAACCATTCGGGTTTCTAATGTTTTATAAAGAAGGAGGAAAATCCTATGAGATGAGTGAAAAGGAATCAGTGGGAAAGAACTGGCAAACATCTTGGGACGTTCAAACATCCATGTTATAGAAGAAGAAAAACTAGCAGCATTAGCCTATTTCTCAGATACATACACACACACACACACACACACACACACACACACACACACACACAATCTCATACAAAGCACACACAGCACTTCACAGTAGTAAGCCAAAAGCTGCCATCATTCCCTTTCTTGGCTAAAACAACATCTCAGCAAAAGACTGAACTCTGAAATCACAGAAGAGAGAGCAAGATGGAAGTGGGTGGAGGCAGAGAGAGAGAGAGAGAGAGAGAGAGAGAGAGAGAGAGAGAGAGAGAGAGAGAGAGAGAGAGAGAGAGAGAGAGAGAGAGAGAGAGAGAGAGAGAGAGAGAGAGAGAGAGAGAGAGAGAGAGAGAATGCATGGAAACTTAGAAAGAAGAGTCCTGCTGTTCTACAAATTTAAATAAGCTCCTTGAGAGCAAGACTCCCCCATGATGAGAGGAGAGTGGAGGGGAAGAAAATCAGAATACACAGGCAGCAAAAATCCTTCTGTCAGACCTGAATTCAAAATCAGAATGTATAGAACAAAATCCCACTCAGCCACGGCAAAATGGAGGACAGAATTTTTTTTTGCTTTTCCTGCATTTAAATAGGCAACTTCCAAAAACAAACACCACAGCAAAGCGAAAGGGCAGCAGGAAGAAAACAAGAGAAGTAATAAAGAAGAGAGCGGAGATAATCCTCAATGGCATGTGGTCAAACCTTTATTTACACAGCACTCATCAAAGAAAGGTTTCTGTGGGTTTCACAATATGATTCAGCAATGAGAGGAACATTTGGAACAAAATATCAAACGACAAAAAGGTGCTTCCATATATTAAAAAGAAATTGAGAGCAACACGTGGGCCAGTTATGTCAAAGACAAACTTCACTGGATTCATAAAATGCATACTGGAGTTATTACAGTATTATTATGGCAGGAGGGAGTCATCTTTGTAATAATGTGCCTCTAATTGCCTGATATTACAGAAGGGAAAGCGTCAACGCAGAAGACCTTCCCATCGTTCACAATAATATTAATGATAATCATCATCAACGGTTGAGTTGGCCCTGGGCACAAAGGGTCCCACATGTCATTAGTGGGAGCTCAGTTCAATTATTCATACTGTAAATATGAAATACACTCACTAGTTTAATTTTGTTTTTATAATGCAGATTAAGGTAAAACAGATATCATGTATTAAACGGCTTGCATTAAGCACTCACCAGTGATGGAAGGAGTGTTTAGATGCTTTTACTTATATCAATATTGGGATTCTTCAAATTTAAATCCCTATGTGCACAGGACGAGTATTCGTAACCTCTTGTGATATAGAATTAGAAACACATATCTGTGTTTTTTGCAGCGTATTTGCGGGGCAAGAGCATTCAAAATCCAACTTAAGGAAGCGACAGAGGTTTCATACTTCCACGGCTGCAATCTTTTTTTGGAGATATGCAAGATTTTAAATTAAACATAAGGCATCAATGTGTTTTACCTAAATCCATGCTGTTTGTGATGCAAACTGAGGCAAAAAAAAAAAAGCCTTAATTTGAAGTCTTTATACTGTAAACATTGCTGTTTAACTGAGCTAAAGTAGCGTTGCCCTGTCAAAAGTCAGTGAGTCGTGAAGCAAATTTTACCCCTAGTCACTTCCTGGGAGAGGCAAAGGGATTCACGTCTGAAGGTTTTGTATTCGACAAGTATTTCTGTCTGATTCTTTGTTAAATGACAAAACACCACAGGATGCAGTCAGTGGAGTTTTATTGCCACCCATCCTCAGCTGCAGCAGAGAGGAGGAGAGAAGTGGTGGAAGAAGTCTCAAGAGAGGGCACATTTCTGAGCAGCAACGACAGATTTGAGAAACAAAACGAGAAAAAAAGAACACACAAATATTGATTAGGGCTGCAATTGAAAAATGCCCCGCACAGTTTCCTGGACCCCAAGTTGACATCTTCAAATTGAACAATTTCTCAGTGATGGTTTAGGAACCGTCCCCTTCTTTTCATCCGCTCCCCTTTTGCCGGCTTTTTTATTAACCAAAAGGCTTACCTTTGTTCTTTTTCTCTACAGTTTGTGACACAACGTTTACAACAAATCTTGAAAAATGCTCCTCCTAAGCTCTTGAACTCTGACAGTGCCGACTCTGCATGAAATCCATCTCTGAATACACACTGCTCCTCCAACAGACAACTAAGTGAACGGGAGTTGTGTAGTTCTAAAAGAGTTTTACGAGTATGAGTTTTTAAAAAATAGCACAGTAAATGCACCATGACGGCTGACATTGACTATATTCAAGGGAATACGACTAAATGGCGATAAGCACAACGCAGGTGAGTGTATTTTATAGCTGTTAGTGCTGCAAAGCATTCATTGAATTTGATCCCTAACCAATCCCTTCTTGTTATATTAACAATCCCAGATCTTTCCACTGAATAATGGAGGATTGTGAGACTAGAGCTGAGGAGAACACCGTGGTAGAATCATCCTGAACATGTGCAAAGCTTTTTTCACGGTGAAATAAATTTGTGTCTTTGATATCGGGTAGAGCGAGAGCAGATTTAAAATGGTTTCCAGCTAGTCTACTTCAAACGCTGACCCACCGTGGACTAAAAACAACAGAGGAGACACGGAGGGGTTCTTTAGATGTGCATAACCACATGTGATTCAGTTGATGAGAGAGCCTGTCTGTGTGTATCTCTTTGTGTGTGTGTGTGTGTGTGTGTGTGTGTGTGTGTGTGTGTGTGTGTGTGTGTGTGTGTGTGTGTGTGTGTGTGTGTGTGTGTGTGTGTGTGTGTGTGTGTGTGTGTGTGTAACTTTGAGAGGGGGCACTGAAGACCGAAGATCCCACTCTGCATAATTCAATTGGCAAACAACACTCCGGGGTTGCGTAAGACATGCCTTGTGAGACCTGTGTGGTGTGTGTGTGTGTGTGTGTGTGTGAGAGTGTGTGTGTGTTTAACATGGTTAAAAAAAGGTACATTTCAACGAGGCTGATGTCACGGTGAGGGACTCAACAATCCCTAATCTTTTCTCTACCTCTTCACCTATATCATATATCATTCGTCCTTTTATGTTGGGTCCTCCAAGTTTTTTTTCCCCAACTGTGATCACCTCGTAGCAGGGATCCAGAACTAACTTTTTCCTTTAGGTGCACCCTAATATAAAAATATAACAATATGATGGGTATAGAAATAAGAGTTGGTCTGATACTCTCTGGATCGGATATCTGCAATTATTGAGTCCATGCATGGATCTGATATCATTATCATATCATTATCAGCTCGTTTACGCTACACATAAACAACAACTAAATGTGTCACTCGCTACCCGACATCATGCCCCGATCGGTACTGCACATGTGCAAACTAGTACTACACACCTGGGATTAAACTGCAGCTCTTTTTTCCCCCCTGATAATGCTCCAGCCGTGTTGTTTGGAGGTTGCATTGAAAAACTCTGAAAATATGGCATGCATTTTACAATAATATTCGGTGTAGTGCCCTATAGTATTTTCTATAATATCCCTAGAGAGACGATGTCAGTGTGAGTCTGCAATGTAATTACCTTTAAAATATGGACTACTCTTATTTTTATATATTGTGTAGGCCTGGACCTTTATAGCCAACCTATAATTTAAATTGACTGTATTTGCCATCATTGGGGTATCAATTATTTTAGTTTAGTTTCAAGGTGTAGATTATTGTAAATAATTACAAGTTATCTTTTGTCAAACCAACTGAATACTACCTTACTGAAGTTGTGAGTGCACAGAGTTATCCTCATCCTCATAATGGGTCTTAACCTGGGGTGGATCATATTATGATAGCTGACCCTCGTGAACCGATAGCGACAAGATAAGACACTTGCATGCAAGGGTGCTGTGGTTAAAGTGCCTTAATAGCTGCACAGCCGCATTGATAACGGATGCAGAAACAGGTTAAATTCATCATTTACCCAGAGCTGCAGTGTATGGGCATAACAGGCAACTGTGCAAACATGTTACGAGTGATTATTGACATGCTGTCACTGAGACGTGCAAAACTGTAGCTAGACAGATACAAAGAGGGTCATAGTTTTGAAGCTTTTTGCCTCTGACCAAGCTGCGTTATTTGACACATTGGTGTGAGAATCCACAAACTGTAAAGTGAGTTTTGTATGATCCGTGTAGCCAGCTAGTCCCCCAAAGTCCCATCTGATTGGATGATTTTTTTTTGTAAACGCCCCTGAGTGCAGGATGAGTCATCAGACTTCCTTTGGTCAATTAATGTGGGCTAACCTTAAAAGAGGACCAGCTATTCTCCTGTTAGTGACAAGCCGCTCCTTCTAGTTTCGCTTAGCCTTTTTTACTGTTTTTTTAACTGTTTAACTGTTTAACATCAACGGGTCAACACTTATTAACATCTCTAGTGAGTACGAAACAAGGCAGATTTCTGCATCAGGTGTTTACTGCAGATAGCAGAGTTTTTTTTTTTTTACAATGTAATGCACTCATTAGATGTCAGTGCCTAACTTTTAAAGTAGATTTGGTGGTACCTTTCCCAAAACAAACAACAAATTCCTTCCTCCTATTTGACACCCCTCCACCCATTGGTGTCTTTGCCTAAATCTTCCCCTGGTCCACCTTACAAGTACACTTACCTTGTTGTGTAAAATCTGTGGAGTGTCCCTTTGCAATTATGTCTGTCTCTCCATCCACCCATCCATTCCTGCATCCAAAGACTCGACAACCATGTCTGTGGATGTCTTAATCTCTCCTGTTTCGGATTAAGGCTGCTGTATCTTCGCCTCGAGACCTCCCGAGACATTTATCGGTGGCTACAAGCTCTTTTCCTTCTTGATAACCCGCCAGCGAAACTATCTCTTGTTTAATTGAGCCGGTCCGCTGTGTGTGAGGTCGCACTCTACATACTGAGATCAATGTAGAGCTGCTCCTTTGTCATTTTATACATCTACTGAGGAGCAGCATGATCCCTTTTTAATGCTGAAAGGAGCCCACGAGGCTCATCAAAACCTAAATCAAGCCCAGTGGATAAACTGAGACATTCATGGTGGTCAAGCTATAAACCAGGCAGTTTTTTTTTTGGTTCTTGAAAAGTTGATGCTTTAGGGATTTTCTCAACACAAAGCACAAATCAGATTTAATGTATGTGACAGATGAGAGGACAGAGATAGCTATGATTGGGATTTTGCTTCCCCTGCCTCCTCTGATAGCAATCACTGCATCTGCCTGTGTGTCGGCTTTATCCTGCCATCCTATGCGCTTGTAAAGTTTGTGCATATTTGTTTGTCTGACTCTCTGGAGGTAATGCGTTGTACAGTCATTTGATAGTGGGCCAGGGTTGGAATGAATCGGCGGCTACAGAAGAGAGCAACACACATCACAGCTGTGGACGGATAATCGGGTTAGGCTGAGGACACACTGCACCGCCGAACAGACTGAGGAGAGATTTAAGATTACACACCAGATGACTGATATCTGCTCATTGTGTTCACATCGCTTTGCAGAGCACAGACGCGCTTGATTCTCGGTTTGATTTAGCGAGTACACATTTGGGATTTGCGAACAAACTTGATCACATGTTGGATTAAGACATGGGATCAAAATGTATATATTTTTTTACATTTAAAGGTCACATAATGCAACAGTCAGTTTTAGGGCTTCCTACAGGTCTGTGATGTGAACTGGAAAACACATAATATATGTTTGAAAGATTTTTCTGTTAGTTTTGCAATCGCCTGTCCTGGCCAAAACCTTCCTCTTGCGAAATTTGTGCGGGAAGAGGTTCCAGCTGCCCTTGACCCTGCAAAGAATAATGGGGGTGGAGAATGGTAGGCTAGATTTATGGATGTGTTTAAGATCAATACGCATTTCATGACATAAACAATTTATTGCTGCGCACATATTTTAGGCTATATATAAAGTGCAAATTCCCTGGGCGACCTGGTGCTAAAGCACCCATGGGCAATTGTGAGCAACCACAGGGATATCGAACTATGTGTTGACCATATCGGGAGAATAGGGCATGATGAGGAAATAGGATTTTGAATCATAGACTATGTATAAGAAGTGGATGTAGTTGTGCTTACGTCACCAGTTGGTTTGTGGTTTTGAACCCTTGAGGTTGACATGTTGGCTATCACCATCTTGTTTATTTGGAGCCAGAAGTGACAATATTTGGAGGAGAGGGGTGGAGCTGGGTTGGGATCATTGCCAAACCTCTATCCTGTTAGAAACTAACATGTTATTTTACCACTCTGTCTTAAACAAAAAAAACCTCTGCCTTATATCAGAGGCCTGGCAAATAAGATCTTCAACAAAAAGAGTGAAGCAAAACTCAAGTTGTTCATGGTCATCCAGCCCCCCCCAAAAAAAACTAATTAACATAAATGGAGGTCCTTTTACTAAAGAGGTTATCCCTTATGTAAATAGGACAGTAAAACTAAAAGCTTAAACGTCTATTTAACTCTAAACGGGACCTCAATTTACAAAATAATACAAAAAAGCATTATTTTCTCCTAGACAACATGAGGAGTTCCCCTGATGGCCATAAGGAAGAAGGCAGGTTCAGGCCATTTCTGCATTGACGTCACTTTTCAAAACTGGACGTTGCCGCCTGGCTACACCCTAACTCTCCGTCCCTGTCACTCAAAACATAATATATATATATATATATATATATATATATATATATATATATATATATATATATCATTTTTTCTTTCGAGTTTTCTTTTTTTCTAGGGGGTTGTGGTTTCCTGTGATATTACTTATAGTGGATACTTCGTATAGTGTCCAATAGGGTTTGGACAGGTTTCAGACAGCCTCTCCAGCATGCTAAACTATGTCATTCCTCTTAGAGATAAAATATTTGGCCTATGTCTTAAAATATTTTCTTTTTGAGAACTGTATCAATCTTGGGGGAATTTAACTGCAATGCTGCAAAACATTCATCAATATAAACATTCACTACACGAAAGCGCTCAAGTGACTTTCTATTAATTGTATATGTTTCTTAGATCAGCTAAAATAGATGATAGTAAAATAACATTTCATTAAAAAATAATAATAATCCCAATTTGTATTTAACTCAAAACCCAAATCCCAAAGATGAAGTGCCCTATGAAGAAATATAAACTTTTAGTATACAAGAACAAACAGACATGCATTACCAGTGCACAAAAACAGACACTCTCACACACAGAGTGATCAAAGTTAACAGTCGGTAGATGCAGGACGGCACAGTGGAAAGAACGAACAGAACGAGCCAGATGAAAAAAGAGAGGGAGAGAGACCAGCAGAGAGGGAATGAGAAAATAGAAGAGATGGAGACTGTGAAAGGATGAGCGGGTTGTTTATATTGCATTTTAGATGTGCCTCTCCATGCTGGGCCGAGCACAGCAACTGAGTTACACACACACACACACACACACACACACACACACACACACACACACACACACACACACACACACACACACACACACACACACACACACACACACACACACACTCACACACACACACACACACACACACACACACACACACACACACACACACACACACACACACACACACTCTCCCTCTGCGTAACAACCAAATGGAGAGCGACAGAGTGAATTGAGGCCACGGGTTTGAAAAGAGACTGCTTGTATTTATCTTCATGCAAGGCTACAGAGATGGCATCTAGTTGCTGTACAAACAGTGTGCAAGGATTCAATTTTGGCTCATACATGCTTTCAGTCCCCTACTTCACATTTCAAAAAAGAAAACGAATGAAAAAAATATCAGCAAACTGTAATCAAAACTGGAATTTAACAAGAAAGAAACTTCAAATTGATTTGCGCTGTATTTTGGTATTTAAGGACAGTTGATTTCTCCAACAAGACGGTAAAAAGAGACAGTTCATGACTAAAAGTATGTGGCCACACTCATACCTTTGATGTGAACAGTTAAATTAGGAAGCTCTAAAGTTTTGTGTTCAAAGGATGGGTTTGGGTTTTTCAAGTGTAATGCCAACTTAATGTGGCTAACTTAGACTGGTGGCTTCTATTTGTTGCCAAGGACTGTGGATGTTGTCCCGTAGTTCCTGCAGTGTATTTGCATTGGGAAGGGAGCACTGCATGCTCAGTTTGGAGAGGTGGAATGATTTCAGTGACAGTAACTCTCTCCGATTTTACATAATACCACGGAAGTATTCTCTTCAGACAGACGGGCAGACAAGCATTTCAAACGGCCAAAAATTGCATCAAAATCAATTGCTTCACATGGGGCAACATAGGTTTGTGCAAATCTTTCCCATGGAGAGCGATTGACAGATAGCAAACCGTTTTGACATTGCTGACTTCTGAGGCAATCATATAGGCCATTCGCAAATAACACACGTTCTAGCTGCAGAGTGCAGCTCTCCACGAAAAAATGGAGAACCAGGAGGCTTGTTCATGTGTTTTAGTTTGGAAGAAGCAAAACAGATAAAGCTACCATAGCTAAAGATCTGTGTTGCACCATCTACATATTTTTTTACCCCTCTATATCAGATTGTAAACTGCCCCACAAAGGAAGCAAGTTGCATAGTTCCCAAATAGTTACCCATGAGACATGAGGTAATGGTACAGTTAAATCTTTTAGATAAACAGTATACGATGTTTTTATCCAATGGTGAACTTGAAACTTTGTTGCAGAAATTGCAAAGCCTTGGTTGGAAAAAAGTCCCTTTTTTGTGTCATCATAACAATGCAACAGTGCAAATGTCCAGTTCCATAAAGAAAGGTTTATGTTTCATGTGAAAGAACTTGCCTGGCCCAAACTTGACTTCAACTCCTTTGGAATTAATTAAAATGGGAACATTGCCCAACATCAGTGCCCTACCATGGCAACGCTCTTGTGGGTTAATGGGAGGAAAAGTTTTTGCAGCCAGGTTCCAAAATCTTGTGTAAAACCTTCTCATAAGAGCTCAGGCTACTATAGCAGCATATTAAAGGTCTTGGAATATGATGTTTAATAATGTGTTGAAGTGTCCACATACTTCTGTGTGTAGTGTGTTTGTAAGGCTGTACATATGTGCCATTTTAATAAAGTCATTTTCTCCAGAAAAAAAACATATGTCAGGATAGATGATGTAGTAGAGTTCCCGCTGTTAAATGAGAGAGACAGCTTGAAAGAGACATCAAGAGACCAGACAGTGAGTCGGAGAGAGGGTGTGACAGAGACGGAGAGCAAGCCAGACAAAACATTAAAATAAATGTGTTGGCATCACTGTGTTTCACAAAGAACGACAGATGGAATCCATTCCTAACCTGCCCAGTGGAGATAAAGCCACAGTTTGATATTGCTTTGTGTTTCAGAGAAATGGCCCTTTAATCTGCTGGCAGGCCCTACCTCTTACATTAAAAACTCATCTACGCAACTACAGAACAATCTTTTTATCTCAGAAGGAGATTGATTGTCAGGTGTGTGTGTGTGTGTGTCTGTGTGTGTGTGTGTGTGTGTGTGTGTGTGTGTGTGTGTGTGTGTGTGTGTGTGTGTGTGTGTGTGTGTGTGTGTGTGTGTGTGTGTGTTGTGTGTGTTTGTAGTGTTTTAACCAGGAAAGTGATTGAGAGGTCTACACAAGAGAGAGGATGCAATTTATGGCCCAGAAATGCTGATTATTCTTGTTTTGAGGCTTTTGGCACAGTTTGTTTTTTCAACCGTCATGGCCATAAAGCAGATCGAATAGAAATAAATTGATGTGTTGAGGACAGATATGCAAAGAAGGGGGGGGGACGACGGACGGACACAGGGAGATTATCTAATCTTCACAGTCTGAGCAATGGATGCTTTCATTGATGTTGTTTGCATCTATACATAAAAATTCATCATCTTCCTCCTCTGTCTGTGTGACCCTCTATCCATCTCCCTCCCCCTGGCTCTCTTTATGTATTGCAGTTCAAATTAAGGACAACAGATTAGCATTTCTGTACAGGAGCAATCACAAACTACTTATGCAGGGAAATGATTAGGTATTGCAGAGGGTGCATCCATCCATTAGTAATACCTGTTTACAAGAGAGGGATGGCTGTTTTATGGATGCAGGGGATCTACCAGGAAAGTTGTACGGACCAGTGGATAGCATCTTTTGATGGGTCCAAGGCTGCTGGCCAAGTGTCGTTTTCGATGGGGGCCCAATGAGGTCCAGTGAGGGACTGATGGCAGCATTAGGGACTGTTCACATGTTCTGTCTCTAAACGCGTAGATAACTCCAGCTGTGCCGCTTTCATCCTTTTATCCAAGGTGCTTTGGGGGTGGCGCTACTGTCAAGCCTGCCGTTACTTAGCAACCAAAACCTGACGCGAGTAAACTGACGCAAGTAACGCAGCGAGAATAGTTCGCATCGCGTTTGGTGTGACGCAGCATTAGTGACTAAATGTAACAAACTAAAATCAAAAACTTGTCTGTGTCAATTTGCTAGGCAACCTTATCTTGTGATAGTTGGAAGCCTGAGGGTTAAGAATACACATCTCAGACCTTCAGGTTTTAAACAACAGATGTCGCTGGTCATAAAATCATTAATATAATATATTGTTATTATATCTATAATTCCAACCAAGGTGTCTCACTGTAACTGTACTTACAAAATCTTAAAATACATAAAAGTCCCAACTTGATGAATGGAAGATGAAGGGATGGATACCTTTAACATTTGAAGAATAAATAGCTGGATATATGGATTCATAGCTGGTTTGCCGGATGATGATTTGTGATTTTGAGCTATATAAATCAAACTGAATTTACTTAACAATATGACAGGATGGACGGATGATTATATGACTTACTGAATGGTTCGTTCATGGATGGAATTATAGCTGGATGGGTGGTTGGATGGATGGATGACTGGATGGATTGATTTACAGGTGAATGGGTGGTTGGAGGGATGGATGTTATTTTGATCAATGCAAGGCTGGCTGAATGATGGATGGTATTTTGATCAATGCAAGGCTGGATTGATAATGTGCATGACAGGTTTGCTGGTTGTATAGATGGCTGGATGCAGAGGCAATTAACACAAATTTAGATGGATTTCTGGCTGGCAGCCTGGATTAATAAGTGGATGGATGGTGGATGAATGGTATCTATAGATGATGAATTGATATGTCGGTGGACATATGAAGGAAATACATATACCTCAATGAATGATATCTGGATGGATGGCTCAATGGCTTATATGTTTGGATTAAGTCATGTAATAGTGTGTATTTTCATATGCACTGTTGAAAACGGGTTTCTTCCTTCACCTTCAGCTCTGAATGCCTTTTACAAGGAAACGACACATGGTATAATAAATAAATTCTGTTGGGAATTGGGCAGGTGGAAGGACATAAAAAAGAAAGTAGGACCACTGTATAAGATAAACAGAATACTGGAAAACTGTCTGTTTTCAAGTGAGTGTGGAATCTGTTGAGGGTGGGGATTTGTTCATCAAATGGGTGGGTGGCTGCTCTTAGGAACCTTGAGTGCTGGTGTCCTTGAACAAGACGATGAAATTCTCATTTGTTCTGCATCCCTGGGACGCTTTCTTAGCAGCCTACTTCATCTCAAGGATGGGTTAAATGCAGAGGGTAAATTGCATGTATATATATGTATCTATGTACGTACAGACCAATAAAGCTGATTAATATTATTATCATTCTGATGACTTGACAATAAAAACTGTCCGTCAGCCTATAGGTCCTACATTTCACACTTATACATCCTGACGGCATAAGTGTGAAAAACCTGTGTTGGGGTCGATTGGAGTCTCTGCCAAAGTAGGTTTCCTGTTGAGATGGTAACGAGATTTTTGATGTTGATGGATGACTTTTATGAATGATGATGATGGATTGATTGATGTATTATGGATAGATTCATGGCTCGATTGATGAAAATGATTGTTGCATGGCTTGATGAATGATGACAATTGCTGGATGAATGATAATGATGGTTGGATGAAAGATATATGGCTGATTGAATGGATCATAATCATGGCTGGATGGGTGATATATGACTGGTTGGATGGAGGGCTGCATGAATCATAATGATTGGTGATATATGGGCGGTTGGATGAAGGGCTGAGTGAATAATAATGATTAACAGATGGATGAGATATGGCTGGTTGGATGGGGGGCTGGGTAAATCCTACTGATGGCTGGTTAGATGGTTGGCTGGGTAAATGTTAATGACAGCTGTATAGATAATAAATGGCTGGTTGGATGGAGGGCTGGGTAAAGGATAATGATGGCTGGATGGATGATATTAGCTGGTTGGATGGAGGGCTGGGTAAAAGATAATGATGGCTTGATAAATGATAGTCCTTTAGGGACTATCATTGGATCAATGGATTATTGAATGAACATCCGCATCCCTTTGAAAACCACAATCAAAAGTAATAATGAACCCTTGGCCTATTGTTTTGCCATATGTAAAGTACTGAAGCATCAAGCTTTAGCTCAAAGGGGAGCCGAGCAGAGTCTGCACTTTGAATTCTCCCTATCATCATATTCCTGTTCTCTATTTGGGTCTAATTAACCAAATGAATACATTTCACTGTAGAAATAAAATGTTATACTTACACAGGCACTGCTCTTTCCTGATATGAATTAGTTATCAAATTATACCACTGTCAATTGGATTTGGATTGGGGCCCCTTCAACCAAGACTAAGATACAGGGAATTGAATCCGACCAGTTACTAATACAGGGACAGACTGACACGCACTATGGCTCACAGAAACACATTGGCATATTTACCCTGTGTTTAAGGGGTTATGAATTTAAATGAATAACAGAAAGTCCTCCCAAACTACCCCAGTGAGAACCTCCAGATAGACTAGAAAATACAGCCAACCTGAGCTGCACAGAGTTCTGGGCGTCCTGATAAATTGACCCTGTGAATATAGAGCATATAAAGTGTCCTGTTAATGTGTTTTGTGCTCAGCTTGGGACCCTTGAATCATCACCTTGTGCGTTGCCATGTCGGAGCTCAGGAGCATTTATGGAGCGTAACAGTTCCGGTTCAGGTGGGTTCTGAAATTTCTGAGCTATTTAAATCCAGGCGATTCCCAAGAATACCCCAAAACCTTTACACTTTGGTTCCTACAGGTGCAAAGTGTATGAAAGGTCATGCTACTGAATAAATTCAAGACCTTTAGTCAAACCCAATTTTGATGTGTTATTTACTTATTGAATGTGGCTGGCAATGCTAAATAAGTTACATTGTAGCACTAAAGCAACTTTCCTGCATTGGGTTAAAAGCTAAACTGCTTCTTGAGCATGTATCTGTTAAATGAAAGGTGTATGTATATACATTTGAATTGTTAGCAGCAGTTCGCACTACAGTGGATGAAAAGGAACAAGACAAACCATGCAGTAATTAGTTTTGACTGCTCCTCTGCACTGACTAGGTTTTAGTGTGGCAGATCTTTATGTAGGAAGGATGTTTTGCCTGACATATTCCTTATACTGCAGCAGTTAAACTGATGAAATATAAATTAACTTCTTTTGACTATCTGGCATGTTTGTAGAAGAGGGACATGAATAGGTGGGCATTTGGTATAAGTAGAGAGATTTTCTAAGGCGTATTCTCACATGAAAGCCTAAACCAAAGCTAATTATTACAGTATTTAAAGGGTAATAAGGGTTAATAAGAAAGTGTTTTCCAGCCCAGTAGGTCACAGCTAAATTGCAGTGAAGTACTGATTGTCATCTGACCATGGAAGATACTGAATCCGTAAATACATATGAGCACATCACATATTTAATCATTAATTGCCTTAATTGGGTTATCCACACATTCAGAGCCGAGCAGCGTCAGCCTGTAAAACTACAATGATAGCTTACATTATCTGAGCAGCCAGAGTGTAAAAAGACAGCTGTTGACAGGATTATTTGAGGTTATAATTGATTGTCAAATGTGACTTTACAGCAGCTTGGAAATACTATCAAGTGTAGTCATTTATAGAAGTCACCATTAAATATGATTTCACTTTTGTTTTAATGAAGTTATTATCATTAAATGGGTACTACGGTAAATAAGTCGGGTTTTCTAACTAGCATGAATATTCAACTATGTTTGTTAGTGGCACTTCCTGTATTCTTGACCCTTTTTCGCTAAAATTCTCAAATCATTTGTTTGGTGTAATCCAAAATGAAACTAGTTTTATTTCTAGTATATCATGTCCAATAATAATTCTCGTATTATTTTGACATTATGTATTCATCAGTGAGTTCTACCGAAGTCCATTGACTAGGGTTTAAAAATATTTCTTTCTGATTTTTTAAACAAAACACAATTAAATGGATTTAGATGACATTTCCTCCATTTATTGACACGTAGAAGAACCAGATTGTTGAAAACGACAGATTTGTTAATTTTGTTGGTTAAATGGGTATTTGATGTTCCTCCAAATAGCATGACCAAGGTTTCCAACCAGGTATTTCTCTGATACTCCCTGATAACCCTGACACTGATGTATGTTAAGAGTAAAAAAACTGAAGGACACAGCCATTTGAATAAGCAGTGGTGGAGTATCTGCAGTTGTGATCAATTGTGAAATTCAGTCATAATTCTTCTCACCTTTTCTTGGCAAAGTAGCTTTTGCTATAGACCTGCTGATTGAAATTCAGGGCTGAATGGAGGATTTTCACTGTTTTAATGTTTTTCTTTTCTTTTAGTCGCAAATCTCCTCTCTTCACGGAGGTTTATATATATTTATATTGTTATATCCAGGCACAGCAGAATGACTCCCTGTGTGGATTTGTTGTTAATTTAGTTTTCTTCTCCTCCATTTTTCTCAGTATTTATTTTTAAGTTGCTGATTTACATGCTCATAGAGCAGCCTTTGCTGTTGTTGGTATTTATTTACCAGCATATTTCATTGTAACCAGCAGGTACCCATGGCTTAAAGATTGAATGCTGATCATTTTCAGTTTATATTTTATTTCTAGGTGTATGCTCTAGGAACTGAAAATAATTCAAACTTTGGATATATATCCAATACCTGCCTGTTCAAACTGTTGATCCGTTTCAAAGAAATGCAATTGTAATGTATTGCAATTCCAAAGAAATGACATTACAATTATATATAATAGATGTATTCTTCTCAAGAGGAAGCCAAGCGGTGGCACTGCATCACTGCTTTTGACTTCACTTTTGGTGAGCTGTCATGCCGCTGCTTACATGCCTGATAGAAGCCTGTGAAAAGCGTTCCTGAATGTTGCCGCTGCAGTCCAGAGCATACAAGTAATAAACTGTATATGACACAGTAAGAATAACCTTATTCTTAGTCATATATTAATGCAAAGATGTGTTAATTAGCAGGAATGTAGCACAACTTGAAAGTGAAAGCAGTGCTCTGTTGATTTAAATGTGAAAGTGCATTACAAATATTAATAAAAAATCAATGGATAATTGTGATGAATAATCCTGGTCTTTAAACTATCATTATTATCATTTTTGCCATAATTGTGCAGTTCTAGCCAAATGTGCAATATACAGGCATTAAAAACTGAAATCTTGGAATGCCTCCATTGCAATGTCCATATCTGTGTCTCTATTTCTTTTATCACTCTTGTTTCTTATGGCCTTGTACATGGCCTTCTGTCTGTAAAATGAAAAGGGGACTCCATTTAACCTGAGTGGAACAAAGAAATAGTATTCAGGATTTGAAACTTCAGCTTCCTGCTTTTGCGGCAGATGGTATGTTTGAACAATATCTGCATTTCAGAGATGTATTTGATATGAACTGAAAAGCTCAGTGTTTATGTGATGAATCACAGGTCACTGATGATTGAGGCAGTATGACCTGAAATAGCCCTCAGTTTTGAATGTTCTGCCTTTCTCTCCCCTCTGCCTTCATTTGTCCTCCTCCATCTCCTTATCTCTTCCTTCAACAGCCCAGATACCTGTTAAACAAAGAAAGACATCAGCGGCGGTGATTGAAGTCCACGTAGTGGCCGTCTCGCCGCCTGTTCACATTAGCTTGAGACCACTGCTGATTACTGCTACAGGGGGTTTGATGTCAGCGAGGATTCCGATGATTTATCTCCAACTCCCCTGAAAGTTTGCTTCAAATACACCTGAGGTGATGTAAGGCATTACACACAGACAAGTGCACCCACGTGCATGGATATGCATGCACATTGATGAACATGTGCAGCCCACACAAGTCAGGGCAGTGTCATGTACAGCATGTTCTCCCACATTAATCTGAACTCTCTAAAGCAATGCTACTGTACTAACAGCTCCCAAATATCATGCATTAAATGAGTTAGTTACTGTTACCCGTTTACCATTTACGTACGTAAGTGAGAAAAGTGCGTTACCATCCACCTGTTTTTGTGTGCATTTTCAATTTCCTTGTAAAACACCTGAGACTGGATTTTTAGTTCAAACATTGTAAAAAAGTTAATTACGTTCTGCTGCGTAGAGAATTTGGTGTGTCAGTAAAGGCCAAATGCGAATAGGTGCCATGGAAACACACCTAGAGAATACATCAATAATTACATGAAGCATGAGGCGTTACCGTCCACGGAAGCTTCCACTCTTTTGGTGATACAAAAACAGAAGCCAAACAAATTTCTAAAATGAATTCATCACTCAAACTTATACGCCATATTTACATCATGTTTTACAGTGTTTAAGTCTCAGACTCAAGAGGTAGACCTTTTGTCATATCTGTCAGGTGCTTTACACTACCATTCCATTTTTTTCAAGACATTGTGAGTCAATTGTCTGTATCAATTAGTACTTTTTAAAAATACCACTGTATCATTTTAGTGAGGGTCCGCAGTCTAAAGCACCCAATTGCAGCCTATGGCGTTTTTAATAGACACAAAAAGAACAAATCCAATTTTTGCCATGTGTCCTAAATTGAAGTATCACACACTATCATGACGGTAGGGCCACTCTGTCAGTCCTTTTAAAATAGACAACACAGTTGAAGCAGACAAATAGTTACTCTTGTGCTCTGGTATCTTTTTGCACAAAATGCAAATTTACATTTCGCTACCATGGTTGTTTTTACAGTAGTTTATTCTTGGGGACCAAGACCAAATGTCCTTGTAGGTTAAAGATGTGGGTAGGATGAATGTTAAGGTTGTTTAAAGTGTAACATCTTGTCATCTTGTTGCACCCTTTTCTTCTGCAAGGGTTTAATATCCCTATTGAGTCTTTTTCTCGCTGCAGCCAACTCCTAATATATACAAAAAAAGTAGTGGATGGAAACGTGCACATTTTGTCTGCCAGTTTTCTGGATAGAGAATGGACTATTTCAAAAGATGAAACACAGCAACATTTGTTTCACATTCCCAGCAGTTTGCGTCCTTTCTTCCACTAACAATCAGTATAGGTTTCTTTTAACCATGAACTTGGTCTTTACCTTGCCATACCCGATTCAATTTAGTTGTCTGAACTTAAGGCCAGAGTGAGTAAGATTTGTCAGTTGTGGATTTAAAAACACGACATTCAGACTTGGCCCCTCTTTCCAGGCTCAAAGAAGTTCACGGTTCTCTCGGGCTGGTGAAAGCACTCTTGGTTTTTTTGCATGGCATTTTGCCTCCATACATTTGTTTTTTTTTCGGCACCCTCTTGAATGAGTGCTTATGACCTGGCACCTATTTGCTGCGTTTTGAACGAGGTTGACGCCCAGAAATATCCCGAATGGATCATTAATGATGATTAAGAGAGATTATTTTGTATACGTCCATACATTGATTTTTGGAAAATTCTACTAATTCTGCCTTTAACCGTACCAATTTCTCATGAGTAACATGAGCTGTTGGACATACCTTCATGACACAATAGTCCAAAATGCATGGCACAAACAACTCCAAACGTTTTGGTAGGCACTGAAAAACAAACTATGCTTTGGTCTCGGTGTAATGAAGTACTGTCTTTATCTCGTATGTCATCGCTACATTTCCCAGTTTCTAGCCTGTATTGGTAAGAAAACCTTTAAATGCAGGACTGGGGAGCAAAGGAGCAGTAATCAGCAGCACTCGGTGGGTAAATTCACAGCTCCACTACTGCCATTAAGTATTTTTCTAGCATTTTTCACACTTTGTTCTCCCTCTGGTAAAACAAACTAAAAAAAAACACATTACTTACTGTTTTAACCAATATGAAAGAAGAAAAGAGAAGATGAAAAGACATGTTAGTGGGCACCAGGAGATTTTTACTTTGATACACGTGTTTGTTAGTCAAAAACAAAGATACTCAGGAAACAATGCTACAATTACAACAATGCGCTGGAGGGTGAAAGCTGTTTTCTGCCTTTCATTGAGCAAGCTACCCGGTGTTTCATCTTCAATGATTTGCTTGATGGTACCTGAGTGCCTCACTTCATGCAACTCAATTTTGTTCCAAATTTCTTCAACAGATTCAACATTCAGTAACATTCCTGCAGTTTTTGTCTGCCACTGGCTAATGAATTTAAAAGGAAACAATATAACTCAGCCAGCTATGTGATCACTGAGGTCAGGACTGCAAATTCTAAATGACTTGAAACCACTTGAAACAGCTATCCGTAAAAAAAACAAAAACAACTAAACTGTAATTTGTGATTTATGCACAATCTCATAGTTTTTGCCATTGAAAAATGTACTTATGGAGTAGTTATTGCTCAGTAGCACAAGCTCAAATAACTATGCTTTTTTGAATGTTCATGATGAAGTGCATCTACCCTGCACTTACACCGAGAGGTGGTGCAGTTAACTACTTTATTCTCATTAAATCGCGACTTTAATCTTTTAATATTACAAAAAAAAAAATCTCAAAATATATAGACTGCATTCTCGACTTCGGGGAAATTGGGAAATGTTTTAAATGTGCAGGAAGATTTGAATATGAGCCGAAATCTTGCGAAACACATACAGTTTGAGTGTTTATATATTCATTTAAATTAGTGAATGTAAGCTGTAATTGAGGTGAACGGGTGCCACATGCACATTTAAAGACATTACCTCCCCAAGCAAAAGATGCAAATGAGTACTGAAGAGTATTTCATGTCTACATGTGATTATAAATAACATAAAATAAAAATATTTGATCTACAGGAAATATTTGAAAGAAATACCAACTGCCTGAAAACCCAACCTTTTGTCAGTTCTGTTCCATACTCCCATGCAGCTCACTCAATTCACCTATTGGCCACTCCCTGCTCATCAGCTCACTCAGTATTTAAGCTCCTGTTTCACACACTCTCACTGCCAGATCATTCTCTGCACTATGCCAGACCTTCAAGTACTTTCCCTCGGACTGATCTTCTGTTACCGACCTCGTCTCTTCCCCGGTAACTGTCTCAGCCTTCTGTCCGCGACCACGAGTTTTGCCTCTGCACATCCTGCTTTCTGTCTGCCTGTTCCCTTGGCTGTTTGGCGTATCCCCGGCTTGACTTCTCGGTGTGAGTCAACTGGTGCCTGGTTTCCTGCTGCTTGTACTATCCTTAATAAAGTTCATACCAACAAATCCTCGTGTCTGTCCTACTGCACTTGGGTCCTAAAGTACACTCGTGACACCTTTTGTATTCCATTATCATTTTGTGTTTTTCTTTTCAGAAATAAAGAAATTTCCACCATAGATTAGTGCAAAAAAAAACAAAACACCAGAATGCATAGAATTGAGTGTTTGACGCTCAAAATTCCCTGGGTAAGAACACCCCGCCTAATATTATCCTTCTTAACAGAAAGACCTCACTCATTTCTAAACATTGCTGTGGCCCTGCTGACAACTGAAATAAATGACTTCCTTTGTGGCCCTCAGATGGAAGCATCAAAGACACGGACGGACATCAATATTTAATCAGTCGTGCGACAGTTGGTTTCGATTCAATTCGGAAGGCGCAACTAAGTGCCAAGGGCAACCGAGGCAGTCTATGTAAAATCGTTCACCACAAAACAATGTTAGCAGGTGACTATTTTGCCTTAACCCACCATGTTCTCAACTGGGCTTCCTTCAGTGGGCTCAGATGGCTTCATGTTTTTAACGTGTACTGTGTGGCCGACGCCAAGAGCAACTTTTCACATAAGGATTGCCAATGGCAACCATGTTGAAAGGGGTTTGAATGTGGAGTGATGAATCCTTCAGTCTGGTTTCTTTGAAAAGTTGTGAACTTCTAAATGTAAGCCATTTGAACTCAAGTAGCCTTAAGTTATTGTAAGATGGGTAATTTGGATAAACATACTGATATCTGATTTGTTGCGACCAGCACTTCTGCCCTGTCTTTTACAGTTTGCAAATAGCTATAGCATTCCTGATAATGTGTAATGTTGTTGCAGATACCTTTAAAGCTGTACTCTTTGAATGTTTTGGCCACCGGGGGGCAGCATAACAAGCTGTATACATACTGTACGTTGACAAGTCATCAATTTATAATGCTGACATGGCAAACGTGTTAGCAAACATTAGCCTATGTAGCCATCTAGCAGACATGCATAGGAGGATAATCGTATTCTGTGCAGTTAAGGTAAGTCCAATATCCGACCTGCTTTTAGCATTGGTCTGGACTCCACCTCAAAGGAAATGTATTTAAAGAAATGTTCCGTTACTTTTGTAAGCTACCTGGTAACTTTGTTTTTGCGGCTCTTGGTCTTGGGGAACATAAAGGGGGTTTATCTGAACCTTTGTGCTGGAAACAGCTGCCCACTGCTTAAAAAAATGGGAATGAATTGAACCAAAACATGAGCAATGAGCTGAAAGACACTTAAATGCTCTGTAAAGGTGGTAGACGGGCGATCATTTTATAAACTTGTCACACTTTTTTTATATTACATGTAGTCATTTGACCCATTTTTGACACTCAAATATGGATTAGTACAGCTTTTAACAGATATACACACACAACTGGACACTTTAAAAAATGCTTATTCCGTTGAGCAACTGCTTTAAAAGCAATTAAAACATGCTCATATGCCCTAATTTTTTTTGATCGGCCCACAGTGAAAGAGCAACCCAACCTGTTACTGCGACAAAAGGCAACACATCCGTAAAGGTTAACAGGCAACAACCAGAGCGACAGTATAACCTGCAGATTTCAGCCTCTGCAGGCTTCAGCGGCCTCTTCAACAGAGCAAGATTCCTTGCCCAGTTTTATAGGCATTGAGTTGACAAATTGAAGTCAGAAATGTTTTCCAAGTGACAACGTGTGGGTTAACAAATGAAGGAACAATGGAATAAATCGTCAGATCTTTTTTCTTTGCACTGGGATATAAATGTGTGTCAGTGTCTGCCTTCACACCTGATATTCAAAACATGTTACCAATGCAGAAAAATCCAATGATGGGGCTTATGGTAATGACTTTATCAAATGTTCCCCCCTGACTGACAGAAAGGCAGAGATGGCACAGCGTTGGCGGTACACAGGTGGATCCAAAACGTCTGTAACCTGAGGGCGTGGAGGTGTGTGTGAGGAACAAGAACAGAAAGATAATGGAAAAAAGTAAGGAAACCAGATTTATGCTTTTTTTTAGAGGGGTCGAGTGATCCAGTGTTGCCAACAGTTAAAATTTTAATGGGCGTGGGAAGTGATGGATGGTTAAGAGAAGTGCTGTCACAAAGCTAGCATTGAAAGTAATGTTGGTACACAGATGGACTTCAACAGTCAGTTAGCAGCCGCCAATTAAATGCAGACAATCAACCATCTGCCAATTAACAGGCTGTCAGGTTTCAAGCAGCCATTTTACACATGCCAATCAACATGCAGGACGAGTACGGCAGATAGTCCGAGGCTAGAGAATGGGCAAGCAAAAAGAGTCCATAGTCACCTATACTATAAGTATTCCACTTTATTTTATGGTGGGATTGTGTGCCACAGCTGATATGATAGCTTGCATGTATGTAAGGGCATTCTCAATATTAAGTAAGCAAAGCCGGAAGCAACTTACTTTTTAGAGGTGCATTTTGCATGCAGCACAGGTTTTCTCATTTGTCATTTCCAAAACTTTTTTTCACTGCTTGCATCACGTTGATAGACATCTGTCGGCTCTAGCTAGCTTCTGTAACACGGCCCATTGAATTCCATTGAGAAACGGCAACAGCTGGAAGTAATAATGCTAACTGAAGCCTCACACAGTTGACTGTGAGTGGGTCCCACGCAGCAGCACAGGTTAAGAACACAGACGTCCGCCCACACACACAAGTAACATTAGCATGAAATAAACAAAAAGCCCCTCTATCTGGATAGCGTTGATTTAAAAATGTAATGTCAGCTGGATGACATTCCTGCTGTTTACCATAAAGAATATAATGCATACAAAAATGTGTTATTGTGTGGGTCATTGCAACAATGTAGATGCCTTTAGTGAAAGGCAAAGTTTCACTGATAACAAATGGTTTGAAAGTTTCACAGGAACATATATATATATATATATATATATATATATATATATATATAACATGTATTTTTTTGTTTTTTTTGTTTGTTTAATATTCCAAGTATAACACTGTGGTGCATTTTCTATCCAAAGCAAATCAAACAAAGTCACACAGCTCCTCAAGTTGAATTAACCCTCAGTCACTCCGGTTTGTCTTTTACCCTCTCCGTGTGTGCAAATCACAAAAAAAGCCCATGTATAGTATATTTTTGAAGTGTTCGATTGAAAACCTTTGTCACGTTCACACCTGTGTTCAAATGCCTCTTTGGGAAGTCCCGCCCTTGAACACAGACTGGCCTATCATAGTGTAGCATCGGCCAGCCCCGACCAGGGGGCATCATCTTTCCTGCTCCGCTCCATACACTCTCATGTAATTGTTTAGTATTTTATTCACTGGTTAGGCTGGTTAAGTGGATTTGGAGCTAGTTGTGGTTAAACGTTGTGTGTGGGAGGCTGTGACGCAGTGGAGAGCAGGGGTCGTTCTCCATTCAGAGGATCGGAGGTTCGATACCCGGCCTCGGCAGTCGATGTGTCCTTGAACAAGACACTTAACCCCAAGTTGCTCCCGAAGGCTTTGCCATCGGTGTGGACTGGATGATGAATGTTAGTTAGAGTCTGATGGGCAGGTGGCACCTTGCATGGTAGCCTGTCATCAGTGTGTGAATGGGTGAATGATATGTAATGATATGTAATATAAGCTTTGAGCTACTGATTGTAAGTCGCTTTGGATAAAAGCGTCTGCTAAATGACTGTAATGTAATGTTAGTGATACTCATTATCAGGAGAGGTTGGAACAAGATATACATTCCTAAACTATTACATATTTACTGTGGAGCTAACATTAGTACGTGAGCACATCATTAGCTAGCGTTAGCACTCCTATGCTTTGCTAGCTAATAAAGTTTAATAGCATTTATATACGTGCTGCTTATGCATGTAACGTTTATAAATATTTACCTGGCTTTGTAGGAACAGTATTGTTTCTTAATTTAACTGACTTCTGTCTCGAATACCATGTGATGGTGATTCACTTAAACACTACGATATGTAGGCTTAAGCTTCTATCTGTTTCCATAGCTTCCGTAGGGGAAAACAAATCTAAAACATAGATACAGAACTATTCTGGACGTTTGTCCAGTTTGTTTTCCAGATATTATTATTATTATTATTATTATTATTATTATTATTATTATTATTATTATTATTATTATTATTATTATAACCTCTTACACATTCTCAAAGCTGGCCTCCTCTCGTGATATTGGACATGTTTGAAACCGCAGCACTTGGCTTGATATTACTTTTTTTTATTTTATTTTTTGGAGAGGAAAAATGTGGATTCATAGCTCCAAAATGACATCATCAGTTTGACATTATTGCAATATCCTTTAAACGTATATTGTAGTCTTTTCTGTCTACTTTTTTTTACCACAAAAGTATTAGTGCAGTTAGTAACAGTGTGGGCTCCATTGTAGCTCTGACAGCTTGACGGCATAGCAGCGGCAGGCGGTGTCTAGTGAACCATGCCATTTTGAAAATAGAAATGATGACACCAGCTTGTCCCTGCTGTAAAGAATCTGAGTTTTTAATGCTTCTTTATTTGGAGTCAACCTTCAAATTGTAATCTTGAAGTTGATTTGAATGTCACCTCCAGTGTGTCTGCAGTAATAAATGTGTCAGGTTTTGCATTGTGGGAAGCTGCAGAGACATGGTGACATTTGGGTATCCCATCACGCAGGTTGGAAGGCTTTTAAAAGGTTAACATGTACTCAACACAGTCTGAATGATCTAAGAAGGCATGATCACGTCACCTAGGATGGCAGCATTTAACTCCAACACTAATACCCATGTTTCTCCCAGGAATAAAATGACCTGGTGAAGTTATTGTTCTTTATTTATTTCTTCTGCCCTGTTCTGTTAAGATGCAAGAAGAAGTACAAAGGTTGACATCAAGAGGAGGTTGTAAAGTTAAGATGTTTGAGATATATGCTAAATTAAAGTCTCTTCAATCTGCTCTTTTTTTCATCCACTGACAAAGGTGATATTTTTGCCTTTGGTCTTTTCCTATAAAGCAAAAAGTGTATGTGCGTGTGTGTGTATAAACGTCAGTGAAGATGTTACCAGAATGCTCTGCGATATTGAGGTGTTGATGGAGCATGGAAAAAAAAAAAAAAAATCAAAATATTTTACAGTTGTCAACTGCTCAGCTGTGGAAATTACACTTACAGAGGCAGCTATCTTTAGTCCGACTTTAAATGGAATTAGTTGACACTGTCGTACAAACACAGCCACAAAGCTGAACACAGTAATAGGTTTTCCCTGTGTATGTAAAGACTTAACTAATAACCTTGCTGAAAGGAAAAAAAAATCTGCTTTCTCCATATGTATTTTAGTTGTCTTCAAGACTCAAAACATCATTACAACTGAAAGTGATCACAGGTCAGAACTATCAAGGCACAACATTAAAGGCATTTGCTGGCAACAATATGGTTTATTTGCATCACAATGTGTCAGTGTTTGAAAACGGCACATATTCGTTTTAGGACTTTTCGCAATTTGCTTTTGCTGGCCCATTATGAAGTCACATTAAAATCAGATTAACCATTTTTATTTTATGTAGCATACACCAGAGATTAAATGTAATCACAAATCTCTTCCAGATAAACATTTCCTCTGTTCCATCTCAAATGTTTGACAACATTTTTTTGCAGGAACTTGAGTGAAATTTGTCATAGAGACTGCAGCTCTGACAACACTGACTGTATGTACGTGTTTGCATTAGGTCAGTGGAAAAATAGGGCCAGTGACACATAGAGAAGTGAGCAGCAGGGAGCGAAAAATAGTGAGAGATGGAGAGAAAGCTGTTACCATAGCAACTGAATTAGAGAGAAGGTATGTCGGACGGGATGCATGGGCTGTGCTGCTCCAAAGTGTCGGTGCGCATGTGTAAAGTTTTACTCTCAGTAAAGAATAATGTTGCCTCATCTCACGGTCCTTTCATCTCTGTCTTACTGTAATAGCAACTTTACCCCACGTTGCTGCTTCCACATTTTTAAAGCCTCGGATCACATTTAACTGTAACAAATGTAACTCTGGTGTAATAATGGAAAAAGTCCATTAGCGCCGGATGATGATCTCAGAGATTGTAGAGATGCGTGAATTACTACCTCTTCTCCAAGTTCCTCTCACAGCCAGAGTGGTGACTGTGACAGTGAATGTGTCTGCCTCTCCACGAATGAATGCTGGGATAGGTGTCATACCACTGAACAGGACAAAAGTTTGGAAGGATAGAAGATGTATATTAACCTATTATTGTTCACCACCGTTCACTTTAAAAGTTCACTTCCGTTTGGTTTCAATTAGCTTTTGTTATTCTGAGTCTAAGAGTGTCAAGAGCTGTTGAAATCACCACACTCAAAAGTGACCCAAAAATATGTTTGAAGATTAAAAAACAGCAAGCCTGAGACATAAATTCACGTCAAGGTAATAACCAATCTAGATTGTATTGGTGTGAGTTGAAGGGTGTGGGAATTTATTTCTTACAACCAAATTACACCATGGACAAAATGCGCTCATGACAGCGTTAGATGTACAACATTAATGGCGTCCTTGTCAGCTGTAACTTTAGCTTGCTAAGTGGTGCTAGGTGAGGTAGCAGTATTGTTAATTCCTATGAAACTGCTCACAACACAGTCTGTGGATTAACTTGAGTAATCAGGTTTTGATTTCTGGCAAGAGAGGTTGCTGTTGTGTTTTTTTTTGTTTAGTGTTCCTTTATAAATAAATACATTTAGATATTGGGGTGAACTGACCTTTTAAGCTCAAAGTTGGTTGAGCATTGGTGTTAAAAGGTTATCCTGTTGCTATAACGTGGGTCAGTCATCTGATTTATGTGTGGAAACTCAATCCAATCCACCCAACATACCGTTAGTGGCTTGAAAACGAGACCCTGATTCCATTCCTCTTCATTACCACGGGGTCATACAATTTGCAGAGTATTGGCAGTTTTTACCCAAACACACACACAAATACACACCGGATTGAAGCGATAAGCAGCTAAGAGCTGCAGCAAAAGCAGCTGGTGTGGGTTTGGTTCGAGCAGTGGGACCTCCCTCCAGGCACCTGACAGTCACTAATGCTGAACAAGCAGGGAGCGAGATGGAGGTGCGGTCATGCAGACACACACATATATGCACACACACACACACACACACACACACACACACACACACACACACACACACACACACACACACACACACACACACACACATTCTCATTCCTGCACACATGGCCTGTTTGTAAGTCTCCAAAGATCACACACAAACACACACCCAATGAAGTGTATCTTTAGTCAGTTTTAACTTGATGAGACCCAACACTTGTGAGATGCGGAGAGGTTTTGCTTGATTGGAGTGTATATGGTGTGTGTGTGTGTGTGTGTGTGTGTGTGTGTGTGTGTGTGTGTGTGTGTGTGTGTGTGTGTGTGTGCGTGCTTGTGTGTGCCTATTCCACACACTAAAAAGGTGGAAAACCAGTTTCTTTGTTGTCAGCTGCATTTAGCGCAACCAGCGGTGATCTCGTTAGCCGCCAGCTTACTGGCTGGGGTTCCCGCCAATAAAATCAATATGGGGCCAAAGGCCAATTGCTGTTTTCAATGGGAGGACAAAGGCATCTGGGGGAAGAGAATGGTAAAAGTGAGATTATTAGGAGGAAAGAGAGGGAGTGGGAGGAATCGGAAAAAGAGAAAAATAGGTAAGTGGTAAAGGAGGGCAGGAGATGGAGAGAGAATGTAGGAAAAAAAGATCAAATGGGGTAAAAAATTTCATTTGGTGTTTTGATTATTCTTTTTTTTCCCTGCAGTAATGCTAAGAGGAGGCGAGAGGTTGTTAACATTCTAAATATGTCATACAAGCACTTAAAGGAATAGCTTGACATTGTTGGAAATACACTTACTGACTTTCTTTTAGAAATATTGAATGGGAAAGAAAAAAACTTTTGTGTAGCTCACTCAACATGTTCATATGTAGGCTGTGTTCAAAGGCTGGATTTCTGTTATTATGGGATCATGGGATTTTGAATAAGGTTTTTATACTTCTGGGGAAAAAATAAGGGGTTCTGGATTCACTTTGGCTCTTATTCCAGAATGCAACTACCCATTAAAACAGGCGTTTTTGTCCTTTCTTCCAGTCTTTATGCTGACCTAAGCTCACGGTCTTGAGCTTCATATTTAACACACAGATTTAATTAGGTGACTGTATCAACCCTTTCATCTTACTCTTGGCACTAAAGCAAATATATGTTTTTCCTAAAATCTTCCATCATGAAATTCTGATAAAAAACTGTCAATAACCCTTTTTATATTCTTCATGCCATTAGGTGGCTGCATTTGCACAAATATTTACCAAATTACCTTTTCTCAACTTTCTGAATTGTATGCATGACACTCAGCCAATGTCATATTTTTGATTTCATTTTTAAGAGCTTGTTTACTTGGCACAAGATATATTAATCTATTGAGCCAAGCCATCGAGTGACACATTTGCAAGACCTATGCATAAATTATTTTTCATGGCTTGTAATTTCTGCTCATCTGGGGACTGGAGCCTTGTTATTGCACTCCTGCTAAGTCGCCCTGGGAACGAGAATCAGCTAAGTGCCTGAAAATGCAAATAGAGAGGATAGAGAGTGATAGACGTAGTCAATTATAAAATGAGAATTTACACCTGCACATAAACCTGTAAGTAGAGACAACGGGAGAGTGACAGAGGTTGAAGTGATTGCCTCGGATTTCCTGCAGAGTTTATGAGCAGAGATTAGAGACACTGTGATGTGATCATAAATCTCTGCTGCTGCTGAAAGTGATGGATGGATAGATGAATGGATGGACCATTGGGGTACACGTTTTTTCGGAGATACTTGGGCAGAAAACTGATGTTATGAATAATGTATGCATATAGGTGCATGGTGTATTGTTATCTTGTGTTAGCTGTATGCAGGTGTTATCTCCTTTGCTTGTGTCCCCTGGGCCAACATTTCTATATGATGGAAATGTCAGCTTAAAAGAAAAGGTTTCTGGAGCTCAGTGTTAATGTGGAACTGGCTTTGATATTAACACTATGTTCTCCCTTGAAGTACATATGATTATATTTGTTCATGTTTTATGGTTTGGTTATATTATCTACGCTGCAAAGAATACTCAATATATATATTATAAAATATATATTATAAAATACTCAATATAATATTTATAAAATAAAAAAAGAAATGTTTTACATACAAGCTTTCCTTTATGCTTTGAACAAGCAAAGCTGGCTGCCTCAGCAGTAAGTG
Organism: Anoplopoma fimbria; assembly: GCF_027596085.1. Lineage (NCBI taxonomy): Eukaryota > Metazoa > Chordata > Actinopteri > Perciformes > Anoplopomatidae > Anoplopoma > Anoplopoma fimbria. The sequence goes on from NC_072463.1 coordinate 15,409,571, forward strand.
AGGGAAGGGAATATCCAGCTAGAGGAAAAACAGGGTAAAATTACTTAAAATGAAACGATTGCTCTTCTTGTTTCTAGAAGCTACAATGTTGTGGCTATGTCCATCAGAGTTGTAAAAACGTTGACGTTCCATCTGTAATTATATTTCATATTACACATTCACTTGGTCCACCACTTTGGCCTGGACTGAAATATCTCCTCAACTATTGGATTGCCATTAAGTTTTGTGAGGAAATTCCTATTCTCCAGATGATGTCCCTAAAAGCCTTTGGTAAACAAAACCTTTTTTTTTAGGTTTTAAGTAAAATGTATTGTATTAACTATAGGATGGATTGTGACAATGCTTCCATTGTCGCCAGCGGAGGAATCCCAATGACTTAGGTGATCCCCTGACTTCTGCCCTGTAGTGCCACTAGCTACCCAAAGTTTTCACTTATGCATTGAAATATTTACCAACAAGTGACAATTGCTTGAATTATGCCTTGCATAGTCAGCAGTAGTTAACCCAATCCATACACCAAAAAACTTAGCAACTTACAACATACTTAGACATTTAGTTTGTGCAGTGGTGTATTTCATTATGATCAATTTGTAGTCACAGGGTGTAGTCCAGAGGCATTCTAACGAGAGCATCTGATAAATGTTTCAAGTATAAAAGTAAAAAATACATGATGTTGTCATGCGTTGTGATTTTTGCTCCAGAAGTAAGATGTATTTTACACTTCATTGATTGTTTGATTTTTGACAGTGGGTGGTTTACAACTAAATGAAAAAAAAAAAAGGAAATCTCATGTCTTACAAACACAGTCATTATATGAACAGCTCAGGTTAGGAAATACCTTATGTGGTAATGAGAGCATTATTTGGGCTTAATCAGCTGCCAGGCATGTGATATTATAATTTACGTATACATCTAAGCAATGCAACACACTAGGAGATGGAGTTGTCAGCCTCCAACACTTTGATCAAGATTGAAACATCTCAACAGCTGTGGATTGGATTGGGATGAGATTCTGTACAGACATTCTTAATACACAGGTGATTCATCTTATCTTCAACCACACACAGGGAAACATTGTTCGATAGATTACCACCTTGCGGTTGTATGCTTCGGCCAACCAGTCAAGTTGCAGTTTACGTCCATGGTCAACAAATCCAAAATATCATAATTTTAATAGATTTATCCTAACATTTGTGAGATATTGTCATAATTAGCTTATGAATTATTATTATTATTATTAAGTTTTGTGAGGTCGCTGTGAACTTTGACCACCAAATTCTAATCAGTTTTTCATTGAGTCCAAGTGGGTGTTTGTGCCTAATTTAAAGGAATTCCCTCGAAGAGCTATCGCGTTCAAGAGAATAGGAATATGGATTGTATATATGCAAGCTGGGAGACAATATTGGGGAATGTTCGGGTTGCTTCTATCTTTAGTTTTGCATTCATGTTTTTTAAAGAAAGTACTTTATTTGTATTTGCTACCTCAAGAGCCAGAGTAAAAAAAAAAGGCCAAGAATACAAATAAATACAATAGGTATGCACAAGTGGATCGACATTGTAAACACAAATTGGCGGTAGTCAAACTTTTAATATTCATCTCATTAGTGCATAAATGGCCCTGTTAAAAGAAGAGTAAGTGGGCTGACAACTCACTCTGATTGTAAAATCCAAATTTTGCACAATCACTGTTAGAATATAAAGAATAATACCAGACATTATTCAAAGATTTGCAAAAATATGTAAAAAAAACATTGCAGTGAATATGCAAAATATTATTCTATGTTTAGTTTAGTTTTTTTCTGGTACCCTGATACATTTAGTTGGCAGCGATGAGGGAGCTGACATTGCTCTGATGAAATCACATCATGGAGGTTAGATGCCACTGTCAATATGTACATTCATATTCTGCTCAGCTTGATGGATATATTAGTGATTCGTGCTGCAGGTTAAAGAGCAGTTATACTTTCCATCTGACAGTAATTAGTGTGGAAAGTTAAAGCAGTAACAACATCAGAACAGAATACATTTCATAACAGTGGAGAAGGAAACGGTGTTCTGGTTTATCACAGCATAAACGTCTCTGAAGTGCATTCAATTATAAATAATTGAACAAGCCTGACTGAATCAAGGGAAATCGATATTGAAAATTACACTCAAATATGAATAGACCAAATAAATGACTGGCATGTAAAATCCATCTGCAGTGAACTACAACGATGCAGAACACACACACCACATGCTTCACTAAAATATATGTGTATCCTTTAAAACTTACAGTAAACACCTAATGTGGCCACGTGCATATCTATTCTATTAGCTAATAATTTATGTATTTTGTGTGTAATTTCCATCCTAGGTCTTTGGTAGCTGCTAGTTCTATTCAAACTAATAATTTAGTAAATTGGATTGCACCATTATAACTTAAAATGACTTAAGCAGTAATTACTTTATTAATGTGTAAATCAGTTATTTGAAACATCTGTAATGCTGTAGAATTAAAGGCAATCAACTAGAAAGTCGCATCACAAGCTGCAGCATTACACCCAAATGGCTAACAGTTGTGGGTTGCAAGACAAGAAAATAAACCTGTGATGTTTATTCATGACTTAATATATGGGGATATCTTAATAGTATTCAAACGACAAACGTTATTAGGTCAATTAGTCTGCTGTTACAGGCAAAAAGTTTAAAAACATTTTTTAATATAAATTCTAATTTTTAAACATTTTTACCAAGTGTCAGGACAAATGTGATATAAATTAATAAATTACCTTTTTTAATCTTCGATCTACACAGTTCATATTTTAGCAAGCTAGCATTGGTTCCTTTGGTTAGCTAGTTCAAGTAACTATACAACCTCGCAGTTGAATATATTGAATGTTGAATATTTTTTCTTTTCAAATTATATAAATAAATACATTTTTTCAGTGTAATTTATTGATACAGAAACCTCCCTTTTGTGAAAAAATACTTTATAAGTTGGTATTTTTTTTATTTTAGAACAGCTAGTGGAACAGGCTCCCATGGCAACACAGATGGACAGGGTTTTTTGTATTCTACGTCCATAGATGGGAAAGATATCTAAATTTGTGTTTCAGGGATGTTCCTTTCAGGGCTAATGTGAGGGAATCTCAGCTAAGACCGAGTATAACCCTTTTCAAATCTCAGTTTCAGCTCAGTGTCTACAGACAGACATGCTATTGGTTTAACACCACCACATCACAGCCACTGTAAGCTCTGCTGAAGGCCGTCTGTGTGTACGCATGCTAAGTTGATATCAGAAATATGGTGGACGGTGTGAGTCATTAATTCGGGCCACATTATTGGCTGCTGTGGTAAGGTAGATTAAAGGTGACAGCCGTCAGCTATCTATCAGGGCTTTTTACTGCTTTGTCGATGGCTTAAATCGGCTTTCTGGGGTATTTTATGTCAAGGTAGGGTAATGAATACACCTGATGTCTCACATGTTCCATGTAAAGAAAATAAATGCACCTATACTGTCAAGGTTAGAGGTTCATATATACCGCATATATACACACCACAAAAAATACTGAAAGGCATAGGGGATAGGTATCCACCACATGGCACATATTGATATTAAAGTAATGATGTAAAACTGAGGATATTCCTCAGAGAAAATGAAGTACGTTTAATTTTTCATGATCCTGCGTGGTGAGGCTCAGATGATGCAACCTGGGCAAATTGACTGCAGTATTTTACATTGTCTAGTGGTTCTTTGAACACTGTATTGTGTTGATCTCTCTCTCTCTCTCTTATACACAAACACACACTGCTTTAAAGCCAGCATAGGTTCCATTGCATGCATTCATGTTTTTATATGCTTCAATATAGCACCCATCTTAGACTCCCACGCAGACACAACAAGGGAGCAAGTAACTCAAGCTGAGAAGCAAAATCCTTGAAGCAACATGATTTTGTCTAAACTCTGAAACTGCACATTTATGAGTCGGAACACAATAAAAGCAGATACATCTGAGTTTAGCCCTGACTTTGCTTACCATGCGAACGTACCAGCTTTGTTTTTTCGGTTGTAATGATCAATTTTCCACCCTCTGTTATCCAGATCATTTATTTAAGCTCTACCAAGGATCTGGTTATTTATACAAAGATTAAAAATGTCAATACCCAATCCTAGCCATCGGGCACTGCTGCTGCTGAGGACATGAATGTTTGTAATGTCATGAAAAGTTGTATGAATATGCAAAATCAAACACATTTTTGACGCATTTGACACTCCAGAAGGAGGTCTCGGGTAGAATGGTTGTCTTTTTCTTCACCTGCACAGTTTCCTGCCTTCTCTTCAAATTTACTATGAATATTTAAAAGAATCCAACACCTGAGGCGGTTTTCATGACAGCTACATGGACGTAGAGTGACATAATAAAAAAAACGGAAAACGTGCACCCTGTTGAAGCTGCCTGACATAAACGTTGGCCCGTGTTCAGTTTAGTTTTCGATGTGCCAGTGCAGACATTGAGTGGGTGTTCTGTTATGATTGTAAATGATATGCAAAATCATGCAGATAAACATGTCCATAGCGGCCTGTTGATTCATTTATTGTAATAGCGTTTGCTCGAATAGACAGATACATCTCAATTTTGCTTGTGTATGCCATTCAGTGCATTTTTTTTACTTTGCAGAGCAGTTTAACTGGTTGCATATAGTCCTGTATGCCAACAACATATGGTTAATGGCTGGCATTTGCTTCAAGCCCAACTTGTTTTATCAATCAAATGGCCCTTCCACTTTATTGAAGGTGGAACCATGTTGTTTCATTAACAGTGGCCAGGGGCAATCAGCCCTCTCTCTCAGTGGTCCAGTCTGTGGACCCGCGATAAGCTTGCTACTTTTGTAGAAACAACAACGTTTTTGACTGTGTATGATTGGAAGAATATTTTAAAAATGTATTCATCTTTGATTGATGTTTAATTGTGCCTGCAAATCAATTTACTTCCCCCCCAATGCATCCACTTAAGACAAACTATTTTGTAGTCTTGTCAATAAATACTTTACATGTTTCCACCATGTGAGTTTCCCTCAACACCAGGGCACTGTAGTTTTAAGTAAATGTTACTCATACAAGAGGATAGGGTGGATTTGTTAGAGACTATTTACCTTTGATTATGACGAATATGGTGTTCCAGTATTTATAGTAGCAGATGGATGATGTACTGTAGAATTGACCCAAAATATACTACATACACATGTTTTTTTTGTTGGTTTCTGAAAAACAATGGAGCTCTGTGGAACAGAGGAGTAAGATATGTCAAACTGTAGAATCACATTTTATTAGTTAGTGCTAGAGATGCAGAGATACCGATATCCGATATTGGCCTGATACTGACTTAAATAACTGAATCGAGTATCGTGACAATGGGGCCTATCTGTTATCTGATACCATTATTTGATGAATGGTCCTAGTCACTTCCATACAGTGAGGCCTGCAGCTTATTATTTAACAGATCAGTACATCTCTAGTTAGTACAGTTGTTGGTTTCGGACATTCAATGGGATTTGATGACAATAACTTTAGTATAAAATGTTTTTTAAAGGACTCCTGCAGCATGATTCGCTTCTCCTCTAGCCATTCATATGCTTTGTATTATTTTATAAACCCCAAAATTTCAGTCAAAAAGTGGCTAATTTAACAGGTTTATTTTGTTACTAGGGGTTTTCCAATCACAAACAACTTTGACAAGCATTCTGGTCACCGTTGGAATCCAAGCTAACTAAAACATTAGCTGTTAGCAAAGTATTCCTTTTAGATTCATGAATTTTGGTAAGCATACATATGGAGAGGTTTGATTGGCACATTTCCATTGCTAATCAAAATGTGTAATAACATTTAAACCTGAACCTGCAGGCACATTTTATCTTTATAAAGGATTACAATTTGTTTCAGAGATTATACTCTTTTTGTTGCGACATCCAGACCTCACAAGTCGACTAAAATCTAGCCAATGTACACACAGTCTAACACAAACACTGGGGTATTCCATTCATTTAACCAACAATACAACACCGTCCCAAAGCCCCAATTATTTCTTTAAAATATATTTATCGCTGACAAAGGCCATAAATTGGAACCTCAAATACACACAAACACACTGAGAAGTAGGGTGTGTGTGTGTGTGTGTGTGTCTGAGGATGTGTGTATGTATCTCTGTAAGCTGGTTGGTAGAACAAACTGTTTGTGTAAAGCTTGGGTCATCAGTCTTCAAGAGGATTAAGGCTGCGGACCCAGTTTTACCCTGCTACAGCACCACACACATTCACACATGCATTCTTGGATGCAGAAAACACACACAAAACACACACACACACAGAGACATGAAAACACACACACACACACAGAGACATGAATATACACACACAAGTGCAGAGATGACCACTTTCTCTGCATTCCCTCACTCATATAGCAGACACAAACACAAACACACATGCACACACCTACACTCACACACACACACACACACACGCACACACACAAATCAAAGGCAAAAGTACTATCACAGTACCACTACATTAACAATTCCCCTCTCTCCCGCTCTCTCACTCACTTCACTCACTCACTTACTCACTTACTCAGACACACACACACACACACACACACACACACACACACACACACACACACACACACACACACACACACACACACACACACAGTGGTGACAACCTTGGTCCTGGTCAGCATCGCTTTCCTAGCCTGAGGCTCTGTGAAATTATCCAACCCTGAAACATAGAAACATACACACACATTCTGAAATGTCTGTGACCGTGTGTGTAGGCTGGTAGGTGACGATTAATACTCCTTCTTCTTAGGCCACTACTCCTTTGCTCAGCCTGAGAGGGTCTTATGAATTGCATTTTCTCTTAAACATATCTTAATAAATTTTACTACAATGTTCAATTTCAAATATCGGACACAAAAACAATGTATGAATTAATATTCTGTCTGCGTTTGAGGGGAGGTGTTTTTCTTTTTGGACCCTGGTTGTACCATATCATTAGTTATATTCACTAATTGAATGTGCACAGATATGTATAGAGACAGACATTGAACAGCATTGTACAGATTATCAGGGTTTCGTGCAATTATGCTCAAGAAATAAAAGCATCATGCAACATACTGAAAGTTGAGGGCTGGTCTTATATTCTGATTTATACTTTGCCTCACAAATAGAATGCCCGGTCCATTAGATATGAAGTTATATCCAGCAGCTTGATAGGTTACCTTAACCTACTGAGGACACATGAGGGGATTGCGAAAACATCAATTTTGTGGTTTTACAAGAGATTATGTCTATATCGTGAACCAGTAACGACCCATAATATTGTCCAGGAGGTAATCCTTCACATAAAAGCCCTTGAAACCACAAGCTTCAGAGGTGTTGGTAGGTAGATTGGGTCAGGCTAGCTGTTTACAAAAATCTTCTGTATTTTTGCTAAGCTATGCTAATTGGCTGCTGTCTGTGTGGCTTCCTATATAACGGACAGTTACGAGAGTAGTACCGATCTTCTCATCAAACCAACTAAGATGTCAAACTGTTCCTTTCCATGCAGACACTTTTAAATGCATCACGCCCAACCACATGTTTTAACAGTGGAGTTACCCTGGAGTGGCACTGTAAAGGTGAAAACTTGAGTGGCATGTGGAAATAATGTGCATACTGTGACCTACATGTTACTTGTGTTCATCAACTCAAAGTCGGTCTTCTTATAAGTGGGCTTGAAGGCAACATGCACTGCTCAGGAACTGACATTCTATCTTGACAAAGGTTTACCGCAAGTTCCTCCTCGACCAATCAGATCTGTTACAGTCAAAGTGACCCTGATGCTCCACAGAGTCTTTTAATGCTTCTGCCTGGTGACAGCTGTGGCTGGAGGCATCATGTTTCAGGGTAGTCTGTCGCTCCATCAGTCTGTCCATTATCCGGAACGCAATATCTCAAGAACACCTTGAGAAAAATGTCTTCAAATCTAAATCCACTTGGACTAAGGATTGAAGGGTTTAGAGGGTAAAGGTAAAGGTGACTGGGACCTCACGTCCATCCCATTCTGGTCAACGCGATATCTCAGGATTACCAAGAGCGAATTTCTTCAAATATTTACTGTGACCATATTTTTGGCCATAATTTAAGAATTCATATGCTATTCCTGACAATTGCACACAAATTCTAATGGGATGAAAGGCAAACACACTGCAACATGACTGGTTGGCAGAGGCATATGGCTGCGAGGAAGTGATTCTAGTTTTAAGTGTCTTCTCTGCATTCTTGGTGCATCCATATTTTTGCTGCAGGCTATGCATCAGTTCAACCAGAAGGTCTGTAGTTCACCAGAGCGGTTAAAACTTTCTTGCCCTGAAGGTTGCTTAGGGCTCTTAGTGGGAAGAAAATGACACTCACTAGCTATGATTCTATTCAAGTATAACACTAAATGTTAATTGTGTGATCAAAATGCGAATTTGGTATGATTCAATTTAACTGAAGCAAAAAGTAAAGTCGAACCACAACCAGCAGTTTCTATAAATCACTTTTTTTATTTGCCATTCCCAATTGCAAGTATGCCCATGTTTTTATGCATTATCATGAACAGATACTCCATGTAAATGAATGTGCCTCCCCCTCTGACAAGAAGGCACAAAGTCTTATCTTGTCATTTTAACTGCCTGAGTGGACTGAATAGAGTTGTGGTGTTACCTGTCTGGCTGTAGGACGTGTTCAAATAACATTATCCATTATCGCAAGGTGTTAAGTGCCGTTAGCTAGTAGCATTATAAGAAAGGATATGCAGTGATGTCTTAACACACTGCCTTTCACGATCCATTCTGCAGAGTTTCCTCATCCACACCAACTCCATCCGGAAATGAGCCCTAAATCATTCTTGTCTCAATAGACCCAACCTATTGCCACTTCTTATCATCTTTTTTTCTCCATAAAACAGAGGTATTTGGCATATTTTATTTGATGACTCATCACCACCTTGGGCCTGCTGTGGATCTGAAATATTCATGGTTCTTCAGATACATTTTTAGATCTGCTGGACGCTGATGGCAATGATGATCCTGTCCGGAGCATTGAAACATGTGAATGGTGCTGCTGCTGTCTGTCTCTGTGTGTGTGTGTGTGTGTGTGTGTGTGTGTGTGTGTGTGTGTGTGTGTGTGTGTGTGTGTGTGTGTGTGTGTGTGTGTGTGTGTGTGTGTGTGTGTGTGTGTGTGTGTGTGTGTGTGTGTGTGCGTGCCTGTATGTGCAGAATATGATGAGGGGTGGGTGATTTCTAAAGTAGTCTGAAATCTATATCCTAACAGGTCTGGTCAGGTGTGCAAGCACCCGTGTCAGAGTGTCTTTTCAGGTCACATCTCTACTAAACACCAGGGCAGTAAAACAGACTTCTGTCATTATGATGAACCTATCAGATATGTCTTTATCGTGTCAATCAACCCAAAAAACAGAATTGATATGTATATATTGTTAAGATTTTAGGTGGTTCAACTGGAATTTTTTTTTATATGAGAACATGAATATAAACTGTCTGCAGTTTCTTCATGAGGCCTGCTATTCCTGTAAAATGAAACAACACATTAAGCACATACATGTGTAAAGGATGAAATGGATGTATTTAGAGGAAGTGGATCTTCGTTTGTAGAACGGGATGCCCTATCCGCCTAATTCATCCAAAACAGGCTACCTCATTAATCCATGTTATTTGGTCAAGCATGCACTCTTAAGTCCAAGCCACTTGCCAAAGCATGTATTGTCTGAATACTAATAGATTCATTTTGAAATAATTTGATGTATCCTCAAACTCAAAGCCCTCTTAGTTTGTGCCACTCAGACGTACATTATGTTTTGAATAATTCTAAAAAGGTCTGTGTTACAAACCTAGCAGCTAAAAAAATGTCATCTTACACCACAGTAAATTGTTCAACCATCCCGCTAATAAAGTCCTCTTTTTCCAAACTTAAGCCATCTTCAGTGCGTTCAGAATTTCAAAGATGGTAGGGAAGCTTTACACAGGATCTAGAATACAAATGATCACTGGCTATTTTTAGTGCTCTGTATCCCGCCGCGTGCTAAAGCACCCAGACACATGCACACGACCGTGCACTCACTGAAACACCAAAGCACATGCACAGACAGCGCAATCTGGCATGCCCTAACAATGAGAAATGGCTACAGTGTGTGTGTGTGTGTGTGTGTGTGTGTGTGTGTGTGTGTGTGTGTGTGTGTGTGTGTGTGTGTCTCAGAAAGGATGCAGGGCAAGAACAAGAGCAAAGGAGGGAGAGAAGGGTATCGAGCCGAAGAGAAAACGACAGGAAGACCAAGCAAGATGCAAAACGTGTCGCTGGTAATTTGAATAGCAAAGGGCCGCACATATTGACTTTGTAATAGAAATGTCATCCGTCGCTGTTTGCTGTTTCGATTAAATGTTGCTTTAGCGTGGAATGAACAGCAATCCATGTACGAACAAATAACACATGTAATGTCTGATGGTGAATATCAAATAGCACAGTTAGATACTGTGTAAATGTCATTGTGTCACTACTGACTGATGTGAGCGCCATCAGTTAGAGCCACATGGAGAATGCAGATGTTACCTTGGTTCTTCTCCTGCTCTACAGTACAGGGAGGTTGATAAACAAATAGAAATGCTGCATGATTACGAGGGAACTGAAAAGTCTGAAGAGCCTGAAACTAAGATCTACATTTCTGCACATCTGGACAGATTTAACAAATGTGTAAGCAATGGATTTACCCATCTTATGAAGGAGTATTTCCAAAATGATAATGGTACATTGCACACGGTGAAACTAATTCTGGGGTGCTTTAATGTCAAGTTGAAGTCAAAATCTTTCACGGCCCCAGTCAACAGATTCAATCCCCACATTATGCCCTTATACCTTCTTGATGGTCTGGTCACACCAGCATCTAAAACAGAAAAATGTCAAAGTAAAATCAATTCATAGATTAGAATTTACTGCACTCATCCTATTTACTCACAATGAGTCAAGCACATGAAATTCTTTCTTTAAAGTTAATAATAGCCATCCCTCCTTGACAGTGCGGACCTTTGAGAGAAAGCAGAGCAACAAAGTCCAAAACAGAGAAAGCTAACTTATTAGCTCTGTTGCACTAAAAAAAACAAAAACACCAATCTGTTGAAACTTTTCCACAAAAGAGGCATTAATTGAATAAACTATTGTGACATCACCCATTGGTCTGTGGACGCCGTTTTTAAAGCCTCGTGTCATGCTATCTTCATCTTGGATTTTGGCCGTCGCCATCTTGTTTTTTTGCAACCAGTGAACTGTCGTAACCATATTTCAACTGCGGTGGACTGATGCCGTGGTAAAGACGCTGTATACGGCTCTGGTAGTCCCTAGCTAGACGCGCCCTAAATACCCTGCTTATCATGCTGTATTGAAGAAGATCTGAAACTACAGATTGAGACAATAAAACATATGTTTATGCTCAAGTGTGACCAAGGGTAATTTTCTCATAGGCTTCCATACAATCTGAATCGTTTCAGTGGCTTTTTTTGTGAATAGGGAAACATGTCAGAAATTGAAATGCTACTTTAGTACAGTATAGTCATCATTGTCCTAACAAAAAACGTTGGTCATCTCTTTCTTGAATCACTAAGTTTATGGGTTGGGAATCACATAGAAGCACTGACTGTAGACTGAAGTTACGTAAAGCTTTCTCAGACGCTGTTTGTAACTCACACCAGAGGGAATGTTCCTGGCATTTCTGGGAAAGTAAGACAGCAGCGTCTTATGTATTTTTCATTGACCTCCATTTATCTTAGAATGTATCCATGCTTGTGGGAAATGGCTTTATTTGGCTGACACTAGAACAATGAGGTTCTAAAGCTTTTTAAAAACCAGTTACACCTTAGTTCATCTTTCCACAAGAGTACAGTAATTACTTTAGATCATTCAGCCATGACCTTTGAGGTCTGAATCAAGAACAGTACTTTGTTCTTTTTTTTATGATCAAGAGACTTACAAAGAACAAAGAGTACAGTTTGTCATGGCTTACATAAACAGAAATGGAGTATATGAAATATATGTGCCTGGGCACTGGAGAAAGTGGAGCACATGCATCCCAATTATTCAGTTAATTAGTACTTTTTGTCTTTATAAACTTAAAATAAACTTATAATCATACAGTGCAGGTAATCAGGTGATTATATTTAGGGAAATAATAATTAGAATATTTGCTATAGCTTTACTGTAGCTCTTTTTAAGTGTTGTATGGCTTTTTCATATTTTGCATCAGCCCTGTTGATTTTATTATTTGGGCTGTAGTGGATGTTTGACACACACTAACACAGTTTGCCTACCTTTTTCAAATGCAACAAAGAGTTTACTTCTTTTTTTTCTTAAATGTATTGTTTTTTTATAGCAACCGTAATCTTACTAATCTATACTAGTGCAGGTGGCTGCTTCTTGACTTAATCCAAGAATCTTACTAATCTATACTAGTGCAGGTGGCTGCTTCTTGACTTAATCCAAGAGGTTGGGTGGTGTAGAGAGGCATGAATTTGGTTTTAGATTATATTTTTTTCTAGGGGAGACTCTGGGACGTCCTCCAGATTCACTTGATGGCAACACAAAGACAATTACTTTCTACATTAAAATGTTGACAGTGATGAAATTACAGTATTATATCAGTGTTATGCAAAACATCCCTTCTAAATCGAAACTGGAACATCTCCCTAATCTGCATTTCCGCCTTCACAATGAAAAAAACTCTGAGCTATTACACTAATGATATGCTGGATGACCAAATATTATATACCCAACGAATACACAAACCATTACACCCACAATTTAAACACACAGCACTTTATTACAGCTGTATATGCAAAGAAAAAGGCCCAGGTCACCTGTCATGTGACACCACAGAAAAACAATTAGCACCTTTTACAAAACGGATTATGGGAGATTATGCTCATCATAACACTACTTAGTCTTTTCTAATTATGTAGTTCTCAATAGATTTGTTCAGTTTGTTATCTAAATGTGGCTTCTGGAAATCACCTTGTCATGCAGATGTGGTAAAAATGACATTTCACTCTGCAGTTTCATATGATTTATATACATTTAGGTAGTCGCAGATGGACATATTGAAGCCATAACATTCCTCTAAAGGCTGCCCTGTCAATAAACTGGATTCAGCCTGGCCTCTCTAGTATTAAACCATGTAAGCACTATTAGTTGTATGTGCAAGTTGCCTTGGGCCTGTGAGCGTATACATGTATGATTCCATCTGCATGGACAGCATGTGTGTGTAGCCAAGCAGCTTCTATTCCCAGTTACTTGATATCTAATCTCCATTTCTGCTGCGAGACTCAAAAGGGATTGTACTGTCTCTGGACCTGTGTGTCTGTCAGTGTGTGTGTGTGTGTGTGTGTGTGTGTGTGTGTGTGTGTGTGTGTGTGTGTGTGTGTGTGTGTGTGTGTGTGTGTGTGTGTGTGTGTGTGTGTGTGTGTGTGTGCATGGAGATGGTTTGGAAACAGTCAGAGGGAAGCTGATGTAATTTCAGTTGGAAATCCCATCATGAATTCCTATGGACTTGTCTGTCCATTATCATAAGCTTGGTGTGTGCGTGTGTGAGTGTGTGTGTGTGTGAGTGTGAATGTGAGAAGGGAAAGAGAGAGAAAAAAGAAAAGACAGATGAGTATTTCTTCCTGCTTATACTCAGCACACATCTAAAGGCGTAGGAACGGTTGCAGGTGGCTGATTTCACGCCTTTATGTGAATGAGTGAAAATGTCACTCTTCTGCCAGTTCAAACCCCTGCTACCATTAATTCCTGTATTCCCTTTTACACAATCCTTTTATTTCAATTTGAAGTGCTGCGAGGGCACCTGGTTACAATAATCATAAAAACACACGGTAGCACTAAAGAGAGTGCTATTAATGAATGACATTTCAAGCAGTGCTTTTGATAATGAGCGACTATTGTTTCCCTCCTTCCTGCCCTCCAACATCCTCCACTCTTCACCACCTCTTGATATATATATATAAAAAAAATGAAAAACACACTGGGTTTGTGAACAGGAAGAAGATAAGGTTTTTGGTAGCTGCGGTTGTCAGCAGATGGTCTTGGATCATCAGTTTCAGTGTGGATAATGGATGGTGTTAGGTTTCCTTAACGTTTATCTTTTATTTTCAGACAGGAATCCCCAAATATCTGGCTTCATTTTAAGGACATATTTATGACAAAAGCCATAGCTTTGAGGTCGAATGTTATCTCCGAGCCACTCAAGTCGGCTTGTGACTAGAAGGGTCGTCAGGACTCGAAGGAATCTTGGAAGTGATTAAAGAGCACTTGCTCCATCATTGCCCACTGCTGAAATGTGCCAGAGCAAACTGCTTGAGAAGAGCTGCTCATTGTCAGCAGCATGATGTAATCAATGAGCTACACAGGGACAGACCACTGCCAGGGGTGGAAGTAAAGACCTTCTATTACAGCTGCTTTGAATTCATGATATCCAACAAAAAATGATTTTTTTGTCAGTGATCATGATATAACTCTCAGGTTTCGTTTGTATCTTGTGCTTCTCTTGCATATAAAAGAGGACTTACACCTGCATGCAGCGTGAAGCATTGCACATTACAGTCTGCCCAATCCTGTAGGTTCTGGCTGAGAGCGATATATCTATATTTGCAAGGTACAAACCTTCTACTTCTACTGGTAGAGAGATGAAAGATGGGGAGCAAGATTGAACAATCGTCCCTCACTGAATGGGAACCGAAGACATTGCAAATTCTTTGGCCCCTTAACACCATGGCCACTGAAACGCCCCAATTTTATAATTTGGGGGCTGTTTTTCTCAGGCGTTGGAGCAGTCTGTCCATTAATCTCAGGGGTGGCACTTCCATCCCCGGCTCCTTTTGTCCACATGTCCAAATGTTAGTGTCCAAGCTGCCATTGACTTGTGAGTGTGTGTGGAAAGATTCATTAGAGGCACTTGATTTTTTTTTTTATAAAATTCACAATGCTCTCTGATGGTGGAACTAAGTACTGTTTCTAAATATTTCACAGAATAGACATTTTTGTATGTTCATTTCTTGTTATCTGCCGGCATCCAAGTCAATACCAATGTATCTGCATTCAGCTAAAATCAAGCAATGTATTTAACCGGTCAAGATATCACTCAAGTTCATACATTGCCAACTTCTGAGGGCAATATTGCAAATGTGCAAGCTGTAAAACTGACACAGGACCTTTAAGTCTACATCTTGGTTGCATGCAACACAGGTACAGCTGAACTTAGCATTCTTAGCTCTACAAGCCTTATGTAACTAAAGACATTTAGGTGTATACACAACAAAAATCAAGTTTCATGACCGATTCCAACACCTCAGACAACAGCGCTGCGGACCGACCAGATGAATAGGGAAGCACTTGTGCAAAATTAACCCACAGCTAATATGCCAGTGCTCAAAACACAATACAAGCCATTGATGAAATAAATAATGTTTTCCCTTTGCCAATGTCCATTAACACGCTGCGAGCTGTCCACTTCATGGTGCTTTAATTATCACCTGGACCACAACACTCACACTTCCTCTGGCATTCTGCCCCGCACACCTCCGCCTCCCCCACACACATGCTTTAAGTAAATATGGATTTTATTACATATACTAATACCATGATATTTAATTACATTTTCAAAATGTAATTATTACCTTTTGCACATCAGCTACTGGTGTTATTGTTTTCCAGATAACGATGCCGGAAGACAGACTAGACATTCAGGACAATTTAAACTTATTAAGTATGCCTGCAAGTTTTGATGAACTTTGAATTAATGCTTTTTAATTATGTTTTGAATATAAAATAAGAATATTTAAAAAAAGACAACAACTAAGCAAATGTTGATCCAAAATTACTGCAACACCCATGAGAACGGTTATTTCATGAATGTTTTTGTACTTTAATGACAAATTGGTTCAATTATATTTGTTTCTACATAACCCAGCTTCCTGAGTAAAAACTCACTCAGTTCGACAAAATGTGATTTGTTTTTCCAGATACGCAAATTAAACTGTCATGAAAAAGGTTGTTTGGAGGTGCTGAAGGTAATAATAGCATTATTCATGAACAACTACTGAGATTGACAGGCAGCATTATTAGCTCAACCCCCTCATAATGGCAGAAAAAATTGCTTCCCCACCATATTCTTACATAGACCCTGGTAGGGAAATTGTTGCTATTTAATGATCAGGTAAAACAATAAAGAGTACTTTTTTGTGTTTTTACACCACTGTAAAACATTCACCCCAACTGTAGTTTTCAGAATTTGTTATTTAAATCATATAGAATAGGAAAACTTTTTAAAAATAAAAGATTGGTGGGAATTCAAGCTTGTCAGTTGGGGTACATTAAGATTACATTACATTTAAAAGTTCCCGACAGGGTTTTTAAAGGGCAAGCATAGACACCACTATTCAAATCCATATTCACTATAATAAGCCAACAAAATGATTTAGATTTTGCATTTAGACAAACATCTTGTGGTCATCATCTTGTTGTTTGCATCCCTCAAAGAAACCAATTATGATCAAAACTAAATGTAAGATTCCTGGAAATTAATGAACAGTGCTCTTTCTACAAAAAAACATGAGGCGAGGCACTGTTACTCGACCTGCAAAGTTACAGTGGCTGTCGATGAAAGGTTGCCAATTTACTTGGAAGATCTTGTGCATGATTGTACTTACATTTGACAACACGGAAGGACATCACAGATAAAAAAGAAAGCCTACAGTTGTTAGTCAACCGTCCCTGCTCTTGACCAAGTTAAGAATTTTGGAGTCCCCTCATGTTTTTTTTTCTCTGCCAACAATAATGTTATCATCCATCTATCTATCTAACCATGCATTCTTCCAATATATCCTTTTTCTTTGATTTCCCGCTGCTTTTATTCAATGCTGATGAATGCCAAAGCTTGGCATTCCTCCAGAACACCATTTGTTCTGCTGATGCTCCCTTTTTACCTCTGCTATTATCAATAGTTTAACATGTGAGATAAGCCGTGCATCTTCCACTGGAAGACAAGAGGAAATGAAGAGGAAATATCACGGCGCTCCTCCGGGAACCTGCTGTCCTCCAAAATGGCTGTGAAAATTGATGAAATCTCGAATCAAAGAGTGGAAGAGGCAATATACATCGTACATTGATGTGGAACTGGATGATAATGAGGAGGAAGAGGGAGGACGTGGGAAACAAGGAGAAGACAGCAGATGAAAACATGTTGGGGACACAATGTTACGTGGCTGAGCAGCAATGCCTAAAATAGTTTTGGGGTTGTTTGGCTGTTGCTCAGGGGATTTCTACTGTGCACCTCCAGTATTAAGACAAAGCTCCCAGCAGCAGCTCAAAGAGAAGTGATTCTCAGTGTTGTTGTTTTTGTTGTTTACCGGATACTACTTATAAGGATGAGCAAACATCACAGTTCACAACAGTATCACGGGGTAGAGCTGAAGTGTGTGAGTGCACCATGCAGAACGTAACCTGAACCCTCCCAATAAGGCTTTGGGTTCACATTTAATGGAAAAGCAGAATCTGATTTCAAGTGCTTGTACGGTGTTGTATCAACCCGAGGACTGGGGAAAAAAATGAATCCTGAAGAACACGGGGATCATAGCTCTCTGAAAGATCATTTTATGTTAGTGTGCATGCCAGTGTGGTGGTTACGCCACCTTACGGGATTTCTTGGGACTCAAATCCTCAAATTCAACAGGTTTAATGTCCATGTGGATCTCAGAAAAATCTCACAAAATGTTTTGCTTACCCCTTACTTGGAAACAGATTGTCCAATAATAGCTTAGCAATCGTTGGTAGACACGGTTGGCCTGTCAAACTTTTTTCTCCACAAGCTGAAGCGATGTGTTCTTTGCATTTACATAATTTCTTTGTTTTCTCATAACCCTTTTCGTCATAAAACCCCCCCCCAAAAAAAACACATGAGCAATGGTGTAAGGAATGGCTTAAAACTCTGCCTTTGGTGCAGGCAAACCTGGCGTTTAAAGGGAATGGGGAATACAACTCTGATTGGTTTAATTCATGTTACGCTCAAAACAAAGTTATGATTTTAAGGAGACTCAATACAAGCCCTATGCCCCATGCAGATTACTTTGCACTCAGATTGTGTGCTGTTAGATTGTGTACTAGCAAAAGTGGAGTTGGATACAACCTTGATCCAGTTGCGCCATGCCCTCTAACTTGTCACTATGTTAGAGTGAATTGACCTCATCTTTTCTAATCATACTTATTACTCTAGGATTAACCAGCTCTGTACTGCAAAATCAGAACAATGCTTCTTTATAAATTGTAAGAAATTATTTTTCCACTGTATGTAATAACATTTTTGTAATCCAATGATATGTAATCCCCAAATCTCATCACCATATTAGGGTTATCATCCATTCAATGCCATTTTTTCTACATCCATACATTACCTTTTTTATTTATTTAACTTCATCTCTTGTATCAGTCAACTGCACCCATAATTTATCCTTTAATCCACCAGGTCATTGTGTATGTCTCTTTTTATTTATCAATCCATCCGTCCCTTCATCCTTTATGCAAGCCTCTCTGTGCCCATAAGCAGAAGTCCTGGGATCATCTCACATGAATACATCACCACAGTCTGTGTTTGCTTTCTCAAATGCATTACTCCCATTTATGCAAGTGTGTGTGCATGTGTTTGAGAAAGAGAGCATGCATTTCGTTGCATTTGTAAGCGTTTTCTTGTGTGTACTCGGATGTATATCACGTAATGCTTGTATGCGTAGGTGGATGGGACAAGCATTTAAAGATTGAAGTAAGAAAACGAAAATAAAAAGGATTCATCCTAGACAAATAAACATTGTAAACAAACAAAGGATTGTCATTTTATGTTAGATAGGCATTCGTAAAATGGCCCTGGAGGACACTAGAGCTGCTCTAGTAAACATAATATTCTGTTCTTTTTTTTTTTTTTTTTCTCCTGCTCTCCACGCTTTACTCACTCCCTGAACAGATAGTCACTGCTTTGGAGCTGTTCATGTGAATCTTTTTTCACATTTTAGTGTATCTCAGGAAACCAGTAAGACCAGTGCTGCCACTCTGAATGGAACTAAATCATATGTAAGGAACTGAACTCTGGTCTGCAAGTGAATGCATAAAAAAAAAAAAAAACATACCAGCGTTATAAGAACAAGGACATAACAATTATAAAAGGAGTAAAGCTGTGGAAAGTTAACCGTCACTCAGTGTCCTCACTCATTGTTCAGAAGGAAAACAGCTTGATGCCGTCTACGGCTGCTCACGCTGAACCTCCGCAGCACTCCGGATAAATAATAAAGGTCAGAAAGAAACTATCATACTTTATCTTCATTCAAACATTATCATGCAAGACTTCATGTGACATTTCCACACAGTGAGCAACCCGTTGTGCTGTGGGTATTTGTGTGTCTGCTCTGGAGACCTGTTCTACGAGTCCCAGCTGATAAACTAACTAAGTGAGCCTTATGGGGACACAATCTTTTTCACAAGCACACTGTGTACCATGCAGCATTATTCTTCATGCTGATATGTGCTGAACTGCTGACTAACTGTTGTGTTTCTTCTACCCTGTCTGTGTATTTTGAACATGGTCTTTTCATTTTATTTAAAATTTAAAGAAAAAGTATATTTATCCGTTGTATGTTCTGGAAATCGCCAATAACTGCGGATGTTAGAATACTCCATTATAAAGGGATGGAAGGTTATTCGTGAATTGTGTCAAACCATCATGTTACAGGGCTAAAGGTCCGATGCACACAGCTTCATCACCCAGATGTGTCAAACACTGGGGAAAGGAAAAAACAACTAGTATTTTGTAATTAAAATTTCAGAGCATTAAAGATGCTTTTGAGTTTTAAAGGTTATTGTGACCTGTGCCCTTTGGTCAAATGTTTTTTCAGTGTTTGTTTTTAGTTTTTTTCACTGTACACAATTTGTATTGAAATGTGAGAACCCAGTTCAAATGCAAACCGTGATTACTGTGAACCCTAACAACCCCAGAGTATACAGAGTATATAACATTTGTACACGTATGATCAGCAAAAATTCTTATGATTCCTTTGGTTGAGTTTTTTATATACTATATTGAGGGTTGAATGGCGCTGGTTTTATCTAAAAACTTTCATACCAGCCATCCATTATCTTCTGCTTGAACCGGGGCCAGGTTGCCGTGGCAGCAGGCTAAAGAAGGTATCCCAGACTTCCCAAGCAACGTTTTCCAGCTCTTCCTGGGCGTGTCGAGGTCAGACGAGATATATAATCTCTCTCTTCTGCCTTTTACTAGTTAGAGGTGCCCACAAAAAAACTTTTAAAAGGAGACATCCAGGAGGCATCCTGGTCAGATGCCCAAATCAGCTCAACTGGCCCCTTTCGATACGAAGGTGCAGCGACCGTTCTCCAAGCTCCCTCCAGATGTCTGAGCTCCTCACCCTATCTCTAAGGGAGGGACTCACACCCAACTCGGGAGGCTCAATTAACCGTTTTCTGGAAGTACGGACTTTCATCCAAAGTAGCCCTAGTGCATGCTGAAGGTCATGGTCTGATGGAGGTAACAGAACCACATCATCTGCAAAGAGCAGAGATCAATTCTGAGGTCACCAATCCAGACACTCTCCTCCCCTGACTGCGCCTTGAGATCCTATCCATCAAAATCAAAAAAAGAAACGTTGACAAAGAACAACCCTGACTGAGACACCTAAAATCGTGTTTGACTTTATGCCGAGTATACCTACAGTGCTCTCACTTTAGCTATACCAGGACCGGATGGCTTGTAGCAGCAACCCCTGTACTCCATTTTTCCACATTACCCCCCACAGGACTCCCCGGAGTACACAGTCTTAAGCCTTTATCAAAGTCCACAAAACACTCGATTGGCAAACTCCCATGACCCCTTCAACAGCCCTTCGAGGATTAAGAGCTGGTTCAGTATTCCATGGCCAGGACAGAATCCATAACGGCCTTTCTGGATCTAAGGTCGAAAATTGGTCAAAGCGTCCTTTCCAGGATCTTAAAAACAACTTTCCAGGCTAGGCTGATAATAAGAGAAAAAGTGAGTTCTGACTTAGTTTGCCCCTCCACAGGCACTGTCCCCAACCTCCAAACAACACTAAAGAGGCATGTAAACAGGGCCTTCAGCATCTCACGGCGAGTCTCATCCACCCTTGGCGCACTGTCGCCAAGGAGCTTTTTGACTACTTCAGCAACTTTTGCAAGGAATATGGATGAGTCTTCCCTGGAGTCCTCAGACTAAGCCTCCTCCAAGAAGGACATCTTGGTCGGGTTCAGGAGTCCTGTCAGAGTGCTCTTTCCTATGCATGACAATATCCCTAGACCGTGACCGCAGCTCTCCTACCCTGCTGATCACAGCCTATGCAAAGCTCTGCTTTCCCATTTTGAGTCATCTAACAGTTTGCCAGAAGGTCCTTTAGGCCACCTGAAGGTCGTTGTTCATGGACTTCCTGAAGTCCTCCCACACCCCAGGTTTTCCTTTGGCAACCGCCCCATCTGCTGATTGGTAAGAGAATTATAGTCAATACAATTTTATAAAATGTGCAAGACTAAACTGTTAAAATAAGAAATTAAAGCATTATTATGTACATTATCAATGATCATTTCCTGTTTGTTAACAATAAAAAAACTATCATCAAGTTCATAATCATCAATTTACCATTCATTAAGGATGGTTATTAAAAAGTTGTACTGTGTTCATGTAGGAAATAAATATGCCGAGTTGAAGAACTAGACTAGACATGCTTACTTTTCCACGTTTAACCAAAACTATGACCTTTTCCAAACCTGAACTTATTTAAATCTTTATCCAACCTCGATCAAAGTGATTTAGTATGTTACATTTAACAAAAAATGGGATGCAGGACACAAACCACTGTTTACAGTGACATTGCCAGTGAACATATCTCTGGCATTGCATTATATCCTGCATTAAATCAATATAATCTAGTGGCACCTAATATATGATATTTAGAAGTAAGGGTTACAAACATAGTGGAGTCGAAATAAAATAAAACTGAAATTAGTAGAAGTACTCGCTGCAATTGTACTCAAGTACAGTACTTGATTAAATGTTCTTTGTAATATCCATGTCTGTCCAGAATGTGCATGTAGCTATAACACCATGAGAAGAAACTCACACCAAACATACATAAGCATTTTGATGCTTAAGTTGAGTCTTGTTTTTCAAATCTAGGAGCAGAGAAGAAATGTATTGTTTTGCTTTGCCCGTTCTCCTCTGTATATATGCTGGCATCCACAACATCAAACGCAGTTGGAATTCCATGTTCTGTCAAAGTACGCTTTGCATCTGAAGTTTTGAAACGGACGCTTTGATCCCCAACAATAAAAAAATATTTATCTGTTCTTCTCTCTTTAAAAGACAGCCCCCTCCTCTTCCATTTCTGCTCAGTGTACTTGTGCACGCATGCATGTTCAGGTCCCTCAAGCAGAAGATTAAAAAAATACAAATACAGCTCCTTCCTTCATGCTTATAAAGCCCTGTCCTATGTGAATAAACACAAATCTGGAAACACACACACACACACACATACAGACCCGTCTTGTCCTTACAAGTCCTTATAAGTGTCGGGTTTTGAGCACAGATATACAGACAAGCAAAAACACACTCAAACACACACACGCAAGAAATTAATCTATTGTCACAGTGTCCTCTCCTTTTCTTTGTGCTTGATTTGACCACAGCATAAATAAGAAACCATTTCATTACACATTTATGAATAAGGGAAGCCTACAGAGATCATGAAACATTACTGCCTCATGAAGAAAAAAAAAGTTGAACAAAACAATAACAAAAAATGTGTACCCAGAAATAACTTTTTCCTGCTTTATGCATTCATTTTTGTTCCATGTCAGTTCACATGGCTTGTGTTACGGGTCTGGTGCCTCCAAAAAGATATTCTGCTTGAGTGGTGTGCGTATGTGTGTTTGACTCAACCTGCACTTTTAAAAAAATGTTGAATGTTGTTGAGCTTACAATGTTATTGCACTTTTTGCACTTCTATTACGTATCCAAATTGTTGTGTGCGTGTGTGTTTGCCTGAGTGCTCAGTGCTAGGACAAGCAGCGCAGCTCGATCCCATGCTTCATATTTAATTCAACAACTTTTATGTAAAATGCTCATATGAAAGTCAAAGTGTGGTGTTTATATAAGAGTCAACAAGCGTTTAAGGGCTAAAGTGGGTTCTTGTGGGTACTGAGACATGGCACAGCTTGGCATTTGGCATTTCCTCAGGCCTCACATGGAGATTTTGTTTGCTGCTTATGTCCCTGAAACACCCTCTTTATTTGCTACTGTTTATCGTACGCTTCACTTTGTGTAGTGAAGCTGGGACCAAGCCAGGGCAACAATGGTAAACTGAATTATGTGCACTGATGTCGAATTCTGTTTTGAAGGTTTTTGAGGGTAGGATTAGACACACACACACACACACACACACACACACACACACACACACACACACACACACACACACACACACACACACACACACACACACACACACACACACAAAAAAAAAAACCACATGAGTGCCTGCAGACACGTAAACACGTCCAATGTGCATGCTGTCTGGTTGAGATACGGATATACAGGTGGTTGCATTTGGCAAAACTCAATTATTTTCTCCGCCTCAGAATGTTGCCTTTGAAATTGTACTTAAGCTTTATTTTACCAAGCTGGTAAGGTAGGAGCATGAGAGCCAGATGCGCAAATGTATTTGGAGACATGGGGATAAACTGCACAAAAAAGACATACGGTAATAAATGGTGACAATTCCCAGTTGTGCACATGGCAACAAAATTGTTCAGATCAACATGAAAAGAGAGATGTTTAAGAAGGTACCCAGCGGTGGGCTTTTAGTGCATCCTCTGCTGTGATTTTTCTAAAAGTGTGTTGCTTGTATCTCTTTTGCCGGGGGAGGCTCCACATCTGCAGGGTGTACCAGAAAAAAAAAAACATCAAAAAGAAGGGTCTAATCAGACCAGCAACGTGTAAATACTGACAAAATCAATGAGGAACGATGTGGTAGTTACGTGTCTCACCAAGTAAACATTTTGTGAACAGTAAAGCTAGTGAACAAACATAGGAAATTACCAAAGACTCATATGTTTATGTCTACTTAACCTGCATAAATTAGAACTAAAAACAACCAGTATTTAAAAAAAGAGCAAAAGAGAGAGAATTGATCATTTTATTTTATGTCCAATCTAATTGATCATAATTATAAATAATGAAGCAAGTACTTCTTTATGGAGGAACAAGGATGACGCAGCCCAGCTCATATTACACCAAGTAAGTCTGACCTTTAAGTGGATTTCAGTCAATCCTCAAGCAGCCGTACAAAATCTACCTGCACATCCTCCATGCAAACCTTTATTTCAGATTAGCAACCAAATAACTCTTTTGACACAATCTGAACCACAGTGGATAAAGGCAGAAGACTCACCCCTTGATCTGACTTAGACTTGTCTCATAGAAGCAGAAAGTATAGCTGAGGCTGTATTAGATCAGTGGGCTTAACAGTGTTGTAGTTCTCGAGATCAGTCTTCAAGACCACTAATTGATGGTCTCGGCCTCATCTTGGAATGGATCGCATTTTACTTGGCCTTGTTTCGGACTCAGACAAATAGGGTCCGGGATTTTATTTTCATGGCAAGTAAAGTCCACAACTGCGGAGACATTATTAAATTGCCTGGTTTATTTGTTAACATCATTACTGTTATTGCTTAAAAACTAAGGGACATTCACGTACATAAAATTCACCTCTGCAATGCCTTTCGATTATTTTACTAAGACATATATGATAATATGGCGATCATAGAGGTGAATGTAGAGGAATTTTTTTTTCTGTAGGTGTTTTGTATGAGAATGTGGATCTTTCCGATCAATTTGAAAAGTGTCTATGGTTTGCATGATCCACTGTTTATTGTGTGTCACGCAATGTGGGACACTTTAGGTGGTCCTGGTTTCGGTGGTCAAAAAAAAGTGAAGGGACTGCCAAAAGCAATAATGTTTGTACCAAAAGGTCTTTGCATCCATCCAACAGTTGTCGAGACATTTAATTTTAAAACACAAATGTTAATCTCATTGTGGCGGGAAAGTCAGAGGATCATCAAAGTCATTAGTAT
Source organism: Anoplopoma fimbria (assembly GCF_027596085.1). Lineage (NCBI taxonomy): Eukaryota > Metazoa > Chordata > Actinopteri > Perciformes > Anoplopomatidae > Anoplopoma > Anoplopoma fimbria. Next base: position 15,434,818 of record NC_072463.1, read on the forward strand.
CATCATTTTTGCAAAACCACCTAGAACCAGAAGAAAAACTAAGGGACCTCCAAAGCCTGTAGACATCACCCTCCAGGGATTGTGGTTGTCCACATCAGAAATCTTGGCAATCCATCCAATAGTTATTAAGAGATTTCAGTCTACCAGGGTGGTGGAGCAACCAACAGACTGATTCAAATTGCCATCCATGGAGCAACGGCAATATGGTGGCTTTAAGTAAGATATCCTGATGGAGACTGTATGATGCAGTTGAAACCTCCAGAGAAAACTAGCAAATACTATTTTCAAGGTCCAGAAGGACGGTTCACTCTTATGCTCTCTAAAACGACTATATAAATGAACTGCAGTCATAACAAACTATGTTCAATCGTATGAGAGCAGTATTTGACAAAAGTGGCTTTTTCTACTAAGCGATCTACAGCTATGCACTGTGCTCTCAAAAATGTTCCTGGGTATACAGAGTAATTGCTACTACATCTCTTCTCTTTCTTCTCTTTTTCTTTGTATTGTGTCTTTTGAGAACTTAAAAGCAGCATAACAAGCCATTCACAAGGCTGAAAGAAAAAAAGTGTGATAATGAATAACCCTAGTCAGAAAAAACTCCATTTTAAGTTGATTCCTACAAATTTGCCAGCAAAATAAGAGTTTACTTTTAAATCGTTGTGCTTTGTTGTGAAGTCATCCCACAATACAGAATGGGGCAAGCTGTGCTGATGTGACAATTCTGCTCTCTTGACTGCACATATTGACCCATTGGGCGAAGAACAGCTGCTCTGCTGGTCAATCTGACTCCTGAAACGCAGGGCTGTGCCCCCTCCAGGTTTAATAAAAGTACAATCTTGAAGATTTCCACTCCCAAACAGGACCCACCAGATGAAAAAAAAAAACAGAAGTTCCGTCTGCTGCTTGGAAGTTAAACCCTCCATGCGTTAGAACGTTTCCCCACAGTATTGAACAAACTACTGTTGTAGCAATGTCGACCACTGCTTTAGACCACCTTTCTCTGTTTAATTAAGATCACTGAGATAAGATGCTCTTTTGTGTACCAATTCTACAATAACACACTCCAGTGAAATCATTAGCGATCATTCTGCTCTCCTGCCTGCTCGCATCGACCCTACCAAACAAAGAAAAACTACTTTCATTCTCTTGGGGAAACAGGAAGGTGTGTGAGTGTGTTTTCCTGTGTTTGCGTTTGTCTCATGTGGAAGGAAGTGACTCATGACTGTATGTGTTGGCTAGACCATCAGCCATGCATCAAATATCTTCATCAATACCTGATGAATGATCTGAATGGACAACACACAACGAATCAATGCGCCATACTTGTCCACTTTCCAGATTTTTACCGATGGATTCCCGTTTTTATTGCCCTCCTCCGGTGTCCCCACCGGTTCACAATTATCTTTATTTCTTATAATTTGTCCCAAATTCTTCCCAATTTTATATTTCCTTCTCACAACCTATTTAATACTCTGTGTAGCGTGTTCTGTTTCCAGCAGCACAACCTGCTCCACCAAATGTCAGTTCCTGATAGAGGAGAGCTGCACCCAACACAACGCGTTCAAAAGTATATTAGAAGGTATAGCAATAGTAAAGCAAGAGCCGAATGGAAGATTACCACTTCATAATGTGAGTATATGATTCTGAGCGGATGATGACACATGATATTCAAAATAATATAATACCTCTCAAGAGCAAGAAGATGTTCTGCGTTATGACGGGTTAATATTCAGATGTCATGCTCTAATTAAACAATAACAGCTTTAACAGGTGAATGCAAAACACTCTTTGCATGATTTTGATTAAAATCCATCAAATTACAACAATCCATTAAAAATATTATGTCTGACTGCGGGCTGATTTGATTAGATGTTAAGCAGTTGTTGAGAATGAAATAAGAAATGGATTTGTTTCCCTGTCAGTCAAGATTAAATGCTCATCAAATATGAGCTGTAAGATGGTTATTACATTGATACTGCATTACTGAGCATTTTTTACGACACAATAAAAAACATTACAGATAACAGTATAATGTTTACACCATGTAGATACCAAATTTACTGCCACATTAAAACTTTTAACCTCATCATTATATTGTAACGAGTGACATTTAATGTTAACATGTTATGTTATGAGAGTTATGTGTTTACAGGAAGAAGCTGTTCAAGATAAGAGTAATGGTTATTTAATTTACTGAGTTCAGGAGGTCAGTGAAGGTCTCTTGACCTGTATAGCTGTAAAACCTGTCAATCATGCTGTCAGCTTGTAAGCACCCTATGGGGGTTAGGTGGCATAAGAGAGGATACCTGGGATTGGCAGATATAGTTAGGAGGGATGTTTTGGGTTGTCCTGCTAGCACGTTGAGAGTAAGTCTATGTCCTGGAGCGGTTTGTGTTTTTTTGGCGTAGGCTACGGCCCACAGTAGCCTGTGTACTGTCCGCTTATAAATTGAGTCAAGCAAGATAACATCACGTAGCTTTCCTTACCAAGGAATATATCAATATGCTATATTATTGGTGTTCTTGATTGAGCAAAAATTTACTGTTTTCCGTTTGTGTTTATTGAGATGGATTTGTTCTCCAGCAGAATGCTGCTGCTCCGAGCCTTTTTCAACAAAAAGTATCACCATTTGTTGTCAAATGGTAATCGTTAACTGCACTGTCAGTTAAAATATAATTGTACCCAAGTATTTGCTAAAATCTGAGAAGGGTACACATAAGGTGTGCTTCCATTGAGTCCCCATTTTCAATTTCTGCATAGAATTGTGAATCAAGTAATCACTTTGAGTACTTTTCTCAGAAAAGCATCTTGGATGTGAACATTTTCTGGTTTCTTTATTCCTCTATGACAGAAAACTGGATATCTTTGAGTTGTGGACAAAATGTGACGATTGTGGTCTGACATTTATCAAGACCAAACAACAGATTAATTAAAACAGAAAATAACCGTTAGTTTGTTGTTTCATTTTAACCTTACTCCCACTCAACATCTCCAGAGGCCTTTTTGGCCTTTGCTTTGCTGTCACTGTAAATAGATAATTTCTTTCTTCATTAGTGGCCCTATTTTGTGAATCTAATGTTGAAGTAATGGTTCAAGTGCGTCAACACTCAAATGAGTCATTAAATGTTGAGCTTGTGTTTTTGTTTGGGAATCTGTGAAGTACATGATCAGTAACCTCTTGGCTGTCTACAGAAAAGGAATCATGGATAATTACCTGAGTGATGGTAATTAGCTACACAGCCTTGATGCTTCAATCAGACCTTCAAAATAAGACAAATTGTCTTCAAAAGTTATAGAAACTATCTAATCTAACTGTAAGGCCTTGTCTTTTCAAATGGTCAATTCTGATAACATTGTACCGAAGTAATTGCTCGAATCTGAGAGAGTAAGACATGAAGTGTGTTCTATTTAACCAGCAATTTCAATTTGGCCTTACGCTTGGCTGAGGTGGAAGAGTTGGTTTGTAAAATGGAGCTGCAACTATTAATAGATTAGTTTCCTAATCGATAAATCATTTTTTTAAAAGAAAATATATTACATTTCTCTGATTCGCGGCTCTTATTTGTGAACATCTTCTGCTATGATTAAAAGATTAGTTGTCAACGATTAAATCATTTAGCAACTATTTATGGGTATCTCCAAAAGTTACATTGGCTCCCCTTTTCCTGCCGTGACTCCAAACTGTGACAATCCGATTTGTGAGTTTTGTGATTGGTTTCATCCCTAGCTATCTGGTGAACATAGCAGAGCATTAAGCAGCTAACGAGATGGCTATTTCTCTCAGGATTTAGAGGGCATTAGACTTCAAATCATCAATTAGGTGCAGGTATTTTACACAATAGTTCAACATAAAACGAGGACTTGACATCACCAAATTAGCTAGCAGTGTTGGGAACAACAAAGATACTTAAAGTGGACAAAATATATCACAATCCAAATTCTACATTTTTATTTAGTTCATGTGGGGGAATCAATGGAATGGTGAATGTTAATATTATCGTAATAATGTGCATCTTATTATCTAAGGAGGATGCATTACTTGCAAGTATTTTAATGTTTTTTTTCTGTGGGTTTGTATTACATATATGCATCAACAACATATTTGGCAATTAGTCCCAACCTTCAAAGGGAATAACAAAAAAGCATGCGTGCATGACAAATCGCAGCAGGTGGAAGCAGCTACTTAAATAAGCATGAAGGTCTACTTCCCAGCAGCAGCTCATTTTGTCCAGGGCCTTGTTTCTCTACCTTCCTCTTACACCCTGGCTGAATTAACACTTATTATCTGGCAATAACAATGAGCACACAACCAATAGCGGAACCATATTTTTCAAATAATCTAATGTTGTAGCCTTTTTTTATTTTTTTTATTGCTTTGATGGTTTTAAAGGGAAATTACAGGAAGAACAAAAAATGAGAGAAGGCCTTGAAGTACAGTCAAAGCCGGGGCATAGCAAGAGGAGATGAAAGTCGTTCAATATGGTGCATTAATAGGATGCAAGTAAAAACATTAATATTTAATCAGAATCAGAAACATTAGAAGGGGGACAATTGCTGGGTTTTATGCATCTCATCATTTCTAAGTGTTCTTTACTTAGCCTTCATGAGATCTTGAAGTTGGTATTATGTCCAAATGTGGCCCCTCCTCTTTACTTTCCCCTACAATCCCCCTCCAGTGCCTGACCCTGTGTTTGGAAACACACACACACACACACACACACACACACACACACACACACACACACACACACACACACACACACACACACACACACACACACACACACACACACTGTACAGGTGTCAGAGCTGTTCCTCATCTGTAGAGTTGTGCAACAACACGCCATCTGTACCAGCATGACCAGAGGCCTCGACTTCTCGTTTGCTTAGATGAGACACCGAGACGCGCATGCATGCATGACCTGGAGGACCAAAAACATGAAAGAAGACAGAAACTTCGTCTCCTACATCTCATTCGCTTTCTCTGTTCTATCATTCTATTATTGCCTCTTCTCTGCGAAATGCTGTGAAATGCCTCCTTTTCTTCTCTCGTTAATGATTTTTTTTTCTTCTCCTTCATCCTCCCCGCCTGATCTCTCCCCGTCTCCTAATTTAGCATCCTCACTCCTTTCCATACATCCTCCTCCTTTTCCCTTTCCCTCATTCTCTTCCCTTTTTTAATCCTTTCTTTACATCAACGCCCCTGCTCTCATCTTCCCTCCATCCCTCTGCCCTGATCCCCCTCGCTCTCATCACCTCCCCTGCTGCACTCTCTTCTTCTCCTGCTCCAAAGGCTGGTGGTCTTGGTTAATAATTGATTCTGGCTGTCACAGTGTGCTGACAAAGACAACAGCAGGGCCATTAAAAGTTCCTCGCCTGTTCTTTCTTCCTGTTTTTTTTTTTTTCCCCTGTTCACTTTACAGACACACACATACACAATCTCTTGTCTCTCTTCCTCCTCTGTTTTCTCACTCCGTTCAGCCTCCCTCCCCTTTTCCTCTCCGCCGCCTATCCTTCTGTTCAGGCGAGGTTGACTTCTCCCTCTCAGTCAACTCTTTTACCTCACCCTTCCATTGTGTTGCACCCTTTGACGTCTTTTATTTCACTTATTTCAATCGCATCAAAGGGGCACTTGACTACGTGATTTGCACTTTGGTGCATTACAAACAGATGATACTATACATTCTGTAAGCACATTCAAACTGCTGTATGAAAGCCAATAGCTGTATGGCATCACACTCATGTCATCATCCACACCGTGCCGCCATAGTGCCTTTGGTAGCATTGGGAGAAATACAGAAAGAGAAATTTTTCATTCTCAGTCAGACCAAAAAAAGACATTATACAACAGTTTCATGGCTGATTAGTACTAACCACGAGGTCATAAACTGCACTTTAAGTCTTTAACACACGAATAAAAGACACAAAATGTGAAATACTCGCAGGCAAAATATTACATGTCTTTATTGTGAATGGTAATAACGTAAGGAGTTGATTTGGTCTGTACTACCTTTGTCAAGGTTGAAAGGAGTAATAAAGTATGTGGTCTTGATTGCCATCTTTAATAAAAGGTGTAACTTAACCCGTTCCACATCTCATGATTGGTTAATGACTTTTCATGGTGCGAAATTTCCGAAGAATCTGTATTGTTCAAAAAATTAAACTAAGTATGATGCTTTGTTGAGGTAATATTCATGTTTTTTGCAGAAGTAAACGTGAAAAATAGCTGTACAAAAAAATATATTGAACGGCAAATTAATCAAATGAAAAAATCTCACTTGATATGTATGCCTTAAATAGGTACAGTGTCCCTTTAAGGCACCACTTGAAGTAAGGTGTTGGCATCAATTCTAAAATCCTATATGTTATGTTTCTGTTTTTTACGAGGAATTTGGGGTTTCTTGAAAATAATTGTGGAACTGTGCATTTTGGATGGCATCTCTCCCTTCTTGCTTTTCGTTGTGTCACAAATGTCTCACACTCCCTCCTTTCTTTTGTTAAGGTCCCATTCTCTCACTCCCTGCTCTCGCTACTTCTTCACTGCCTTTTGTTCTTCTGCATCTCCTCCCCATTGTTCTCATTCCCACCCCGTTGTTTTCCACATGTCAGAGCAGCACCATACCAGTGTACACATATACACACATATACTCAGAAATGCAGTAATGCAGACACAGCCACATAGACTGCCATTGCACACACTCCCCGCTCAGTTCAGGGAGAGGTGTAACAGCACTAATCTGTCACGCTCTGTCTCTCCCATTCATTGCCGGCACTATAATCCAGCACACCTCCGATGTGATCAGCCTCCAATTAGAAATCCATCAAGCCCAAGGTGCGTTTAATTGCCTTGTCGGAGCCGCACTTCCCAAGCTGCCACCCCTTCTCCATCCCAACTCTTTGCTTCGCCTCGCTCGGAGGTGTACTCCCCCCAGGCAGTGGGATGTAATTTTGCATTGACAGTGCCACGCTCTTGCCTACATGAGTGTTTATCCATCAAGTATTTGTACTAACAGATTCAATACGGAGCTCCTCGCAAATGAGCTCATTGATTGAGGTAGTGTTGCAAAGTAGTGTAATTTACTCCATGGGTGTCAGTCAGTGCATTATAAAATGTGCCATGTGCAACATTTGTGTTTCCTAAAGTCAGCATTTCTGGACAATATTTTGATTTTGGACCTGATTAAGAGCTTATCGAATTAGGATGACTGCTTTCTGTGTACCTTGCAGTATTTGGTCCAGAACCCAAGGATAACATATGTTGTTTGTCTTCTATTCCTCAAAATGAGGACAGCATTCCTGGCAGACCTGTCCACTGTCTGTCTCGGGGGAGTTGTGGTAGAAGTTAATTAACTTCTGTTTTAGCTCGTATCTGACTTCCGGAGCTGTACATTAGGCCAAGTTTATGTTGTGCAGCCATGCAAACTTGTCACCTTTCTACGACAAGATATGTCACCAATGTACAGTACCAGTGAAAAGTTTGTTCACACCTTCTCATTCAACTACTTTGAAGAATCTAAAATATAAAACATATTCTGGTTTGTTAAGCATTTGTTTGTTTACCACATAATTCCATATGTGTTCCTTCATAGTTTGGATGTCTTCAATACGAATCTATAATGAAGACATTAGAATGAAGACTGGTACTGTAATTCGTGCCAATCAGATGAGTTTTTGAAAACTTTTAGCCGTTCACTGTTCGCTACATATGCTGGATGTAGCAGAACAAGCCGATTTCCGTATAAGTCACATATTGGGAGCAATGAAACGCCGGAGCTGGAAGACCCGCCTTCCATTTCAAAAGCAAAGAGACAGAGGGTGGTGTATAGGACGAGGACAGTGTCGGCATTGCTCCACTGCTGTAGGTTATGTGTATGGAAACACATCAAACATGCTAACGTGCAATCGACGTCATCACCCGGATTAGCCAGTCACTGAGATGAGGATAAACAGAACGGAGCCCAACTACGTATCCCTGCTGCTTCCGAGCAGCCTTTACATGCAAAAGCACGAGGAACCATAACAGAATTGAAGTTACTTCTCATTATTTTCATTTTCCCTATGAAAGTCAGCAACACGTGTCAATTTCAGCTTGTAACATACATACGGTCTTCTAAAATAGGTTCCCGTACTACTTAGTTAGGTTCAGAAAAATTTTGGGGGTTAAAAGAACTACATAAGTGCCTTTACTGAAGTATGCAAATTACATGACAAATAAATCAACGTTGACTTTTCATTTCACTCCTGGATCGAAGAGCTGTCTCCTGGCTGAAAGATCGCTGTTGGTTTGACCCGTCCACCTTCCCTTCCTACACCCTTGTGTGTGATTTTTACGGTCTTTATACTTCCTCACACCATCAATCGAGAAGGATATACTTGAGATGACAAATTTACTTGTGCAATGCCTACATTGATTTTTAACAGCAAGCATTTGGGTCTTTATATTTCCAGCCACCATATCTCGAAACACATTCCATGTTTTCACAAACCGGCCAAATACGGTATCAAAATATGAGCAGCATGTGATGCACAGTCCAGCTATGACAAATCCCTGGGGAAGCACCTGGATCAGGGCATGAGGGTGGTACTTGACATGGCTGAAGGACTGAATGGTCATAACATTACATGTGATATTTTTTTTTTTACATCATACGCCGTGGTGTACGACGCCCTGTTTGTTTTTCCTGGGGTCATGTGACCCCGAACTACATGTTACTCATTTTGAACAGGAGTTTTTCATTCCAAATGTTAAAGATAACAAGCATATGGGCTTGAACTGGAATATAAATCATTAAAGCCACCATATCTCAAAACACATTCCATGTTTTCTTGCCGAGCAAACCTCCAAATACGGTATCAAAATATGAGCAGCATGTGATGCACAGTTAAGAGTATTTCAACAAAGTCAACAAACTAACATAAACTTCCTGACACATAAACTTGGGTAACAGTTTTAATTATAATCATTTTCTGTAGGTTTAAATTGCTGGGGTCAAATTGACCCCAAGGATAAAAGATGTTAGTAAATTTGAAGGTAACAGGAGGGTTAAGTAAAATGTCTCATTACAGAATGCATCATGGTGGGTTTCAACTTGCTAGCACACAGTAAAATGCAATGTAGAGGGCATTTGTATTCAAACCATGCTGTATATAACAAAAAATCAGCAGTTGCTGTGAATATTATGTTTAAAACGTATATGGCAACTACTTTAATTGGTAGATGAACTGTATAGCACAATAAGCTTTACCAGTTATACAGCCTCATTATAGCTGTGGCTGCTGTTATACCAGATCTCGTAAAAAAGTGTAAGATGAATGAGGCTGCTCCCAGCGACCATGTTACACGGGGAAAACAACCAAGACGTAACATCAATTAAAAACCCACAGCAAGTCTCCATCTTGAATGCTTTCTATGATAAAGAAGGATCACTGCAGAGTTTTGACACCCATACGATGCATGCTGGGAAGTCTAGGGAAGTGATATTTGTGAGGGCAGCTGTTTTTTGAATTGGATGTGCAAGGTTAAAAGTATTTCTCAGTCCTAAAGAGTCACATGACCTGCAATTCCAACTATGGCCACTACACCAAAAACCCTTAGCACAGCCCAGTGGTGTTTCTGGGTGCTTGAACATAATCCATGACCTTTTGTCTCTGTCCACACCCTGTTGTACTTAATGACCTCATAGGAAATAAAACATCTAACCCTGACGGCTGTGGTCTCGGTCAATGTTGACTTTCATATAACAGAGCAGTGGCTATAGCTGTAAAGCTTTCTGTTAGACTAGGTGAAGCACTTGGCTCTGGCAATCAAAACTGTTAAATTTTAGCAAGGAGTGAGCCTGATTTTGCCTCAGGCTTGTTTTTTTCTGTGAATAGAGGTCTGTTTTGTGGATATTCTGTGATTTCATGCTGATTTATTGAAGTTGGTGCATATTTCAGATGTTGAACACAGAAAATGTGACGCATATAAGTTTATTCACCTGAAATCTAAGTCTGATTGACACCTTCCCTTTCCACATTCACACTTCTTAACAGAAAATATTGTCAGGTAGGCTAAATGTTGCATTACCTTTATAGAGCTGCTTTTAATTCCCAGCCCTGCTAGGATCTTGGACAGCACGATCAATATCTTGAAACATGAACAAGTCCCTCCCAAAGCCAAGAAACCCTCAATCGTCAAACAACACTCTTTTTCTCCTTCAATGACTATGTACAGGAAGCTGAATTTATAGACTCATAAAATGTTTGCTTGAGGTTTTTTTTCTTTTTTTTTTTTACACCCGAAGGAGCTTTAGATCATAGTAACGGTATCAGTTATGGTCCAGAAAATATGCTTGTATCCTTGGAAAATAACTCTAGTATGGTGTCAACAAAGGTCTAGCTTCCGAACGCATTGTCTGATTACGTAACCAAGCCTCAATCATATATCTTTTTGTTTTGTTTTTACCTTTATTTCTTAATTTCTAAAAGGTTTAAATCCTTTAAAGTTTCAGCCTGTCTTGGATGATACAAAGACCCCTGATTACAACCTGCACAACCAGGATACTGACACACATTATATGAAGCTCAAACAGCAGGTTACAAACCATGCAAAAGGTCCTTAGTGCTTTCTGAAGTGCCAAGCGTGAAACAGTTAGCAGAATTTGTTTATTCATGATGGCATCAAAGAAGCTCATCAACACACAAAATATTTGGCAATGTAGGAAATTGGCATGAATGCACATTTTGATTATTGTGCAATGTCCCAAACCCAGAAAGAATACTGTGTTGACAGCTCTCCGTTAAACCAGCCTTTTCAGTACAGGGCCCTCATCTGTGTGCATCACACAATGGGTTTACTGGAATTACATTACAGCAGGGCTGAAACTTTGGCGATGACCAAATGAAAAGCAGACATATTAGAAAAAAAAACATTCAAATTAAAAGCACACGACTAAATGTTAAATAAAACAGGTCCACATAAACTGTTAATAAATCAATAATTTAAGACCTAAGTAAATGTTAAAAAATGCTAACAAAGTGTTAAAAAAAGACAATTTTATGTGTTACATTGCATTACATTACAGAACTTTTGCAGACGCTTTCATCCAAAGCGACTTACAATAAGTGTATTCAACATAGGTAGTCAAGAGAACTACTAGTCACCAGAAGTCATAAGTGCATCTCCTTTCTTAAACAAGCATCTAAGAGCATAAACCAGAGCAAAAGTACAGAAACAAACTAATACAAATACAATAAGTGCAGAAACAAACTAATACGAATACAATAAGTGCAACAAACTAATACGAATACAATAAGTGCTACGAGGAAGGCTCAGGGTAGTACTTCCTGAAGAGGTGAGTTTTCAGCCTGCGCCTAAAGATGGGCAGCGACTCTGCTGTCCTGACGTCAGTGGGGAGTTCATTCCACCACTGAGGGGCCAGGACAGAAAAAAGCTGTGACCGGGTCGATCGGCCGCAGGGACCTCTGAGCGACGGGGAAACCAAACGCCCCGAGGCAGCAGAGCGAAGTGGTCGGGCGGGGGTGTAGGGCATGACCATGGCCTGGAGATAGGAAGGAGCTGTTCCTGGGAGCCAGTGTAGAGAACGGAGAAGGGAAGTTGTGTGGGAGAACTTGTTATCACCTCTTTTGTTTTGTTGACATTGGCTTTACTTCTGAGTTGTTTTAGATACAACAAACACACTAGTGCATGTGTAGAAAAAATTTAAATAACTGCAAAATCAACCCTTTTTTACATCTTTCTATTTAATTAAAGGCCAGTATAGTAATGGCGTGGTAACCCTTTCCCAAAAAGTTAATCACATGTAAAGACATGTACTATATATCGTCTTACAGAGTCATGATACTTATGTTTGGGGTCAATAAGACCACAGGGAGGTCTCGTACCATGAGCAAACTGTAGTTACGGAAATTTTTATAAACTTATTTGCTATTTGGGAGGATAGTGCTCTGTAAAAGTTGTCAAAATCAATCACAGATATAGATCAAAACAATTATTCCCTATGATCAAAACTATTATTCGCTAAGATCAAAACAATTACTCCCTAAGTGCTTTGAGTTGCCTACAGAATCATAAAAAAAATGTTAATCATGCTTTATTTGCCACAATTGGTTATTAAATGAGAACAAGTGAATAACAAGTTTACAGATATCTTGAAAATGTTTCCATTACAAATACAGACGCTTCATCAGGATCCCTTGGCATCACTTTTAACGCGGTGTGTACCCCTTGGCATTACATAGGTTTAGGCAACACAAGTACTTGGTTAGGCATGTGACGTAAGTTAACTACTTTATTTAAACCACTTTCGTAACTTGAAATAAGTCGGCGTTGAACTTTGGTTATATAGGAAATGGACATTAAGTCCTGTGTCCTGTGTTTGTTTAAAATAAGTAGGTTTGTAACGTAAATAATCAGTTGTGTGACTTAAGTTAAGTGCTTTACATCACGTACAACTTAAGATAAGCCAACGTTGGCTTTTGGTTTGACTCGGGACACAAACAGCTGTCTCCTTGACCTCATCCATATGCAGACTTTGTCGCTCTTTAAACTTCTTCCCCTGACTTCCGGAGCAGTTGCTTTGTGCTTCCAATATTGCCATGGATTGGTTTACATTAAAATTAAGAATGAATGAGACCGGGCTGGGACTCTTTAGCGTCAAACAATGTCTGGCCATTGGACGTTTTATTCAGTATCTCCCGCTGTTAATAAAGCCTCTGTTTTGCGTGATCAGTGTTGACTTATACATTTGACAGGACCAGGAAGCTGTTCAATAAACAAGGCTATGAGAAAAAATTCATCTGAGTTGGCCAGTCAAATGGAACCGTAATGGAGTCATTCCATGAAACAAAATAGAGTCCCTTGAAATCCATTCCGGAGAGTCATGCTAGCTATGAGTTCATGGTTTTGAACATTGCCTCAAATAAGTTAAGCATGGATCACAGCAGTTGAGAACACAGTTACATACATCCTTGAGCACAGGACAGCCGATACCTGTCAGGCTGCATGGTGAGTGAAAATACTACAGAAAGGCTTCTCCATCACCACTTACAAAACCACAGAGAAAGAAAAAATCTGCCACTGTCAGTCTGTGTGGAGTGCACTGACTGACAAAATGCCCCAGGGAAACACTTACTTGGCTCGATTGGCCAAAGTGCTCTCTGTTATTCTAACATTTTTGGGGGTGTAGTATGTCCTGCAGAAGCTGACTCATCTCTTAACATTGTCTTCTGAGTCCTTTTACTTCGTCTGACAAAACATTATATGTAAGGTTATTTTAAAATGGGCACTTAGGTTCTCCCTGAAACAATGATTACTCTTTCCATTATAAAATTAGCTGTTATGAAATGGAGCGCAGCATGCTATTTCACAGCTTTATACGCTTTTTGTGGATATGCACATCATAACATACACATTGTCGTCATGGTGGGATGACAGAAGCTAGATGACGGGCCACAAGAGCAGGTGCACAGGCACAGCTAAATCCATTGCTTGAGGTGTAATACCTACTGGTCAAGTCCCAGTCAATCCTATAATGGCTCTGTTAAGACACAGTAATCTCATTAGCGTCAAAAGCCTTTGTAATCTTGACACATACTGCCTTTAAACCAGCCTACCGAGACTCAAGAAATCAGACACATCTTCCTTCTGGACTTGAAAGCACACAAACACAACTCCATATCAACCAGCTACTTCTAGTCAGCCAATAACGCCAATCTCCAGGGAATTTCATCTTGGCGAGATGTGTCTTTAAAGGCTTTGACAAGGTATATGGAAAACAAAAGAGTGTCATGTTTACACTTCAAGGCTATCTGTGAGTCACTATTGTGGATTTCGAAGAGCATAAGCTGCACATTCTTATCTGACATACCTGACATTCATCACTTCAAGGGCAAGCATTAGCAGGAAACAAAGCAATAACATTTGCAACTTGTACTGTATTTTGATGCAGTACACAGTCAGTCTTCCTTGTGTGTCCTTTCTAGGGGGGATTCATAAGAATCAGACTTTCTTTAGTATTAAAAGTAATCCAGGTGGTTGTTGTGTTTGCAGACAGGAAGCAACTTGATTTTTCGAGGTGCAGATGTGCCGAAATGTAAACAAATAGGCAACAAGCTAAAAAAATGGTACATTAATCATGATTGATCCTCATTAACCCAGTAGTCCTAGTGTCAATTTCATAGTGTTGCGGGGCAGGATAAAGCTTGACCAACTAACTATATCTGGCCAAGGAGGGAATCTTTTTGGTTTGGCTTGATGCTTTGTTTTTATCTGTTTGTCAGGAAGATCACCGAAAAACTACTGACACTATTTTCATGAAATTTTGTGGAAGGGTGTACAATAGGCAAAGGAGGAACCCATTCAATTTAGGAGAGGATCCGAATCACAGATATAAACACAATCTTTCACTTATGGAAACAGCCTTGTCAGATGTCTGCGCTCTTCTTGTTGCAATTGAGTTGTAATTGAATCATAGCGCTCAGAGGATCCACTTGAGGAGGCAAAACTACTCTGAAAGTTGCTTGTAGAGTTCGATTTGCTGAACTTTGGCACACAAATTATCAGTGTTGACCTATGAGGGGATGTAAAATCCCAAAAAGAAGACACTTTGGTAGCTTACTATGCTGTTATTTTTTACTTAAGATCAAACAATCTATTGTAGCCTAGATCCTTGAAATCTTGGATGAGTTGAAGTCGAGACATCGTAAAACTACTTGCAAAAAGAGCTTTTCAGATTTCTTTAATCAGTAGCTTTCTTACATCTTTCATAGACACTTCAAACCAACTTTATTTCAACCTCTACCCATTGCATAAATATAGTATATGCAATATGGCCTAATGAGTTATTACAATATGGCCTAATGAGTTATTACAATATGGCCTAAGGAGTTATTATTGCCCACTTTTTAACAGTAGCCCTCCCTCTCTTCCGCTCTCTCTGTTTACATTTACAAAGCTTTATTTATTTATTTCTTTATTAATTATTTTAGACTTTAGATTTGTAGTTATTTAT
Source organism: Anoplopoma fimbria (assembly GCF_027596085.1). Lineage (NCBI taxonomy): Eukaryota > Metazoa > Chordata > Actinopteri > Perciformes > Anoplopomatidae > Anoplopoma > Anoplopoma fimbria. The sequence continues at coordinate 15,449,832 of NC_072463.1, forward strand.
TATATTTTAAACATTTAAATGTTATCTTTTTTATAATTATCTGCCACATAATTTATCCATATATTCATGAAATAGCAGCAGGAAGCAGTGACACAGAAAATCAGCAGTCTAAACTTTTACTTAGCTAGATTTGATGGTAAATTTCTGAATGTTTTCCCTACACCTCAAACAAACAAGAAACTTTGATCTGAAATATTCACAATGAAAAAAAAACAAACAAGAGGGTGGTGGTGTCAACATATCCATTAATAATCAAAGATGTAAGCGATCAAAACTCTGTTGTCTACATCCAAGAATTGTGTGCGTATGTTCCAGAGAGAGTAGGATCCCTCTGTTCTTCTTACCTGTTCGTGGCATGAGTAGGAAGAAAAAAAGGGGTAAAAAAACACAATGAGTGTCAATCAAATTCTCAGAGACATAAAGAACAAAGAAAAACCAAAGAAAGTGAGTGACGGGGACGGGGCAGAGAGACGAATGAATAAGTGCAATTGAGAGGGATGAGAGAAGAAGAAGGGGGCTGGAGAGAAAGTGAAAGTGAGTGGAGAGCAGACTAGAGGGACAGGTGAGAGTGAAATTATACATCGGCATCATGTTCAAGAGACTTTTGTTGGAAATGGATCCTCAAATTTTCAGTCCTGACATCCCACTGGCTCTCCATGGGATGCCAAAAGATATTCTAGGAAGTGCCTGAAGTTAACTTCGGGAGAAGAACACGGGTTTTGGATAAGAGATACAACTTCATACAATGGAAATAAGGAAAATGTACCGCCTTGCTTAAACTAATGGGAAGGACGTAGGTGTACAAATTAGAGCTTGATGAGATGCAGGAGCAGTGCCAACCAGACATTTGTCATCTCCTGACAAATTACTGTATGCTTATGGTATTTATTTGTTATTGGGAGAACAAATAAGACAAATGCACTTGACTTGACATAACCTTGAGACATGAGAAGTACACAAATTGAATGGGAACCCACAAGTCAGTTCTTCTGGTTGCCCAAAGAAAATTTGTGAGTTGGCAGATCTCTGCATGCATCTCATCAATGGCTTCACCTTAATTAGATGAATTCAAGTTTTCATGAGCTGCTGTGAGAAAAATAGCTTGCAACACCAAAGAGAATGAGGAAGAAGACTAACAGAGGCTATTGATGCTAATACTAATACTATGATATATAATTAACCCTTGACCAAGGACGTGTCATATTAATTCCCATTTGCAGTAAGATTCAAACACAGAGTGTAACCAAAGTTCATGGTTACACTCTGTGTTTCAAGTTTATTGAACAAGGCTAAAAGTCCACAGCAATACTAGCGGCTTTGAGTAGCAGTACTTGAGCGAAGTGCTAACATCGGAGTGTTAACATGTTCACAATGACAATACTAATGATGGGAATGAGCTCTAAAAGTTTGCAGGATGAAGTGATAAGGGATTCCCGAAGCATTAAGGATTCGTCCTCTGGGAATGTCTGTTCAAACGTTTATGGCTATACATTCAACAGTGCCAGAAATGGCACTGGTAGATCATTACACTGACAGACACATTGCTATCCCAAGAGCCAAGGCCAGTATCAAAACAAAAATCTGAAAGGATCTTACAAAAACGTTTTCTTGCAAGGGATTTCTTTTATACGGAAAACACAAAAAGATAAATGTTTTGTTGAATGTGCCAAAAGCACAATTCCAGACAGTGAATAGGGCAGAAAGTAAAAAAAAAAAGAAAAGAAAAGATCATCACTGGTTTTTTTGACGCACGCCACCATTGACAATTCACAATTTTTCATTCGTCATATCTTCTCAACCAAGCCGCACCACAGGTCCCCTTCAGTCAACACATCCAAGCTGTCAAGAAAGAGAAAGGAGGCCGTCAGATGCAAAACCTTGTAACTTTCACTCCCATTACTTTCCTTTCCAGTTTTCTTCTCTGTGTCTCTTGTTTGCATTCTCTGTCTGTCATTTGCTCTCCACTTTCGCTGTGATCTTCATTCTGTGATCAGTGACAGTGAGGTAACACTGGAAGACTGTTTGAAAAGCCGGTGTCCGTGTCTCCGGGGGTGAGTTACATCATCTTTACAAAAGGCACCTTGAATTTTAAACCAGAGCGATGAGGCATTTGCGAGAAGTCAATGCGACAACTTTTGCTGCAGCACTGTGTTTATGTGGGTTTTGTATTTGGAATTTGCATTGTGAGAACTGCCTAAGTTACCATATGCCACACTGAGGATGCTGTGAAATGTGTCATTACATTTGCAGCAATTACTCTGACACATATGGTCTTTGCTTCCAGATTATGGCGTGCTGAAAAGATAGAAAATGCGCTGGAAGGACATGGGAACGATTTATAATACACTGAGCGATACACTGAGCAAGGACACTGTGTAATAAATTGAGAATGTGGTCGTCATTTTTCCCCCAAAAAATGCATGAGCGCCTCCCTGTACTGTTTGTGTGGTTGTCAACTCTACCATTGCTGGTGTGTATGTTTTCTGGAAGAGCAGATGAAATGTATTATAAACCTCAGTAATTACACTAAATAACCCTCAGGTCATTAAGATTGATATTCGTATTACACCTATTACCAGCTGTACTGGTTGGCGATAGCGGTAGTTTTATTGTCCACACTAAGCCGTTAGTCTAGTCAGTGATTGGAGGTCGGTGCCAACAAAGGCACATTTAATCTTATAGCTCATTTCAACAGCCAGGCAATGCAAAGTGGTTTACATAGGATATAGAATGCATTAAAAGAAGATTCACCAGGCAATATGAAAAAATAAATAAAGATAAAACTGGGAATAAAAAATGGGTGTTCCGCTGCATTGCATTGCAAGATAACAATCAATATGCCCAAATTCAATTTCAGCAATCTGATCAACTTCTTGGAGACCTCTAAAGACACCGTAATAGTAGTCAAGCCTACTAAAGACAAACACATTGACATGTCTTTCTTTATCATGCTGAGATATACATACCTTTTAATATGCAATATATTTACTCCCTTTAAACATATCTGTTTTTTGGAACATACTAAAAAGCTACAAAACAATATAAAATGTTAAAACCAGTACTCACAGTGAATGGAAAGAAAAACAAACAAATTTACACAGGCATGGTACTTAAACATCCAAATTACAATCCAAATTCCTCTAGAAATGAGATGTTGTATCACCTCCCTCACTGAGTCCGCCTTGTGTCTTCCAGTGGAGAAGGACAAAGTTACATTTAGTTGTTATGAGATTAGCTCCAGAACAATTATTATTATTCTCTCCTACTATGCCAAAAATATATATCATGGGATTGGGCCGAATTGCCATTTTGAAAATATCAGACAGTGTGTTAAAGATTGAACTACAATAAATTGCCAGATTGGGACATTGCCAGATTGAGTGTGGCTGAAAGTCTCTATGTGTCGCAGGTGATATCTACATCTTGGAACAATTTAGAGAGCTGAACTTGAGAGAAATTAAGGTAATGCAGCACCTTGAATTGACTGAGACCATGACGGTCACAGATTGAGGCCATGTGCCCCCCTTCTGGGGCTTTTCTTCATCGCTCCGCCATCAAAGCTATGCCCCAATCCTCATTTCATACAGACCTCAGACAGTCCAATTATAGATTCTGTAAATTAGACAATAGATTATAAATAAAAATGACATTGCACTCTTTTTTTGAAAGCTCAAATGACTCATTAGGAAAATCTAGGGTTAATAAAAGGTATTTAAGCTTTAATATAATAGGGACCTGGAGGAATCTGAAAAAGTGGGATTGTGGTAAAATAAATAACATTTTGCAGTTCTTCAAATGTGGGAAAGAGGGCCTTCGTGTTGCCTATGCAATTTCGTTTTCCAAATATCAAAAGAGTCATCAGTAATGGACGAAGAGAAAAGTGGCTAGGACATCCATCATTTTTTCTAATAGTTGACCATATCAGACAGTGTGTTAAAATAAGATTGTTCTTAACATATTGTAATGAAAGAGCCATTGGAGATAATGTGAATTGTGTTCCATTTGTACAAACATTGTATTTTCAGAAAGCTTATCAGGTTAAGTCCAAAAGGGTAGACCATGAACGTTACACAACCAATACTAACATTGGAAAACAGGTATTCAAATCCCCCCACCTGGTAATTCTAGGTATCTTCTTGTTCCAAATGAACCTATACATTATTTTGTCAGAATAGTTTCTAATTCTTGGTTTTTGGTCGTTTTGGGATTTCCCATAAGCTGAGCTAGTGAATCATGTAGATGTTGAGCAAAAAGAGAGGCCCAAGAATGGAGCCTTGGGGTACTCCAGGTTTCATTTTTGTACGCTCCACTTTGTAATGATCAATCAACACAAATTATGATTTAAAAAGGATTTAAACCAGTTCAGCACCATTTCAGAAAATCCCATCTATTTTTCAAGCTTGCATAGTAATATGTTGTCATCGACAGTGTCACTTGAGATTTGTGTCTCATCACCTTTTCAGCTTTTCAACGCTTTATTTTTTATTTTTACCAACGTGGCACATCTCCATGTTGCTTTTTTCTTGAAAGGGACAACATTTACCTTATTGGGGGCAAGAATTGTAATTTTACTACTGGAATTATCTACAAGAGCATAGACTATGACCTGTGTTAAGACCCTTGGGGATGAGTTAGCCCCTTATTGTGTGTGTCTCCATCTCATGCAGAGTCAGTCCATAGTTATCCAGAACACAACACAGTGCTTTTTAATGTTGCTGTCCTTGGGGGTTATAGCCTGCTATGTCTTTTATAAATTAAAGATCCAGTGATTTTTCTAAGAACCCAGGAGCCTTTTTCCACAATTTCTAGCAGAAACAACATGATATCAGCAAAAAAGCATCAGCAAAGCATTGGTACTTTAAAAAAGCAGGAAGCAATCCATCGAGCAAGGATTATATCAGGAGGACATATTTGTGCTCCTGTTGATCGTCTTGTCCTTTAGTTGCTTTACCTAAGGACTAGCTAAAGAAGCAAATTATTCTGTTTTTAAAAGGATTCTGAGACCTAAAGAGAGAAAGAAAATGATTATGCGATAATGATACATGCTCTAACTGGGGTAATTTCAGGATAATTAAATAATTATTAAATTAATATACTCCTCATTTTGCTGCAAAGCTACTTAAACCCCTGGGAGTTTCCAAAATCCAATTAGACCAACACATATTCAAGAAAACAACTGGTAATGTTAACACTAAAACATTGTATACTTTGTGCTTTGTTTTACAAGAGGAAATAACACATTCGTCCTCTGAATGTGTACTCTTCTAAATTTAATTCATAAGAAATAAACACAAGTTTAGTCTTAACATTTAGTTTTACCATTATTCCACAATATGGATTCAAACTGAGTTCCACGTTCCCTATAAGCGTCATCCTACTTCATGAGTACGTGCATGAGTTCATGCGTACGTGGCATGTTTGTCAAAATAAAGGATAAATTGTTGCTTTAGTCGGATTTGAATGAGACATTTCATCTGCCTTGTGAACCATTACAGATGGCCAACTCAAGACTCAAGGTTGACCACGATGAAATTTACCTTCCACTGCGCCTCTAATTACCAGAGAGTTTGCTCTAATTATTGTCAGGCACTCGTAAATACACAAAGATACAGACAATTACGCATTTAAAAGATCATGGGGTTTTAATGGTCTGGTGTGTGTTTGTGTGTGTTTGTGTGTGTGTGAGAGAGATATTTTTTTCTCGCTTCAGGATCCTTGTATGCTAACACACTTGCACCTACTTTATATGGCTATACATGCATACAGCTGCTCTTTTTAGCAATCGAAACACAGATGAAAGCCTGTCAACATGCTGAAAATGCATGCACACAAACACACACACACACACACACACACACACACACACACACACACACACACACACACACACACACACACACACACACACCTGCAGAGTGCGTCTAAACCCACTGGTATTTTAATAGCTAGTAATGACAAATGGCAGTGATTAGCCACCAGGGGATTAATCAGTTTCACATGATCAGACATAATATGCACATGATAATCACTGTATTCTAAGTTGGATGGTTTGAGCTTGGAATATAATATTAGATCTACCTGCTGAAGAGGAGGACACAATTATCAAGTTGCATCTCTTCTTAATTATGTCACTCTAGACTCATCACTAACGTCATCACTAACTTGATGTTTGATCAATGTCTTCCTGGACTTCACAGAATAACTGGGCTAAACCTTTTCATGCTGTGTTGTAAGGACTAGTCTGCCCTACATTCACATTTGCAAGACTTTGAACTCGTTTAGTTGTAGGAACTCATTTCCAACATTTCCCTTTTATTGTTTGGAATGAAAAAAAAAATCAAGGCAATGATTATGATGGCAACAGAAATCAAATCACAGAGTAATTCTCCAAAAAATGACAAAATGAAAAGAACTGCACAATGTTACAGATATTACCATTTTGTATTTTTGCTGTTTTTATAAAAAAGGAACTTGAACTTTTCATGCATGCTGTGATTTAAGATTTCAGGATGATAGAACATATCAGAACTGGTGGTAAATCTTAAGATAAAAAACAGGCCATCCCAGTCTGTGGGTAGATGCAGGCACATCTTTATGAACTAACACACATGGCCAATTCTGTTTTAGCCAATTTGGACCTAGGAGGAATTTGCTCATAATAATTAGGCAGCATTTACCTTGCAGGGATTAAAATGGTTTTAATTACATTTAGAAAACCAGTACTCAAACGCAGACACAGACACACACACACACACACACACACACACACACACACACACACACACACACACACACACACACACACACACACACACACACACACACTGGCACTGCTCTTCATACAAATGCATCAGACCAGGTTTAATTTGACTCAAAAGGCCTGAGGGAATCATTTAGAGTCAGGTTATTCAGCACACATCCTCTTTCATGTGCTCAAAATAATGAAGCTGATAATCTAAAACAAAATTCTTCCCCTTGCCCAGTGGTTATGGAAGGTTGTGAATCTGTATATGGGGATATGGTTTGAGATGGGGAAGAGTAGATAGTATTTCTTTCCCCAGATGCTCATTTATATACAGTAAAGTAGTGGCCCACATGTTGGGATACAGGCATCCGGGTAAATCTTGAATCTGTGAGTATCTTGTAAACATCGTACCGCTACCTGAGGGCAAAACAAGCTCGGAAGAGGGGCTTTGCCTACCTGACAACAATGTCAAGTTACTATAGGCAAGCAAAGTGCATTACCATTGTGCGGCTATCTGTTATTCCATGTCATCCATGGGGAGACTTAATGTTCCCTCTGCAGTATAGATAGCTTTTCATAAGCATTAATTGCCATGCAGCAATATTTATACTTCAGAGGGAAAGTAAGCTCATGTCGTCCACCTGCTCGTTGGTATGCTGATATTATGCAGAGTGAAGGCTCCTGGGAGAGTGAAACACCCCCCAAATTATGCTCTTTTGGCCGGTGTGCATCGTATTAGGCCTAACAGGTTTTTGTGCGTTTTTTGTATTATGGTTCTTTGCCCCATTACTGAATTCTTCATGGTGCTGTAAGAAAAGCTACTTTATCATGCTCCATCACTCCCACACATATGTAGGAACATAAGGACACTCTTGACGATGCAATGTATAATGGCTAACCATATGCTCCAAACAAATACGGGCAACATATGACCTAGACTGCGTCTTCATATACTTTACATTTACAGTCACTCCTAAAGAAAAAGCCAAATTCGTCCTAACAGCAGGGCCAACGCCGCTGTCTTACCTTCATGTTTGGCGTCGGACTATAGTTTACAGTATAGCTTGACTCAGTTTCAACCATAGGAAGAAAACAGCCACATCAAAACCATATATCGACGCCATTTTACCGTTTTTTTTTCTGTACTGTTTGTGTCATTGGTTGCACGAAAGATACTATTTGCTAAATAGACAAATTGGAATTACTTATTTTCTTTGCAGTCAAACGGGGTCTCTTGCAGAGAGGGGGTGGTTTGGATGGTAATAAGGTCGCCTGCCGGAAGCTTCAGCCATTGTTGTGTTTCCTGCGCCATTAGTCGGGGACTGTACACCCTATCAATGTGATGCCTTCGAAGCAGCTCTTTTCTTCACCCTCTAATGTTGGACTGGGGACGGACTGGGTGCTACAGTTACTCAATATGGCCTCTCAAGGTACAAGTGGTATTACAAGACAGGAAGTGCCAGGGCTAGCTCCTTAGCATGCTCATTTCAGTAAATACTTCAATTCTTTATGTTCTGTAGATAATGTTTGTTCATTTGAACACATTGCACCATTAAATAATGTTCAAAACCAGCAGCTATAAAGGATATTTGTCTTTATCTTTGTTTCAAGACCATTGAGATGGTCAAGAAAATGTATTAGCATTCAGGTAAAGTCTAGTCGCTGTTGCAGGTGTGCCAAGACCTATGAGTATCTTCACAAATAGTTGATGGCAATGTAGTAAACAAATAAATCATCTAAAGTTAAAACTAGGCATGAGGTCTACTGTAGGTTTATCTATGGGGTTCAGGCAAAGACCAAGTGAATTAACAATGTTTAAGGTTATGCTTTTGCTAGTTCATCCAAATAGTGAGACGACCCAATGTGATCCACCTAGAATGCGTTTCAGGGACAAACGTTCTCTATGAGGCCAAACGTAAGGCGACGCACCCCGGGTGAAATACCAAGTTTTTAGGAACTGTGAAGACAAAATGTACCTTGTGTGCCAGAAGAGCTTTTCTAAGAAATACATCAGGCTTTGACAGCATGCTAAACCAAAACCCCTCAAAGTCCATCGGCTTCCCCCCACCGTTCCCATGATTCTCTTTCAGTTTCTAATCCTTATTTTTTACGTCCCCTTTCCTTTTTCTGTCACATCCATTTTTCTTCCCATCCGCCTGGAGTTGCAGACAAATGAAGCCTGGAGAGTTATGCAAGCGTGAATAATGTATCGTAATAGTGTTTTTTGTTTTTTTTCTATGTGCAGACACCTGCAGCTGCTGATCCGCACACAAACGTACACATACGCCAAAATGCACCCCGAGGCTAACGCACATAATTATCCAGAGACAATGGAAACAAAGTCCTGAGCAGATTTCTAAGCAGCTTTATTTGACAGTGGCACATCTTTCTCCATACACCCCTCCTCTCCTCTGTCCTTCCCCTCTCTCCTGCCCCAGATCTTCTTCCAGAGACAGAGAGTTGGCTTGGGGTTGAAGCGAGACAAAGGGAGATAGGAGACATAGGATAGAAAGGAGAGGTAGTGAGCAAGACCCGAGAACAAAAAGCAAACGAGAGAAGGATTGAGATAAAGAGTGAAGCTGGCGCACCGTGTCTCTCTCTCTCTCCATGCAGTCTGTTGCGACATCTTGCAGTGGAGTCTATTACGATTCATTAAACTGAACTGTTTGGCACACTGAGGCTAATTGCAGCTCTGAATTCATTTACTTTTAGTTGGCACATGTTTCTGCCTCTAATTCACCTCATCAAATCATATCACATCACAATGCTGAATTAGAGAAGAAGAATTCGTAACTTCAAAATTGATTATGCATTTATTAATTGTCTGGAGTTTACTGCGGCATTAATAATCTGAAGACAGGTTGCAGGTCCAGGTTATTTTTTTTATTTTTTATTTTAAGGGGCTAATGAATAAAGTTAATAATTGTCCATCTTTAGATTAATTTGGCATCTTATGTTTGTTCTTTTTAACAATTTCACTAAAAAAATATATAGATTTTAATAAAAGGAGCAGGATTTGGGCAAGAAGTTTCCAACAGTTACAATGTTTCATGCTAAAAGAGGTTGCTAGGCACGTTCACTTCTACTGAAAGTGAGGTGACAAGCTCAAATCAGAAAATCATCCCATAAATAGGAAGGGAGGAGAGAAATTGGCTACTTGCTATATAGTTTTTATGTGCAAGTATCAGACCAGAAGAAAAAAATAAATATAGCAAAGTGAAACACATTGCTCAATGTTAATACAATATTATTTGCCTTGCTTTCTAATGGGCTCAGTGTATGTGGTCTCAACCATCATAACTACTTCTTACATTATTGATGTTTTAAATCCAATTTTCACTTGTTTCACAGAATCTTTAAAAAAAATGTTTTTAAGACAAATGGCCAAACTATGTACACTTAGCCCAAACATCATAATTTTGTGTTGGAGCCCGAGTGAACTTTCGAACCTGAAAGTGCACATTCAACTTAAAAAACTTTCCCGTGTGGTCTAACTTGTTTTGCTTTACATTTTCAAAAGAACTGCAGAACTTACTCCAGGAAAAAGAATGAAATGTTGAAAACCAGAGCTGGCTCCGAAATATGCTTTTTATGTATTCTGCAAGACGTTCAGTTGTCACAAATCATCAAATTTGTCTTGCTTTTGACAATTCTCTTGTTCATGACATTTTATTGTTTCAGAATGAAACATCCATAGTTTGAGACAGCTGGCATTGAGTTAAACAGAATGACTGACAACACGGAATACAAGTAATTCACAGTATATGCTGTGAGGTCAGAGGAGACAAAAACATACCTATCTCGTCAGCGGATCATTTATATTTTTACAGCTACCATACGAGTGAAGAATCTAAACACCTGCTTCAGTTCAGAGTTTTAATAAAATCTTAGTTACCATTGGATGCTATTCTTCATGGAGATGCAATATTGCTCAGCTCCAATTGAATGGACAGAGTGGTGTAAAATAGGAGAAAAGGAAAAAAGAGGGTCACCATTGCACACTGTTTTCTTATGAATGCTATTCATTCAAAATAGATAAGTAGTTTTCATTAAAAAAATTCTAAGGCAGTATCCACCTAAAAAACTAAAAAAGTAGAGTAGTACTTGTGTCACACTCAAAGACGACATCATTGTCCTCATTCATTTGAGTGAAGTTTATTTCAGCGGTCATTAAGCATTACTAAAGTAGGACAGCCATTCAAAGAGATGGGATAGCTATTTTTGACGGAGAGTCCACAAAAGCCCTGTCTCCCTAGACAATAGACCGTTGATATCGACAAGTGAGGTGAAAAGAGAACGACATATATGATAATATAAGATGGATAAATGATTATGAAATCACCCTTTTGTAACATGACCTCAGCAAGGTGATCCTCCTTGACACAATTAAAGTTTCTTTATACAGGACACAGAGCATTTATTATAATATTAATTAACTATTTGCAATGTCAATATGTAGTGTAGTAATGGCATCCTGAGGAGAACCAAGTTGCTCTCCCTCTCTGTGTGTTGTAATCCGTGCAACTCTTTGCCTTCTTTACATAGCTGCGCCAGCCGAGTGTGCATTTAACTCATGGATGTATAATGAGAACTGGATATGGATACAATGTGTTCCAGTGGCGATTAGCGATATTGCAGCAAAATAAAATTAATAAAAAAAATACCTACAGCCCCAAAAGGATTTTCCCACATAGACCACCATTGTAAAAGAGACGTCTGTACAACTGTTGACAGGACACTTTTAAAATGCAAAAGTAATTTATGACTATTTCTTTTTTTAAATTTTGATTCATGGAGGTTTTATAATTGCTTTCATAGCTTTCATGGAGCAATTTTATTAATCTGTGATGTCATCATAACAAAATCTATGTGAGCTGGTGTGGCCATTGGAAGAAACACTACGATGTATATTCAGTGCATACGATCGAAGTAAACCCATAAGCTATGAAACATTTTTTTTTGTGTGCACCAGGCGAGCCATTGTCAGTGGCCTGATTAGTCGCCATCTTGGGTTCTGGTCTCCAGTTCTTATTTTAAATCAGGGATCTTAGTTCACATGACACTTTTTGTTGTGCCCCACTGGCTAGCTAATGGACACCACTCTGCTTTCATAGGGCAGTAATAGCTAATAACGCTGTCAACTCCAACTAAAGAGAGTCCGCTCACATTCTACTTCAACCATCTCTTCTTGTCATGCTTACTAAAAGCCATGAGAGGAGAACTGAAGAGAACAGCATGTTAACTCCTCTCATTGATTACACTTTTCTGGGGTAGTAGTAAAAACAAAAAACACAGGAAGAAGGTTCTTAAGAAGGTCCTATCTGACAAAATATCAAAAAGGCAATGTACTTTGTTGCTAGTACAAACACTTTTACAAAAGAGGCATCCAAGTTTAAGCATACACACTTTCTTCCACTTTGTTTTATTTTTTATTTTTGAATAGAGTATTCAGCTCCCTGCCTCAGCAACCACAAGTGTAATGTCAATCTTAGATCCGGTTATGCTGTGGAGAGCCCAAAGAGTAGGAGGGAGAAGGGACACTGCAAAGGAGATGAAAAGAGGAGGAGACCGAAAATCAGAAACATGGAGGACAAGAAAAAAGAGATGGAGCGAGTGGTTTGAAAATGTGCCCCATGCGGAGTTTGTGATGGACTATTACTGCATGCAGCACAGCTTATGCAGCCTGCAGACACTGAATCGAATCAGAAAAAACAATGCTAACAATGTGACTTCCACACAGCTGATTCCGTCTTTATCAACACATCGAGTTTTTCATTCAAGCGACACAAAGTGACAGACTATAACATTCCTGAAATACACTGTATTTTCTATCTCAATCATGCTTTAGGTTCATAGAGACAAATACACTGTATTTTCTATCTCAATCATGCTTTAGGTTCATAGAGACAAACCACTGTCTTACTTTGACTGTAGTTAAAAGAAAACCCCAACATGAAACACCAAAGTACTCTCTACTGCAATGTACCTTGATCCAATTTGTATCTAATGCTTGGATGAAAAGTATTCTCAAGTGTTTCATATAATTAGTTCCCACTCAAACATTTCACCTTCATTCAACTGACAACCTGTTTAGGTAGCAAAGTAAGGCCCTTGGTGATGGAGATAAAGCACGTCTTTGTACTCATTGCACTTAGTAAATGGGCAATTCATTCCTGCTGTTTGAAGGTTGCCAAATGTAGGAAGAAATCATAGCATAAGTAGAAATATATGGTCCGGGTTGCAGGAACGGATACACCAAAGAAAAAACAAGAAAGGCATATTATAAAATATTTCTGTATACTGAACTGAACATAACAGGCTAAAGACGATGATGAGTTTCAAAAAGTTTGAAAAAATAACACGTTTCTTCTTATAAACTGTTTTGCAAGGGCAAATCAACACTACATGTTACATATGGGATGCAAAAGGTAAAGGGTCTGCTTTTTTATATCCCCTTTATACCTTAATCGACGAAGAGCTTTATCATTTGCCTCCCACTCACCCATACACACACACACACACACACACACACACACACACACACACACACACACACACACACACACACACACACACACACACACACACACACACACACACACACACACACACACATTCATAAACCAAAGGTGGCGGAGCTGCCAGGCAAGTCCCTTGCCTTCCCACCTGGAGCAATTTGGGGTTCAGTGTCTTGCTCAAGGACACTTCGACATGCAGATAGGTGGAGCCAGGGATGGAACTTCCAGCTGCAGCTGCATAGATTAAAATAAGAGCGTATCTATGTGCATTTAAAAAACACAGCTGATTCGTTTGTGATGGGACAATTGTGGTTTGTATTAATTAAATCAGACAATAAAGCAGTGGTTGTTGCGTACACACCTGTCAGAGATCTGCACTGACTACAACTTTAAAGTTACTTATATGCTACTTACACTTGTTTTTATTTTATTTTTAATAGCTTGCAACGTGTTGCGCACAGACAAACAGTGCGTCTCAAGAGGCCTTTCAGCAACAGTGTCTGACCAAACCCTAGCTCTCTAAGAATTGACTGCACATACTGCATGAAACGCAAACTCCCAACTTTTTAAACACCAAGGCTTGGTCAGTCGCCCTAAACTTCATGCTCTACGTACCCCTCTAGCGTCAGTTTTTGACATGTCAGGGACGGCATGTCAATATTTGCTCGTTCCATGAATAGTGTCTTTTCAAAATAAACTTCTGTCTTCAAAGGAGGTTAGGTTTAGGCAACAAAGCCACTTCAGGTGAGGAATACATCCTGGTTGGGATCAACCTCACACTGATTATACACACAGGTTACTGCAAAGTGACTCACATGAATAGTCAGTCACTACTGACGCATGTGACTAGTGAGTTTGAAAGTGTTTTTAAAGATTGGAGTTCATTTTGAAAAGACACATTGTAGTGAAAAACTGACACTCAATCCCTGCCACGTCCAAAGCCAATACTAGAGAGGTACCTATAGTTTCATAGTTCGAAGCTTGAGGCCACTGACCAAGCATCTATATTTGACGACTTGGGAGTAAAACATTTTTGGAAGAGTCGGGAGTAAGAATGCGTTGGTATATAGGGGCTTTTCTACCTTAGCAGTACAAACTGACTCACCGATGTCCAATGAAGTGTAGTACGCATGCTGTCTGCCTTTAAGGGTAAAACAGCTACGAAAACAAGACAGGTATGTGTAAAGTGACCTTTACAGCAGCAGTACCTTTTGTTTTCATGAATATCAAGTTATTACTGCATCCTAAAATTCTGTTGTATCCTAATTGCTTTTTAAGTGCAGGATCATTCAGTTTACAACAACCCTCTCTCCGTCCTCAGGACAAGGACTCACTCATAAAACAGACTCTCTTGGAGATGATTCGAGTACAGTATCTCTCTCTTTTTACTTGTTCTGGCCTATTTTAATTGATCAACTTGAAACCTTTTTTCAGAAAACGTGATGCAGGATGTCAGAGCTCCAGTAGCAACCAACTGATAAATGTCAAATTGGCTCACCTTATATTGAATTCTTTAGGTTAACTGTCCGGATGACGAAACGTCAATAAATCTATATATGTTTTATGGAATGCCACCATTTAGAACTTGGAAGGCTGAAATATGAATGCAGTACTGTGCCGATCTGATGATTCAAAATGCAGAAAGGGAATGGTGTGTCTTACAGCTGACCTTTGCCGACAAGGGAGATGGGATGACACATAGACGGTAGTAGAAATACGACAAAAAAATTAAAAATTGATAAAGCTAATGTTTTACAATTAAAAGCTAAAAGTATCTTATGATTTCTTATTGTTATGCATTATGGTTTTGTCCGCGTTTCCGTCCATCAGTCTCTCTGTCCGTCAGTCAATCAGTCCATCAATCTATCAGTCAGTCAATCAGTCCTTTCCGAACGCCAGGTGGGAATTTCTTCATATTTGGCACATACGTCCACCTGGACTCACGGATAAATTTATTAGATTTTGGTGGTTGCTGGTAAAGATCTGTGCAGACCTCACGTCAGTCCCATCCTTAAGGAGCAGCTTGTCACTAAAATGAAAATAGCTCATCCACGTTAAAAGCCAGATAACTTTAAGAGGCCGAGCTGAAGTTGTTGCTAACTTCAGAGCTACCCAGTGTGTGAAACACTGGGGAGGGGGGTCTTAGGCGGTCCGAGACACCTTTACTGACACTTACGAGCCCCTAAAGGCCTACATTGTAAACAATTGATCAGTCCCTGAAATCAAAAGACAATTATTTCGCATTATTTAGCATAGCAAGTTTACCAATGTGAGTGCAATTGAAAATGACACAGGGAGCCAGGTTGCATGAAGCAAGCCTGTCTTCCCGTCTGTTAGTGGAAGCAGGTAAAGTAGGACACTGTCTCTCCTTTTCGAGGATCCGAGCCAAGGCCAAGGGACGACATCGTTATTCCCATCGGGTATTGTGCATACTGAGTAAGCTCCCCCTTAACTTTCATCAGCAGGTGACAAGCAATCCATTGGAGTTGTGGCTTTTATTCACCTACAAATAAAATAAAACTGTACTGACTGCACTGCTAGTCATCAGTAATATTAGACACTCGACGATATCGTACCCAGATGTAATGCAGGCTTTTGGAGGCAGACTGGCAGTTCAATACAATTATTTGGCTTTTATCTGCATTTGTAGTTTGAAGAACACATAACCCAAAACACTCAGTTGCCATCTTTCTGAGCTCAGCTGCCTTTTACACCGTAGAGACCAACTTCTGTTTGCGTGTGCTGTGAACTACAATACACCTAATTATGACAGCATAATTGAAGGCAGAGTACCTGTATTGATGAAGGTATTGAAAATCATACCGCCAGCAATATACCCTAGTATACTATTAGAGCCTAAACCTATTAGGTGTTTTTTGCAGATGAAGTTGATGATTATGTTGTTTATTATGTGGCCTGTTGTTTTTACAATTTGCATTGTTTTTTGTTAGTTTTCGTATAGGAAAATCATGATTTATTAGAATTCTGGATTTATTTTTGTATCTCTGGTCATCATTTCTATTGGTGGTGATAACGGTGTATCCACCACATGCCAAAATCTCTTCAGATACATTGTTAACATAACCTCAAAGAGCCAACAGCCAGAGCAACAAAAAATATAATCCAAGAGATAATTTAAATATATTTAGTCTTTGACATGACATTGTTTTTAACCTTGCCTTTGAATAGTTTGCAAGATCAGTGGTTGCTGCTAAATACATAACACGTTTAGGACTTGAAAGAAACTCTTGACCTTGTAAATAATACTGAAAAAAAACCTAACTATGAAGTACACTTTCTGCATGCTGCTCTTTATTGGACTTTGGGGGATTTTGCACCCCAGCAGCTCCAGCCACACTTTTCAGCTGAGATAGTGTTAAATTTGCCAACCACATTGGTTTGTCCTAACAGTCTTATGTTAGCTTTAGCATTTGTGTTTCAGCACAATTTCATCTATGTAGCCTTACAGTTCTTATTTAAGACCACTCTTACAAGATTTACCCTTTAAAACAACTCTTGCTGCAAAGAAGTAGTTACAACAAGCTCCTGGAGCTAATGTTAGCTTAATACCAGCAATATAATGGAAAGCTTAAAAGGCATAGCAACACTGACAAAAGGGGCTCACTTCTATTATTATTCTTGTCTTTATCCTGTTTTATTTTTTCCAGTTGATATTGTTGTGATGATGATATTGAAATACTGATGGTATGATCTGACGGGTGTCATTAGCTCTTGTTTGTGTTCCTGATATCCATTATTGTTTGATGGTAATGATGTTGTCTGTGTTTTTACATCGCTCTTTTACATATGCCATTGGTTAGGTAAGACAAATTCTATCCAACTGTTGTTTGGATGAGAGATAATTGAAATTCGAAGAGGAAATTATGTGTGCGTGGGTTTGCTGGCTCTATCAGTGCATCTCATTGTGCAGTATGTTGCAACATCTTGCAGTGGAGTCTTTTAAGAGTCATTTATTTGAGCTGTATGGCAGATTGATGCTAATTGTACCTCTGAATCAATTTACTGTCAGAGAGAAAGACAGACAAAGGGGAAAGAGAGATGGGGTGAGAAAGACTCCAGTTTCTGAGCAGAGCAGCCTGATTTTTGTAGTGCCTGTCATACATTTTTACAGTTTTCTAAAGGATTTAGATCCTATTTTTTAACTAAATAAGCAGCTAAACTTTCCTCAACTCACATTACAACAAAGTTTTAAAGCAATATTAATGAAAGAAAAGCTCCTTGCCAGTGTGAGCCATTTGTGCAAGGTATGACCTTTAAAAACTTTTCATTTTTGACCTTTAACAACAGTATAACAGAGACAATTGGGGACAGCAGGGACTTTGGTGAGTCACCAAGGAGAATGGCATCTTCTTAACTTGTACTATCTCAGAGGCAGAGAAGATGAAGCTAACTAATGGAATTCAAGTTTGTATGCTTTAAAAATGCAGACAAATGTATTTATTGTGGTTGAATATTTGCCTATATCTGAACCGTGATTATTCTCCCAAACATGTGCAGCCAGTGAACACTTTAAAGGCACTGATATAAATGGACTCAAATGTGGACAACTTACAAGCATTTTGTTCTGTTTAAGTTGCATTTGACAGATAATGAAATCTACTTCAGTTTACGTTGCAGCTGTGTGAAATTTCTGCATTTAATGTATAAAATGATGTGTGTCACCTTATACTGTTCCCATTGGCCTTTCCTATACATGAACGTAACCCAGGGAAGTTTTTGATGTGTTAGATGCATTTCCTTCCTAATAAAACATTCGCAAAGCTAATTTTTGGAAGAATTTAGAAGCAACATTAATGCTTTTCCTATTTCTTAGCCTAGGTCTTAGGATAACCCTGGACAAATGGTTGGCACTGGGAAAACTTTTCACACACACATTGTAAACCCAAGTTGAACCTAAGCCCAGGGCTATACAATTCACACTGCGCTTCTATAAACCATGGATTAAATGTCCTTGTGACACGTGATTTTTACATTCTACAATGACGCTTAACTATATACTTACAAAAATGTAACATCAAAAATGACGTAAATTCCATTGTTTACTTTAGCCCTGTTTCAAACTGGTAAGTTTTAGCTCTCAATTTGGTTGGTTTTCAGAGACGAACCCCGGGGACTCAAGGCTAACCGCTCAGATGAAGAGCCAGCAAGGCCCAGGTTTAAATCGGGGTAAGACCACTTTGGAATGTGTCAAGATTGTGCCAGTGTGAAAGCTTTTGTAGCCCGAGGCCAAGCGCTCACATAGCCAAAGGCTAACAGCTTACTTATCCAAGTGCAGTGTTTGCATTTCAAGAGGCAAGGACAACAGAAGGACTCTGATTGACTGATCCACGCACAGGCTGAATGACAGATAAAGCGACAGCATTATAGCGCCATGGAATCACTTGTCTTTTTGTGTAGCATGATTGACAGCTGTCAGTGAAGTCAGTGTGCTGTCTCTGCTGTTTGAAGGGCTCGCTGTCATTACTGGTGAGCATTAGTGATAAAGAGCCAGTAAC
The DNA here is from genome assembly GCF_027596085.1 of Anoplopoma fimbria. NCBI lineage: Eukaryota > Metazoa > Chordata > Actinopteri > Perciformes > Anoplopomatidae > Anoplopoma > Anoplopoma fimbria. Next base: position 15,468,611 of record NC_072463.1, read on the forward strand.
CATCAATCAGTCATTTACAGCCATGATTGAAGTCAATCTTATCAGTGTGTTTTATGGTACGTTTAGCAGCTGTGGGGAACTGTTTATGAAATCCCAAATTTCCATTCTAACAGTGGGTCAAAGAATTGGTTGAAGAATTGAAAGGAATTGAAAAATGTTTTCAGGTTAAGAAGCAATTGTAAATTTCCACCTGCAAAAGTTCTCTGACGACTCTGCAATCGTCGGCCTCATCTCCGCCGGTGATGACAGGGAATACAGGGAACTGAACCAGGACTTCATAGGATGGTGCCAGCGGAACCAGATCAACTCTGGTAAAACCAAAGAGCTGGTGGTGGACTTCCGCTGGGGTAAACACTGTCCTCCGGAACCAGTGAACATCCAGGGACAGGACAGTGAAATCTTATAAGTACCTGGGTGTTCACTTGAACAATAAACTGGACTGGACTAATCATACAAATGCACTTCATAAAAGGGTCAGAGCAGACTCTATCTGCTGAGGAGACTGAGGTCCTTTGGAGTGCAGGGAGCACTCCTGAAGACCTTTTTCGACTCTGTGGTGGCATCAGCCATTTTTTATGCAGTGGTCTGCTGGAGCAGCAGCATTTCGACAGCCGACAAGAAGAGACTCAATAAACTTGTCAGGAAGGCCAGCAGTGTGCTGGGGTGTCCATTGGATACGGTGGAGGTGGTGGGAGACAGGAGGATGATGGCTAAACTGTCATCCCTGATGAACAACACCTCTCACCCCATGTAGGACACCCTGGCAGCTCTGTGCAGCTCCTTCAGCCACCGGCTGCTTCCCCCCCGGTGTGTGAAGGAGAGGTACCGCAGGTCCTTCCTTCCTGCTGCTGTCAGGCTGCACAACCAGCTCTGCTCCCAGCAGACCACACATAATATTTCAGTTATTGTGGATTTTTTACTGTTTTTTATTACTTATTTATAATACTTGTTTTTTTATTTCATTTGATTTTCTCTTGTGTGCACTTTACCCTATGCTGCTGTAATCCTGCAAATGTCCCCGCTGCGGGACTAATAAAGGATTATCTTATCTTATCTTATCTTATCGTATCTTATCTTAATTCTTGGCAGCCATATTGGTCTTTGGGCAATGCTGACATTTGATGAGAGGTTCACATGGTAGGGCCATGATCTGAGAGTCAAAGCTCCATCTATTTACCAAAACTGAAAGAAAAAGATGGATAAGTAATCTTGAAACTGAAGTTTGAAATTACGCCCTTGGTTTTGTTTCATCATTTTCCTGCGATCCTTGCACACTTGTAATAACAAAGAGCAGTTTGAACTTCTTCAGCATCCATCAGAGGAGGGAATAGATATCTAAGTCAGAGTGCAGATGCATCATATCGTTGAAACGCTTGAAAATAATGTGCTGGCAATGATTCTTGGATCTTCTCCAGGTTGCATCTAAGGATTCATCCCTAAAGTCAAGTCTGCCTGCTAAGGGTCCATCCCTCTCCTGCTCAAAAGGCACTCATGGGCTTTAAACCATAAGTGTGCATAAGTGTGCTCCTCTTGTTGTGCAGAAGCACTGTATGATGAGGATGTGTGTGGAGGTTGGGATGTAAACCGTCTGCAAGTTTAACTTTGACAGTGACTTCAGGTTCATTATGTCTGCTGTACAAAGTGTGTGTGTGTGTGTGTGTGTGTGTGTGTGTGTGTGTGTGTGTGGGGGGGGGTGTTTGGTTATGTCAACACTTTGGTTTCACCTTATTGTCAAGCATGTACTTTCATCATTTCCAGGCCAGCTGTTTAATTGTTTTTACAATCTCTATGCTGTCATTATCACTGTCCTTGCCTAAATACCCTCTCATACAGTATACAGCCATGGATGGGGCAGCTTACACAAAATGTATCTAGTCCAAATTGCACACTTTGATGTTGCCATTAATCTCTTTAATGTCCCTCCAGATGATTTGTTCACCCAGAGAGTACTATTTGGAAGGACAGTAGTGATCTTGGATAGTCTACCTCGAGCACTATAAAATAATAACATTCAGACAATTACTAATTTACAGAAGTGATCGTTGGGAGATTGCTCGTCAATCAACTGAAGTCACTGCATCATGCAAAGAAATAGTCAAGTGCATAACCCGCACAGCAACACCACAGAAATAACTGAATGTGGAAGAGGCGTCGTAACACATGCTTTTAATAGACCCAAAGACAGCCTAATTAGATCTTGTGTGTGATCGGTTGCTACTTTGCCTTCTTTTCGTGACTCAACTCTATACACTCTGACAGAACAAACAGCAGAGTAATGGCACGATGCCCTGTGAATAGAATCCATTTTTTTTTACTTTTGAGTTAAAAAAAAATCATACATGCTTTTACCACTATTTTTTTTTTTTATGTATAAACTCCCACTCAATCTCATATTTATCTATAATTTAGCAGCCAGATTGTTAACTTCCTGTCATGTCACTCCAATTTCAGCATCACTGCAATGGTTGCCAATTACGTTTAGAATACACTTCAAAATTGTATTAATTACCAACAACACCATCCATGGTCTGTATCCAGATTGTATTAAAGACTGTATAACCCCAAACATCCTCCCCGGTCACTAAAATCATTTGATCTAAACCATTGACTTCCACCGCCCAAACTGAAGAGCGTATATTTTTGGCTATGGCCCTTCGGCTTTTGAGAAGCCTTCCCCTCAGAGTGAGATCGGCAACTCCACTGCAGACTTTAAGTGCCTCCTTAAACCATCCTTGTACAAGATGGCCTACATTTAAAGCTGGGGTTTAAATATATTTGAATGTGAAAAAGCAACCATTTAGATTCCTTATGTGGTCATTTGCTGTGATTGATATTGTAGATGTGACAGAGCTGCTGGCGGGGTCCCTTGAGACCGCCCCGGCTTTCAGTCTTGTGAGATTTTGAGCCAGCTTTCTGAAACTGTGCCAGCAAGTCATGCTTCTCTGACTTTACTCAGCACTCAAACAGTGTAAGTTAAGTCAGAGAAAAGAAGATACACAAAGTGAGAGAGGTAGAATTCCATTTTTCTGTCATAAAAAAAAAACAAGACAAAACTTAAAAGAATAAGAGGAGGAGAGAGATAAGAAGAGAACTTCTACTAGTTTAATTTACTATCTCTCTTATCCCGTAATGACCCCGCTGCTTTTCTTATCTCTGTCAGTTCAGTTATGAATATAGACAGACCTTTAATCACTGCCTTATGTATTAAACAGCAGATAATGTTCATCCATCCGGGTGTAGCGATAACAGGAGCAGAGCAGAGGCTCAGACGAAACGCTTTCGCAAACTCCACAGCAATATATTTACGTTATGGTGCAGTTTTGGTGTGATTAGCAGTTTCACCTCGTAGCGGTAGCATTATATTGTTTGTCTGCCTGTGTTTAAGAACTGTGACAGGTTGGCAACCTTTTGCCCAGTGCATATTTGCTTTGACAGTTTGTTGTTTAAACCTGATTTATTCATACAAATTCGCACAGTCACAATGGGAGATGCCTCTTCTGCTACCATTTGGCCTCTAGCGTGGGCTTTCACGCCATAAGCTTGAGTTCAACCTTGTGCAGATCAGGGTCATTGTTTAAAAAGAGCAGCTGTGCATGCTTTCGCAGCCCACATATGTTTTTCAGCTAGATTTCAACAAAACTTTGATTTGTGCTGATCTAGGTGTTTAAAAGGATTCTGGCATTGATTGGAGGCAGAGGTTATTAACAGCCATTTTACTGTGATAAAATATCGTGGGAAAGTTTGTTATATAACTCTGATGTCATCCAAACTTGATTAAAAAATCTCAAGCATGGCAGTAAATGTCAGAGTACGGAGATACCAGGTTTGGTACTCAACATTCGGATTGTTTACAATCCGTTGTAGTCAGCTGCATCCTCGTGAGCTACTTTAGAGGATTATGTGATGCTTACAACTTTGCATACACAATTTGCTCGTGCAGTTTAGTCTGAAACCGCTTTTAGAGATTTTTTAATAGAAAAAACTTGAATGTTGCGAATTGAGTGAAAAAATAAATAAAAAGTATAACTTGGCAATGATTCTTGGATCTTCTCCAGGTTGCATCTAAGGATTCATCCCTAACGTCAAGTCTGCCTGCTAAGGGTCCATCCCTCTCCTGAATGTTGCAAATTGAGTGAAAAAATAAATAAAAAGTGTAACTTGTAATAACAAAGAGCAGTTTGAACTTCTTCAGCATCCATCAGAGGAGGGAATAGATATCTAAGTCAGAGCGCAGATGCATCATATCGTTGGAATGCTTGAAAATAATGTGCTGGCAATGATTCTTGGATCTTCTCCAGGTTGCATCTAAGGATTCATCCCTAAAGTCAAGTCTGCCTGCTAAGGGTCCATCCCTCTCCTGAATGTTGCAAATTGAGTGAAAAAATAAATAAAAAGTATAACTTTTAAAATAAATAATATGTTGGCCGATGCGAGGGAAATGCATTTTTCTTTTCTAGGGCGGTCATACGGACAGAGGGCGGCAGATTTTTTTCCTCAGTTTATCACAAAAAGCTTTACAACATTTAAAAAAAAAAATTAAAACCATAACAAAGAGTAGACTAAATCACTGTGCTTGTTATTTTATTTCAATGATGAATGATGTTTTAATGGAGTAAAAAACAATTCTGAAATATCAGCTGCCACTGTGGTGAAGAATAAACTGCCTATAACTCAAAATGTCAAAATATCCCCTGGTGAGAGAGCCTTACAGGGTGTCACTTTGAGTGGAAACATTACCTGTGTACGTTGTAGTTCACAAAGAGAAATTTCTATTTACATAATTTGTCTTGGCACTTACAGTATATGTTGTTGTTGACGTTGTTATTGCTGCAGCTACATTTCTGCATTGGAAAGCACGGTTTGTATGCTAAGGAATTGAAATTATTTGAAATTAAGCAGTGGCCAATGAGAGAAAACTGTTTTTCAGTTTAATGTGTTCCCATCATCAAGCCAACAGTAAATATGCATATACAAATATCCTTCTATGATATTATATGATAATCTAAAATATTTACATATTGTATTTTTTCTTATAGGGCTTTTTGCTTTCTGTTTGTTTGTTGGGTTCGTTTCATCAAATTTGGCCCTAACATCCACCTGAACTCAAGAATGAATTCATAATGATTTTGGAAGTCAAAGGTCAAGGTCACTGTGACCTTGTGTCCCTCCAAAGCATACAACCATTAGGTGGTAATTCTCGTTCCTCTTGTGCCACCACAGGGTTCCAATTTTTGCCCTGAGAACTATCCTTTTGTGCCTACAATAGGTTAACGTTTGTGGTTTTGAATGAAATGTCTCATTATTTATTGAATGGGATTGCCATGACATTTGGTATAAACCTTCATTTCCTCATCCGGATGCATTGTAAAAGCTTTTAACCAGTCGTTTAATTCAGTCAAAAGTCAAATTTGTGCAATACTTTTTTGGGGGCCAAATACCTGCAAAACAGACATTTCCTTCAGCCTCAGCTGTACTTTCTGTTTAATCAGCAAATGTTGTCAAGCAAAAGCATGTCAATGCACTAAACAAAGGAGGTGAACATGTGATACATTGGCTGCTAATCAACAGCATGTTAGCATTGTTATTGTGAACATGTTAGAGTGTTATTGATAGCATTTAGCTAAAAGAACAACTGTGCTAAGAACAGTCTGATAGAGCTGTTAGCATGGCTGGAGACCTTTAAGCCAACAATATACTTTTGCTATGCAAAGGTCTGGTAGGGTTTACGTGACGTACATGGCTTCCTAGGCTCCGTACTATCAATTGGTAATGTAGCAATCTTCTTTGCATTGGTGGAACGCATTGTCCAAGTGGGCCGCATTAACAGAATTACTAAGCATCTGTGGTGTTCACAACTGGATCACACAAAGAAAAGGACATTGTTGAGGAACATTAAAAGGCTATATCTGTTTTAATACACTTTATTTCTCCCTTCATAATGTTGCCAGATACGTACAGTATAATGCTTATTCTCTGTGTTGCTTCAAACTTCATTCGGACAATTAAGATTTTTTCATGAATACATTTCTTTGCATACATTGGCATGAGAACTGATCTTTTTTTCCATTCATACATTTTTATGTACTCTCTATTGCCTATAGTGACTGAATAACATCAGAACACCTTTTTTAAGCCAATAATTGTAATATGAGAATTCTCCCTGGTACTATCAGGGTTACTCTAGTCTGTCACACAGGATTTCACAGCAGCTTCTGTGCAAATGTATCACTGCTTAGGTGGTGCACTAATATATTTATTTCCCCTTCATTCATTAAGGACAACTCTATATTTTAACAAAACTGTAAACACCTTTTTAGTAGTACAGAGTACATTGTACGGAGCTGGCTTCAAGATTTGTTTCAATTTGTCTTTGCTATATGTTCAATCCACCATCTCAATCTGAAGCATAGTTAGCTGACTCACTCCATCCTGTTCTCCCCTCTCCCACTCACTGCCTCCTCTATATCTCTGGCTTACCTCTTCTCTGATGTCTAGCGAAGACATAACAAGCCTACACCAAGGCTGAAGCTTTCTGTAGAATCGTGATCACCGCGCTTGGCTCGAGTTTGCGTCACCTTCTATATAATTGAAATGAATGTAGTAAAAGCTGGAACTATTGTTTTGCATTAGCATCTCTCAATACTGATTTGACCTTTCCAAACTTCACACAGTCAGCAACGTGGACAAAACTGTGGATCGCTTTTCATTGCTTTGACACAAAATGCATTCAATTACCACAACTTTAAAATGTCATGAATTTATCATTTATAGTTTAGCAGGCCACCCCAGCAAGGAAATAGGGGAAGGAGAAGATGGATAAATTGTCAATGTCAGTTAATATTTGAATAAGTCCCAATTCAATCTAAGTAAAAAGTAGGTAGCATAATAATAATAATAGAAACAGTAATACAGTGGTTATAAGAGTAATAATATGTAATAAGAAAGGGAGGTGACATTGAGATAGGAGAGATGATGTACATGAAGTGTATTGATTGAGTTTTTGCAATTCGGTCACTGTGTTCAACTGCATGTTGGTAATGAAAACTGGTTTTGAAAAAAATATTCAGTATAAACAAATGTGTGTACCCCTAATTATTAAAAAACAAACAAACTAAATGCTAAGGTCAAATTCAGAGGCCATGTCAGAGAATAAATATTTGACCTACTTTAGCAAGCCCCAGCTAGTGCTGAGGAGAAGGTATTGTTATATGGCAAGCAGTCTCCAACACACGCAGAAAGAAAATTAAGTTTTATATAAATGTAACTTTTGCTAGATTGCATTGCATTGGTATCTGGTGGGGAATCACAAATCAGGTTTGAAACAACTGAAGAACATGCTCTATGCAGCAATCCGTCTATCATTTCACTCTGTGGTGCACAGAGAACCACCTACTCCTGAATCTCAGCAAGACGAAGGAACTCCTCCTTAAAAGACACAATAAACCCACAAACCCTGCCAACAGTACGCCAAACTCAGGGAACTCTCATTCAATCTACACCTTTGGCTCCTCCTGTACAGGAGCATCATAGAACCCATCCTCCTATACCGTTCCACATTTTACTTCTCCATGCTCACTGTCACCGATACTACAGTATAAAGTTGATTCCAAAATTCTTAAAACGTGATTTTACTCCTTTTCCCTGATAATGCTATATTGTGAAATGCAAATTCTTGTTGATGTCTGCAGGAGGAGAGCTAGTTTTAGTTAGCTGTAAGAAGCCCATGTTGGCAGCAAGGCGGTTGAAGCTATAAGCTAATGTTCACAGGTTGCACTGAGTTACATTAGGATGCATTCAAGCTCTATCCGGTAAAAAAATGATCAAATGTGATCTTGTAAAATTTATTTTTTGGCAAGAAACTTGTGGCAGATCATGAGGTATTAATAATAAATTAGCAAAAAATTGTATGCAAACGTTAATAAACATTAATTGTCAATAATAGCTGGGCGCTGAAGGTTTTGGCCAATTTTCATCAATAGGAGGAAATTGTCAATTTGTTCGGGACTACTTTCAGTTTTGGATTAATAGACATTTGGTCTAATAGTAAGTGTTAACGGCAGCAGGACGGTGTTTGTGGGAATGAGTAAAAAAAAAATAAAAAAATAAAAAAAAAAATTCATTGTATGTGTGGCTCACTGATGTGTTTTCGGAAAACAGTTGAGCTCTATGACACAGAGGAAGAAGATATACACAACATTGGATACACAGATCTTACTTGTTATTATTATCAATTCATTGTATGCTTTGGTCTTATTATTTTTTGGGATTAACTGATTGTTAAAAAAACAGAAAGTCTTGTTTGGTCTGTGGTGAGTCAACTATTTCACAAGAAAGTGCACATTTTGAAATTGAGTCATTGTTTGAGTCATGTTTTTTTCATTCGTAGGCAATCAAAGTAGCTCTTACTTACAATTTTGAATTAATTGACTGATAAAATATGAGAACTCTTTATGGCAAATACAAAGAGTTGCTCATTTAGTTTATTTTTTGCTTTTTGAAATTAAACCCTAATTTGCATCATAATAATGTGATAATGAGAGGTCAAATGAATTAATTAACAGACAAATTATCTCACCTGTTTTTGATTAAATGTGAAGTGATGACCTATCTTGACATCTCCATTAGTTGTGAGAAACACTATCTTTGCTTTTTTTTCCATGTGCGGCCATTGCCTTGAATGGTTTAATGGTGTGTTACTATTCATCTTTATGCTCTATAGGCCGTTCTTTGCACAATCATGGTCTGTCTATCACATGCTCTGCATGGGGCCATGCAAAGACAGATTCTCTCACTCTATATCTCTCTCTTTTTTCTTTTACCTGGTCTCTCTCAGCCTTGTTTCTCCCCTGGAAATGTGAAAGTTTCGGGGGCTTTCAATGCGACGGCCTCGCCCCTGTGAGCCTCTTTGAGAAACTCTAAATTCGCTGCTCATATCGCAGCGTGGAAGCCGAGTTTATTAGTAATGCCAGCCTTGTTGTTGTTCGGCGCTGAACGAATAAGAGGCTTGCAGGGGAGGCTTATCTGTCAGGGTGCACACACACACACACACACACACACACACACACACACACACACACACACACACACACACACACACACACACACACACACACACACACACACACACACAAGAACCGACACACAGCACAATGCAGAAACACAGTCAATACAAAAAGGCAAATATGCCTACACACACACACAAAGCCCATGTGAGCATGCAAGTAAGAACAGATAGTAACTCACACTTTGACGCACACACTTTGACGCACACACTTTGACGCATTAACGAAGGCACACTCATAAACACACGTGCGCACAAGCAGTGTGTCTGGTCATGCTGAAGTGTAAACAAGTATAAGACCAGTTTCAGAGTGATTGTGGCCTTGTCTTGTTAGGTGCTGCATGAATAAGAGGCTTGCAGGGAAGGCTTATCTGTTTGGCAGTGCTCTCTCTCTCTCTCTCTCTCTCTCTCTCTCTCTCTCTCGCTCTCTCTCTCTCACACACACAGACATACACACTAGCACACATCTACACACTTAGGAGCCTTATCTGAGTCAGGGTAGATAACATTGCGAGGCAGAGAGTAGGGAGCAGATCTCACCATGAATGGAACATGCACCTGGCTTGGGAAACTAGTCGCACAGTCAAAGACACACATGCACAGCTCCCCGCGTTACAGAGCAGATGTTATGACCCGAAGCACAGTCGCAGAAGAGAAAAAGCCAACATGACTAACAGTGATTTTTGCTCGCCGATATGTAAGTGCAGAGAAAGGCATATGGCAGAGCTGACTGATAATGAGAGGAACATTTTGGGGAGAAGTACATCACGCTCAGAGGCGCTAGCAATCGTCTTACAAAATTGGAAGCAAGTTAAAACTCAATCAATTGAATGCAATTGGTTACTTTAAAAATGGCCGACATAATATAATCTGGGTTTGCTCATGCCACATTTGGAAAAGTGTCATTTTTGCTACTAAGTCAGTGTATCCTTGATGTTTGTTTCAACTGGAGTACTTATTTGGTTAAATTGTACCTGCAAAATGGGCCCTTTTTTTAATTAGTTTGCTCCAGTGATCGTGGCTCTTTCATACTGTTCTCCAGTGTACTGACTTACAATGCCAGTACTGGTAATTGGTGCAATATTTTCCTAGCAGGAGAAACATGTACCCAGAAACTTAAAACTCAGCTTACTAATAGTAATTTACAGTTGGTATTGCCTTACACAAAAAAAACCTACACATTTTAGTTTCACTTAAAAGTGAGATATTCGTATTTAAAGTAAGTGTTGTATAATGCGGGCTTTAAGCTTCACTGTGGTGGTGCAAAGATAACTGTAAGGTCTTGTCTTATTGTGTGAATGTGTGTCGGTGTGTGTGTGTGTGTGTGTGTGTGTGTGTGTGTGTGTGTGTGTGTGTGTGTGTGTGCGTGTGTGTGTGTGTGCATGTGTGTGTGTGCATGCTTTAGTATGGAGAGAATGAAGTGTTTCTCGGCCTTATTATTCCAGAACAAAGCTGATGGTGTCAGAGCTGTCAAAACTTTGGCTGCTAATGAACCTCATACTGTATCTGTAGATGCCTCATGCACTATAGATGACTCAACAGCATAAAAAGGCCAACTTTAGTGTTAAGTGCTTCACCAGTGGAGGTATTATTTTCATGTGGTTGCTTCAGAACAGATATTAACCTGATTTTTTTTATTTTTCTATTGTCGTTGATCCCTACAGTTTGAACATATCTGCTATAGGCAGAGGTCATAATGTCTGTTCTAAAAAGCAGGTTTGTCTTATCCACTCTTAGTCACGGCCTACAAGTGTTTATGCTAATACACATGTTTTAGCAATAAAATCAGTTCTTTACCTTCAAATATTTTTTTACCATATGGGTTTTGGGCTGTGACCAAGTTCTTACTTCATCCTTATGTATACTCGTAAAACTCAGCAAAAGCATTAGCTAAGAGTAACAGAGCAAATGATCTTACAGTAACAGTAGAGCACAGAAGTGTTCATGGTCGCACGCTGAGTGCAATTCTCTGTAACACCAAACTGATGTTTGATGATTTCTAAGTTTTAGTTCAGTGCTTGTCTGATTCAATCCATTCCCTCTTGAAAAGCACCATTGCGGCGCTAAAGTGACTCTGGCGCTGTCCGTGGTGCTGAACAGCTCTTATCTAACAGTCAGAAACGAATCTGCTGCCCATTGAGAGTGCAGAAACATCACTCTTTCTTTTGCACAGCATATCTCTCTGTACGAGCTGGCATGTTTGTCCAAAACAGCTTAAATTGCCTCTAGTTTTACCCGCTATGCTGAATTTAATGAGGTTGAGCTCTCATTAATTTGAGCACCACAACAGGATCAAAGAAGGCCAATGAGGGATTACTCATCGGCCAGGCTTCGCAGTGAATAATGTGCAGTTTTGCCTAAAAAATGTCACAGTTTATTTGTTTTGCATGTTGTTAGCAATTATCTAAATTTTCAATAATAATATAAATATTTTCAGTATTCCTAATGGTGTTATGTACTACCACCAAAGCATTGTGGCTGCATACAATACTTAATTATGTGATCAGTGGTACCCTAAGGGCACATTTCAAAATAAAAACCTACATTTTTTTGTATCTATACATTTTTTGCTATTTCCTTCTAAAATGTGCTGAGCCTTTTCCATGAGACAATGTCATATGTCCATTGTTATGATGAAAACCTTGTCATTACATGTCACCCTGAGTCGATTTGGCAATATTCAAAGGGATACTTGTTTTATTACTGCAAACTTTGGATGCAACTTTTTTGCATTCTTAGTATTTAGGTCAGGGCAGCCACTTTGATCTATTTGTTCTAAGTATTTGACACAATGAGGATTTGAGATGATGTCACACTTGAAGCATCATTTTGAATAATGATTGCCAATGGATGAATGAATGCTAATAAAAACAGTATAGTTTTTACAGACTAAGTTAATATCACTTAGTCTGTTTTACAGGCTTTATAAGCAACACATCACACATTTCCCTGTCAGAGCAGCATTCTTCCCTACAGCTGGGCGATCACCCCAAAAGCAACTCGCATCCCACAAAACATATTGTTCTCGTTTTGTTTTTTGTCGTAGACTGTGTTTAGTTTGACACCTCCAGGGCTCCATTTCCCAAATGCATCTTAAGGCTAAGATGATCGCAAAATCCATTTTATGAGCCCTCGTTAAACCTAAGAGGTGTTTCCCCTAAGCATCGTAATAATTTGTCAACACTCCTAGATATGACTGTAGATTAACGAGTGCCTCCTACCCACATGTAGGCGGCACTACCACAAATTACATGGTTTATCATGGTCCTCCTCGCTCTTTTTTTTCTCTTCATATCGTCATCTCTCCTGGCTGACATAACACTTTTCTTATATTCGGTTTCCTTTTTTCCAAAACCTCTAATAAAAAAAACTTTTATTAAGCTATTCATTTATTTTTAAACCAAATATTATTCTCTCCTGTGTTTGTGAATTATGAACAGGTAAAAAAAAAAAGGATTTTGCTTGGAAAATTATTTTACAGGTTGCTTTAAAAAAAAAAAAATCATCCATGAAACAGGGGTAAATAAATATTTCAAGTGTTTGTTTGTTGTAAAACTATATATTTTTTTCATACATACATTTCACTTGATTTCACAGATGAAAAAATAAAATGATCCTGAACCTTTTTTGAGCTTTTTGTAATTCAGTATCCTGTCAAAAGCATTTCCACCTTTTTTTAACTCATAAACACAGCAGGCCAAACAATTTAGATAATACTTAGAAAATGGATCATCAGTTTTGTTTAGTTATTTCTCACTTGAGTCTTCAGTCGGTAGGATGAGGGTTAAATTAATAATTTGAGTGCTGTAGTGAATGTAAAGCACTAACAGAACAGTTTATCTCCACGGGTGTTTGCTGTTACCATTACTGTACATTTTAGAACAATTACGTGCTCCAAATGTTATTTCGGAGGCCATTAAACCCCACTAAGGGGAAAAACGAACGTATAGGTGATGGACGCGATGGAAAAATTCCTGGATTCAAGGCTTTTAAGTCACTGCTGAGTGTGTACTTTCCCGACCACTCATCTGTGTGCAAAGGGATTTCAGCCAATATGACCTGCTGCCATCTGCAATAGCCATAACAGCTAATCAATAGCTTGATCCACAGTGACAGAGGGCTAAAGCTTCAGCAGCTTATGTTGATACTGACAGTGCATTTGTGCTCCCATCTTCAGCTTTTGCCTCAGTGGATAGAGTTATGACACAAACACAAGCAGGGTTTGGGATTTTATAGCTTCAGTGGCAGAGTACTGTCTGACCCAATCAAATGCTGGCGAGTGAAGAGAAGTAAAAAAAAAAAATAATAATAAAATAAAAAAGTTCATAAAATGCACAGTCAGTATTGGTGAAGCTGTATAAGATTCATTGTGGTGTGATAACAGGAAAATAATGTTTTAAAAAAAAGCAACTGTTTTAAAGCAGATGTAATGTATTTCTGTGGTAATTCTTAAAGCCTTACAGTACATCAAAGCTCATCTTGAATTGGTCGCTGGATGTCTACTTTTCTGATCACTGATCCGAGTCACACTGAGGGGATTTCTACTCTGCCATCCAATTATTTCAGTCTTACTGCCGTTTCCAGCATGGTCCCCAGATGATCAGACAATCAATGCACTGATCAGCACCACTGGAAAGCCTACACTTTAACTGGCTTAGCGTGTCAAGAGCATCGGTCAGTGACCGGCCCGTGACCATGGGCTTGTTAAGGACAAGCCCCTTCGCATTTATCTTAGAAAATGTAGGTCGGAATGATTCTAGGGTTTATACGAGAGGACATATTGTTTCGCTAAATCTCTGGTGATCCGTTGTTGGAGACGAGATGCCATTGAAGGATCTCTTTACACTCAAATAGGTGAATTCTAGAAAGAAAAAAAGAGTTTGAGGATTAAGGATGTAGCTCAGGGTCTACTTTAAATTCAGTCATTATCTGGAGAGGAATCTTGTGAGCCAGTGACTGTCCCAAAATTCACCTACAACAGATACCTCGATATATGGGAACAGAATCCCCTGGTTTTTCACAGATCCAAACTGATGAGTTGAAGCTCCCAGAAATACCATCAGTGGATTAGGGTAGATATATTCTTTTTATCTATGAGCTTCAACACATGATCAATAACTCAAATCACAACAGAACCCAGTAACTACAATCAAATTTAGTTCAAATTCAAATGATAAAATATTTTTTTACGACCAGGTGCCACTTAATGAAAAGTCATCAAAGTCAGTAGGGTACATCCTCTGGCAACCATGAATGCAGGCACAAAAAATTCCAATTCACTTAACAGGCATTTAATTCAACAGGGCTCAATTTGGTAGTTTATGTCCCCCTCTTCTCAAAGCAAATCAATAATTTTGCCAACAAACAGAAGTGTACTGTAGAGTTCGCTACAGCTCATTCAGTATATACAACCGTATTTGAAGTCCTTCATTAGTCCTACTATTTTAAACCATAACCCTCTCTGGGCCTGGACAGAACCCTGTATGTTTAATGTCTTGAACCTGAGGACCAGTTAGACTTGTAGATCCAGTTTAGGTGGCTAGTATAGCTGAGATGAGCACACTGTGGTTGACAGCTCCCAATGCAAATGGCAAGCTGTAAAGTGAAGACTGAAAGGCAAAATTCTTTGCACATGGTTGAGCGATTGCTGAGAGTCTGGTGATCAACAGCCATGCAGACAGCCAACTGTGGCTGTCTGCATGGCACCGCATAGCGATAAAAAAACAGCATTTCTCGACTTTTTGTCGAGAAATTGTCACTTAAACTTAGCACAAAGTGGCATTTCAGGATTGATTGTAACACTGAATCAAGACCCCGCTTAAAAAAAAAAGAAAATAGATGAGCTTGATTAGGCTTGACATGCTTAACCAATTGCCGATTGCCAACATTTATGATCGCTCAGCTAACAAATCAATAGGGATTTCAGTAGGGAGCTATCCTAGTGGCCACCTGACAATGGCTCAACAACTTTAACAGCAGTTAAGAGCTAATCAATAAACTGATTAGTGGCAGCGGTAGCCTGAAGGTTGTGATACGCCGGTTTATTGTCATGACCAATCTTTCTGTAGCGCTGAGGGAACACTGGTCATAATGCGTTAAGTTCAAGTAAAGCATCATTTTACAGAGAATTTATGAGATTAATGTAAAATGATAATACTGATAAAAAATATATATATTTATGCTCCAGAACCCCCACCAACCACTTGCTAACTTGCATGCATGTTTCATCTGTATTCGCTATCATGAACGAGGAAACATCAATACCAATCAAAATACCACTGAATGCAATTTCAGCTAAGATGCCAACAGAATAATAGATGTGTTTTATTTATAGTGCAATTGATTGTTATAGTCAGTCACTCTGTCATGTTGTTTTGAAGCACAACAGGGAATTTGGTAACAAAACACAAAGTTATACATGTAATGCCACATGAGATAAACACACCAATTGAACTTCAGTCAAAGATTCATAACTTTCACAGAAATTTTTATTTTTTTTCTTGGATGGCATGCAGCTCATTCATGCCTGAATCATGATTCATAGAGTCCAACCGTACCCCAATTCAGGATTACAGCAGCTCAATACGTCGTATGCGAACACTGAATCACATGATGTCAAATGTTGCTGTGCCAATAATTCATTAACTGGTGATAAAGAGGCCTTACCGATATGTTAAAGGTTAATGCAACTATACGAGGCAATTCATTGGTGAGTTTTCCCCAGTAACTGACGAATGATAGGTTTATAATCACGAAAAATTGATTGAAAAGATCTCAAAATAACATTAAACTACAAATGTATTTGACTTGTTTAATTCCATCAAACATTTTTATGAGATAGTGATTCAGAAAATGCCTTTCTGCCCGCAACGTCCTGCTTCACATTTGAATGTATTCACATAGCACTGGGATGATTTTTTCTCTCGCCTGGAAACTTTTTGTTGACTTCAGACTGCAGATCCAAAGCAATTAAACCATAGACCTCCCAGTCTCTGCTTCAACAGACCACAATCAGGCTTATCAGTGTCCTGCAGAAACCCCCATATCTCCAACTTTTATGGCACTGAGAGCCGCTATGGTCCCTCAGATGTTAACAGCTCAATAAACACCATGTGAACTCCTGAATCTGATATGAGTTGCAATCTAAACAAAACGAATCCACCTTTAAAACTACAAAAGAGTATTATAGTTGTAGACCAACAAACCATTTGCATTTCTTTGAATCTTTGCCTTGCATCATCATGAAATGTTGCCCTGATGATGAAGCCCATTCACAAATGATATGAATTTCTTCCAAACTGCCCCTCCTCTCCCATCTGTTTTCTACCCTTAAACAGTTTGCAATATTCTGTAATCAGTAGCTCTTATTCTTTTAGACCTTATCCTCTTTTACACAGAGAAATGCCTTCATAAATGCCATGAGTGTGGTTGAGAAAATGCATTCTCGGGAGTTGACGTATATATCTTGTGTTACAGTGGTATACAATTCCAGATGGGCCAGAAAAATAAGATGCACTTTCTCCTTATTTTCTAGCACGCTCTAGTTTTTGTTTTTTTTTAACCGACGGTGTGCAGAGGAATGACGGGCAGGTACTGCAAGAAGAAGAGTCAGAGCAGAGCACCGTCTCCACCAAATGATAGATCATTATTGATTTATTACTGATATTCAGATAAGTTTCCTGTGAGCCCATGCTCCGTCCAGCTCAACATGCAGAGTGGAGGCTGCCACAGAGCAAGATAGAGGGCTCTCAACAACTTCCATGCAGCAGGCTTAAAGCTGGGTCAAGCGAGACTGGGTTATCAAGGCGCAGTCCGGAAACAAGGCGATTACTACTTCAAAATAAAAGCTTGACTACAGTCGGTGGTATTCGAGTTAATGAAGCACTGCGATGATATACTTTAGGAATTGAGTTTGATAAGGCAAGTAAGGCAGGATCATCACACTTACCGAAATATCTCTCTGTCTTGCTTGATCCCTTGTTCTCTCTTTTTTTATTGATGAAATAGGATGAAATAAATGGGCAATTTGAAAAAAAATCATATCTTTAACTAGGTGATGCCTGTAGTTGATAGTTAGGTTAACGTTATAATAACTTAATCACCAAAGTAATTAGCTTTTTAGTAATTTTGGTGTCATGATTACTAGATGTCAGCCTATGTTTGACCAGAGGGTTATGTTTGTATAAGCTCTATCACTGACCGGACCTACGTACCTTAACAATGCCTTTAGAATCACAGTAAACCCTTAAGCAACACACAAGCAATTGTATATTTTATTTCATCCACCATCACCCTATTAAGACTAACTACTAATTTCATTATTTCATATAATCCCCCTTCACCACTTCTCTGTGTATTTTGTATGTAATGGCATTCTGACACCTTAAAATATAGGAATGGGGTGATATATACATTTTCAAACGTGTTCTTGACACAGGACCCTTCAATAAGAAATGTTTCCACGATGCATTGATATTGATTAGTTCCACCTCCAGCAGATGTTGTGATTAAGTGGGGCACATTCCTTAACACATTTGCAATAAATCACATTTGCACATTACCATAGGACAACATACAGTGAATCCAAAGCTGTTTGAGGCTCCATAAAAGTATGGGGCTCCAAACAGTTGACCAATCACGTGCTCCTCTGGTGTGACACCAGTGCAAAAAAAAAATGAAGCATATATAAGGCCAAACATATCAGCAGATCATGGATAAGTAATACAATTCCCGACACATGGGTTTTATTTTGAAAGATCCACCGGGAAGTTGTATTCTTTGATTGTATCAAACCTGACAGTTGTCTCACCGGCTGCGCTGTATGGATTAACGCTGCGGGAGAAGCGGCCGGCGAGGAGCGCTGAGGACCGGGACTGTACCGGCTCACATGTTGGTGTGAATGACCGGAAGAAAGCTTCTATTATATTCTGTTCTATTCTTTTTCTTTTTTTTTTTGTTTAAATCTCCTCTTGTCTACTCCAGTCTGCAGAGGAGACGCACAGAGCCGAGTTAACAGAGGGTGAGCGACGTAAGCAGAGACTCAGAGAGAGAGAGAGAGAGAGAGAGAGAGAGAGAGAGAGGAGGAGGGCGAGCGAGAAGCTCTCGGCTGTGAAGTGAATATCCAAAAACCCCGTTATCACAAATGTTCAACGGTCTCCAACAAAGCAGGGAAGGTACTCTGGAATCTTTTTTTTTTTTTTTTTTTTTAGGAGTGTTTGAGAAACTCTGCTTGACGCTTGTATTGGAATAATAAGACTTTTGCGCCTTATTGCATGGGATCATTTTTTCTTGTAGTGGAATTCTTCCCTATTTCACCTGCACGAGGACAGCGGCCGGTGGGGAAGGAGGAAAGAGAGAGAGAGAGAGAAGAGAGAGAGAGAGAGAGATAGATAGAAGGCACTGCCGAGAGGAAGAGGAGAAAAGAATCGGCTGAAAGGAGGGGGATCATTTCAGTTTTCTCTCGGATGGGATTCTTCCCTCGCCCCGCGGATGGAGGGATGAAACCGGGAGGAAAAGACGGGGAGAGAAAGAAAGCGAGAGGAGGCAGAAGAAGAGGAGGATGGAGTCGTCGGGCGCTGTGAGTATGCAGAACGGACGCACCCCTCTGGAAGACAGGATTGAACTCTAAACCCATACGGAATTTACAGCCACCCAAAGGATAGTGCGCACATTTACCCCAGCACAGACACACATGGGCCGCGTCCTCCTCTCTGTGTGGAGTTACAACCAGAACCCCACCGCGTTACAATGAGGGCATGTGGAAGAGAATTGCGCACTGACATCCGGACAGAGGTAAAGTTTAAACTCTTTAGTATCTCTTTTAGACGTGCATAATGACTGCTCAGTCTCTCTTTGTCTCTCTCTTTCTTCCAATTCTTTCTTTCTTTCTTTCTTTCTTTCTTTCTTTCTGTCTGACTGCGTGTGTTGGAGCGGAGGAATGGTGGATGCTGAGGGGTTGGAAACGGGAGTTATTTCTGGCTTTCCTCTAGTCTGGATGCTGGACCGGGTCGGGGAGGGAGAGAGGGAGGGAGGAGGAGGAGGGGGGGGGGGGGGAGAGAGGGAGAGAGGGAGAGGGGGGGGAGGGGGGGGGGGGCAGAGAGAGGGTGTATTCGGATAGCGGGAAGGTGCTGCTGTTTAATTGGAAAACCAGCATCGAGAACATTGCAAGGTCAAAATTGAGCCCGGTGTAAGTTATGGAAGCTCTGTGTGTGTGTGTGTGTGTGTGTGTGTGTGTGTGTGTGTGTGTGTGTGTGTGTGTGTGTGTGCGCGCGCCCGAGACCGTGGACGGTGGACCCAGACGTAGGCTGGTTTCAGTAGAGGCTAAATATCAGCAGCTCTGTGTGCTGTGAATACACGCGCGCAAGTGTGTGCCGGCGCGCGCGCTCGCGAGCACGCAGAAAGCGCGTGTTGGTGCCGCCGTAGAGAAAGAGGATTTGCGTGCGTGCGTGCGTGCGCGGTAGGTCTTCAACCCCCGTGGCCAGTTCAACGAACAGGCTTTCGTTTTAGCGTCACTTTAAGGATTGGTAGTTGTTAATGGACACAACACAGTGCACCTGTGCCGAAAAGAGAGAGAGGGAGAGAGAGAGAGAGAGAGGGGGGGGTGCACGCGCTGTGCTGGTGTGTTCAGGTTAGTGTGATCGGGTTATAAAGATCACCTACTTTGCAAAATAAATGCGCAATACAAGATGCATCTGTGTTTGTGCGCAACTGCGCCCCAGCCCATATACCCTGTCTGCGTGAAGAGCGCTAGATGATGATGATGATGATGATGATGATGATCATGATGATGATGATGATGATGATGATGATGATGATGATGATGATGATGATGATATAGCATAGCTCTGTCCGCCGTTAATGTGTGTTGAGTGCGTGTGCAAGTCTCAGTTTGAAACGACGACAGGTGCATGGGCGCGTGCACGTCCTGACACACAACACTGGCTACGTCACACCAGCGAGCGGAACGGGGTTCAGTTTACAGCGCGCGGTTCAATTAAGCACCGTAAGTGCTTTCTCGTGAACCACAGTGCGTGTTAGTCATTCTGCGTTCTCCTACACGCTGACTGACACCGACACGTGAATGTGTGTCATCCACTCACAGTGATGATTTGCATCCTCACATGTAGCTGTGGAACACAATACTCATAATCTGTGGTTTTCATTGCAAAATTGCAAATAATGATATGGATTTTTAATATCAAAAACGGAGTCAAACAAGTTTTCTGTACAACTTTGTGCTTTAACTGCGTATTGTTTACCTGCTTTGAGGGACTATAGCTTTTTGTGTATCCACTGTGCTGTTTTGTTCTCTATGTGATAGTGGAATCATATTCTCACAGCCAGAGGGTTTTGTTTCTGTACACATCCTGTTGGGGCAGGAAACATGGTGGATCTGGGATGCACAATCAAAGGGAGAACCAGATAAAACCATGCAATCTGCTTTTCCTTCAAAATAAAAGAATTGATAAACACTAAAAACCATGAACCTTAAAAACAGAGCGTCTGTCATTGCTAAACTACCCTTATATGGTGATTGACTGTCTCTGCCTGTTAGTTTATGGCCTAACATCCCATATGCCATCTTACTTTATGTATAATTAATTTTCAATGGCTGGAAGGTTTGATATTGCCTTCAGCCCACATAATGGACTTGTATCATTGCAGAAATGGAACCCTTTAAAAAAAAAAGAACAAACAAACAAGAATATGAATTGATTCATGAATTAGGATTTTTAATTTTGCTGGGATTTATATCATTTATGGGGCGGATATTACACAAAACATAGCAAGGGCTTTAGAGACCTGGCACCCCAAAAAAAACCCACAATAATAATGGTGTTTATGTGATATGAGTGTTGCCCATGGATGATATTGCTGACTCTGTGATGTGACCTTACTGACCATGCTGTGCCGAGGCCACTGGTATTAGTAATGGCTCTATGCACTATCACGGCTCTCTGTCAAATCAAACACCACCTTAGAACGTCTTTTTCTCGAGCACCTGCACCGAAAAACAATTACGTCTACTTTTACGCCATCAAAGTGGGTTCTGTGGGGTTAATGTGCAGTAAATCAGAAGAAAAAAATCTTACAAATGAACATTTCTATCCAACCTTTTATGGTTCTGTATCTATCTTTTGCAGGACAGGAGTCTCTTGGGTTTGTTAGCGGTACAGTAGCTCGCATTGATTGATCAATACATTTATGCACACGGGCCACTCACGCTGGCGCTAATGGCCCACGGAGGCATTATGCAAATGAATCCCTGGCTCATGAAAGAGAGTGTGGGCGACTGAGCGAGGGAGAGAAACTGGTGATTTTTCAGTCCATTTTAGTTATGTTTAGCCACCTATTTACGTCTAAAAGGAGTGGTCTGCTGTGCCATTAGGTTCAGGATGAATGGCAAAGCACTCGTGTTTTAGATTGTGTTTCCTGGGCTCTTTGCAGGGATTGTAAGACAGGAGGAGTGAGAGATTGTATTTTAAAGCCACTCCTGGCTTTCACTTTTCTTTTTTTTGTTGATTTAATTTGCTGTAGCGCCGTCAGTGCCAAATGGCTAGCATTTATAAAGTGTTAGAACTTGCGGATAAACATCTGGCCCATGCTATAACTGCTATCTTGTTAATATTAGATAACTCCTGATTCCAAAGGTGAGTCAGAAACAATATCTCTCTTATCCTCTATTCTGTCTCCTCGCTCTCATTATTTCTTTGTCTCTCTTTCAACTCCACAACCATTCAAAAAGTCAAGAAAAAAAATCTATAGGCTGTTATCAGGCAGCAGTACAGGGAAGTAAAGCCGCTGTAAAGACTCTTCTTTATTCTTCATAGGGGCAGGGGGGATTTTTATTTTTACCCTCTGTTTCTCTCTCTGCAACCCGCTCTCTCTCTCTCTCTCTCTCTCTTCCTCTTTCTGTTTAGCTATCTGACAGAGGGCTGCAGAGTGGGTGGTGGAGCTCTAATTCAATTTATTCTACTGCTCAGACAGACAGACAGAGAGAGGGAGAAAGAGAGAGCGAGAGCGGGAGGAGGGAGATAGGGGAGGAATAAAGACCACAGATGTTGGGGGAACATTTCCTATTAACAGTGGAGAGGTGGGCCTTAGAGGAAGCTGACCCGACGCCGTGACATCTGGATTGATTCAGCGGGTGACTGAAATTGTGTGCGAGCGTGTGCTCATTATCAGGGAGAACAAAATGTCTTTTAAAATGCCACCAGTGAGTCTGAAGGGAGAAACTCAAAAGACGTGTATCCATTGCTCGCCCCAACTCCCAGCTGAAACAGAAATGATTGGCAAGTCGGACGGAACCTTTAAGATCACCACAACAGAAGAAATGTCATAAATCTAAATTATTACACTGAATTGCAGGGACATTTTTTTTTGTATTTGAGAGTATTATGCCATTTATGTTCATGCGGATTACTTTTTTTTCAACAAATGAAATGCAAGTCCAAGGTTTTTCTCTCTTTTCCTTCTGAAGCTACAGCTACATTCCTTAGGGGCTTAACATACTGTAGAGTTATGGTATTCTTTATGATCTGGAATTCATTATTGATGGTCAGGTAAAAGGGCATTACCACAGTTATTCATACCAGTTTGCAACATAAATCCAGAATCAAATGTTTCTCACCCGCTACAAACCTGGACCAGGTCTGCTTTTATTGCCACCTCACCAGACTAATACAACTTACTCTGGAATCTCTCTACTGTTAACAAGTTGCAAAATGCAGTAGCTGCCAAGACAATGCACCATATCACATACATTTTAGCCTACAAGCAGTGGTTTCCATATAAATTCAGAATTGATTTTAAAGTCTCACTGTTCACATATTAACAGATAATACCATTGCCTCAGCCTTCATATCTACAATGTCTAACCCCCTTCAGCTCAGAAACAGTGTTACACCAGTTTTCCTATAAAATAAAATAATCAATGACAGCAATGACATGTCTCTTTTTGACTCTTTTGACCTCATCCAGCATTCTAATTCACATTGTTTGTATTGAATTTATAAATGCACGGCACTTCACAGTCTGCTAACAAAGATTGGGGACTTTGAAGGCATTTACGCCCATGAAATAACATGAAGATATAAATACCATTAATATATTGCTTTGTTGACAGAAAGTAGTGCCGCTGTACTGCATTGGCACCGCTGATAAAACACAGTGACTCTAAATAAATAGCCTCAAGACTTTGCCAAGGCAGGATCAGGCTTTGAATGGCTGGTAGCTTTAGTTAAGTTCCTGCTTAAAATCCATTACCAAGTCCTTAATTACAGGGGGAATAGATTTGCACGTTGTTGTCTTTGTTTGTGATGCATTTTCATGCAAATGCAGCTCATTTGCTGTGTAATCACAGCGGCGAACAAGTCATCTTTGTGAAACGTGTGGTAAATACAAGGAATATTTGCCGTTTTGTGATTTTCAGTTGTGGATGTTTCTGTCCTCGTTAAGTTTAACAAATCTCTCACCCATGTGAATCCCCCACCCCCCCCCCACCCCCAGATATTTCTGTCCTCGTTATCTTCCTGTGTAAGTTTTACAAATCTCTCACCCATGTGATTCCCCCCGGATCATCCCCACTAACCCCCTCCTCTCTTTGCACACCTGCTGCTTCAAGATCACCTGTGACGTGTCTGACACTATAGATTCTGCTGCTGTGGGCGTGAGATGTTGCGAGCACGAGGAGTTGGTGACACGACAGATGTGCGAAGCGTTTGGCGATAACGAGCTGCGTTCTGGACAGAAAACTGTGATAGAATACAGACAGGCTTCTGGCTCACTGCCTACAATCCCTCTGCTTCTGTATGTCTGTCTATAGGTTATGATAATCGACAAGCATGAATAAAGCGTATTTAGAGCTGATACACTATACAGCCATGTCAACGGCTGTCTCATTAATTAATAACCATTTTTAAAAAAAGTGAACCCTTAAAACAAACTATTTCAATCAGGAGAGACTTAATTTACAGTAAACAAATACATTCAGTGCATGGTGCATGGTGAGTTTTGGGCAATTAGACACAATCTTGACATAGTCATATTTTTTGGGGGGGGGGGGGCGTAATGATGCCATGGTTAGAACAGAAATATATAACATTTTGTTTATATCATTGTACATAAGTGTCTGTACTATTTGCAGTTCCAAATTGAGGCTAAGCCAAATGCACCCAAAAATATTTTACTACGACAAAGTATTAGGGTCATTGTATTTGAGCCGGGGGAGTGGCGTTATATTCAGAGAATAAAACTCTGAAAAAATTCCTCAGATTATAGTTGTGAATTCATGAGAAATGCGCTTTAAAGTCACAAATATGGCAGCTGTCTGATTTTGGTTGCACCTAAAGCAGTGTACTTACGGTAACGATGGCTTCTGAGCGAGGCTATACATACACGTTTTCTTTCTTGGTTTTTTATGTCATTTTTTAAACATAAATAAATACTATCATAATTAATATATATTTTGCACTTGGCGGCTGACGACATCATAGAGTCTAAAGCTGGTGTGATGAGGTTGATCCAACCTTGCAAAGAGCCAGTGTGAGTGCTTTACTAACGAGTTGCACATAAATATTCTTATTAATATGAGTCATCTGAGTGCAAGAAATCAGATGACATTGAGAGGAATTCTGATGCAAGCTTTGCAGCCTTGAAAGGACCCGATTTCACTGTCATCATAGTGCTTATTATAAATATTGCAACACAGTTGTCACCGGGGGATTCTGCCACCAGACATGGCACTCAATCTATGAGACTGGCCCACACTCCACAACACACTGCTTTAGATTACTCAATCCAATGGTACAGTAGCTCTTCTGAAAAAAATCAAAAAAAATCCCAAGAGTGAAATGTGTGAAACATCAATGCTGGGGAAAGCTTTTCAGACCTTGAGAGAGATGCTTTGTAGTTTTGCCATTTGAAAATATTGTGAAATTCCCTTAGTAGACGGACAGGGCAGGATCAGACTGGGGCAAACACGCATTTATGAACTTAAATTTTATTGATATTAATAGTATGTGAACTACAATACATAGAAGAAGAAACCGTGTAAATCTCTTGAAATGCACCCCCTAACTGTGATACCAAGAAAATAGCATTTCTGCGCTCCTGTGATTTTTGCACGTATGTAGATAAGTCAATATTTGTCCATTTGGTGCAAAAATGTCCCCTATCAGCAGCTGCAATGCTTTCTTTGTGAATCCGCCCCTGAATGTGATGTTTAGTGTAAATGCAGCCCAGATACACACATTTCATGGCCTCACCAGTTGGCATTTACCGTATGCAACCTTGCCTTTCTCTGCCTACAACAGCTGACACACCTGCTGAGTTTGTGCAACTCTAGATGCCCGCGAGTCCTCATCCTCTGTTAGCAATCCTCTGTGTGTGGTCTGTGTTTTCTGCAGAGCCGCCGCGTTTGTATGTTGTGCCGAACCAACATGTCATGTCCAAGTTACATGATAAGATGTCAGTTCAGTGTCTTCTGCACAAAATCTTTACCTCTCAAGTTGCTTATTTTATCACTCTATGAGAACACTAAACCACAGATTATGTATCGTAAAAACAAATCAGAGTGATAAGATAAAGAAAACGTTTGAATGGTGAGTTTCTTTCAGTGTGGATCCTTTTAAGCAAGGCAGACTCCTAAAAGCCAGCCCTTTAAAAGCATCAAGTTAATGAGATAATTGTATATAGAGACTATATTACAAACAGCATCCAGCACTGCATTGATGGGCCAAATTTAAATGTAATTTTGTATATGTGCAGTCTATGTGTGTGTTTTCATCTCTTTGTAAAATACTCCCCAGACCATTTCCATAAATAACAGTGCATTCTCAACTTGTCAGGTTAAATAAGCGATACAAACAAGAAAGACCAGCCCTGCCTTCTAAACACTTGAAGCTGTGGTTGTAATAGCTGGAGCATTAGGACAATGAAAATTATTATTTCAAGGTGGATGGTTTGATTCTCAATAAAAGTCACTTTAGTCATTATGCACAATACATGCCATGCAGACATTAGTCTACATTAGATATAGAACTCCAATCACAGGATGTGGAGAGTATGGACAGTAATAAATACACCTAAATGCACCCATTGGAAATGTGTTTTTGTCAAGGCATTTTAAATCAAAAATGTGGGTAAAACTCACTCTAATTTCAACAAAAACAAACTTAATAGATTTTGTGTCTAAGTTGAAAAAAGTAAAAAATTCATGACGGGAAAGTTTTGAAAATCATTTTACACATTGGGAGCTGTGTTGTTATTTTGGTTGAACATTAGGATTTGTTGTGCATGCTTGATTTGACCATGCTTTTTTTTTTTTTTCCTGAAGTAAATAAAAAAACATATATCCAGAATTGTATTGTAACTCAGTTAAATGTGTTTACCTTGACTTAACATACACTGAATTGATTGAAAAAGGAAGCATGTCAGCCTCTTGAATTTCCCAGATTTCTGGATTTACACTTTTTGTTTGTCAAAGATATTTATAGGGGTATGATACTGATAAAATAGCATTTGTTGAAAATGCGTTGTTAAAATGACAGCTATACAATGCAGTTACAGCCTGAAGTAGATATTTAAGGACCATGGACAGCTACACAATGCAGTTATAGCTTGAGACAGACAATTCAGGACCACGGACAGCTACAACGTGCAGGTGGAGCTTGAAGTAGACATTTCAGGGCAACGTACAGCCACGGTATGCATGTACAGCTTAAAGGAGATATTTTAGAACTATAGACAGCTACCACATGCAGGTGAGGGTCATTAAATGCCCTCAGCTTGTAGAAATAATTAGTATCACGTGGGTGGACGGCGGCCACTTTGGATATCTCAGATTGCCAGATTTTCCTTTTCGGGATAGCCACAAGTGAAAAAGCTCCTGTTGCAATTTTCGTGATGTCTCTTAAATCATCCCTGGACTACTACTGCAACTGTAGGGAAAAGTAGAAGAAGATACTGAACATGTCAAAACAGAGATGGTGGTTTGATCTGTTCACATCCATGTTGAGTGAACAGTGTATGATCCAAAGCCTCTGGTCGAGGTCAATGTAAGGTTACAGCTCGAAGCAATTTGAGGACAACGGACAGCTATATAATGCAGTTACAGCTTAAAGTAGACATTTCAGGACCGCGGACAGCTACAACATCCATGTGAAGCTTAAAGTAGACATTTCAGGACCGCGGACAGCTACAACATGCATGTGAAGCTTCAAGCAGACATTTCAGGACCACGGACAGATCACTGTGTGCCCAGACAGCTTGAAAGAGATATTTTATAACTATGGACAGCTAAGGCAAGTAGGTGAAAGTCAGTATAAGTGGCAACAGCTTGTACACATTTCAGAACCAAGGACAGCTACACAATGCAGTTACAGCTTCAAGTAGACGTCGATGTTAGGAACATGGACAGCATGTAGACGTTTCAGGACCAGGGTCAGCTCAGCGTGTTACCGTTGCTGCAGTAACCAGTGATCCCAGTTCAATGTCACAGACAGCTGTGTGCAATCACTGACTGGCAAAATCTTTCCTAGCTATTTCCATTTCATCTGCGCTATAACTATAGCTGTAATATATGCAGAACACTTTGAAATGTGATTCGTTTTATTTTAAGACCTGCCTGACTTCTTATCAGTCAAGTTGCTGATTGACTCTGATGCAATAATCATTTGTATTAATTATGTAATCTAAGACTCTTGATTCAATTCCCATTCTCAATATAACAGTCTACTAAGTATTTGCAGCAGAACTAAATCAAGATAAAAAAAAGTAAGCCATTCCCTTCTCTCGCATCCCTTTCTTAAAAAAAAATGCATAAATTCGGGACACCATAATAATCCATATCATCAAATTGTGAATTTTGTGTGATGACCCTGTCATGTTGGTGCTACATTGAAACCCATGTAATTTCAGTCCAAACACCAAGTGCTGCATAGTCTTGTTTTAGTTAAATACCAAGAAGCTCAGTGTAACCCTTGGATGTATAATATATCTCGGCCATCTCAAGATATATGGATCGCTGTCAGTTTTCTCTGTTTTAATATATTTTGTGTATACGTCCAAATAAAGTATTTATATCCTTGTTTTATGCACCTGTATATTCCCATTCATGGTTCAATCAGTATTACCATGGATGTCAGTGTCTTACTCAGGTTATTGTAGAAACAGTATTAACATTAATCATTTTGTTTTCGTCTCCATAAGTTAGAAATTACAGTTTTAAAAGATAGTATCATGCCAAAAGTCATCATCAACAGCAATAAAATAATTGGTCACAAGGATGACCATTTCTTAACAGCACTGCCTGTAAACGGGAGGCTCTCTGTCACTCTAATTGGTTGAATGGTGTTGTGTTGTAATCACCAGGACAAGCAGTTCATCGGTGACGAACGGTGTTGTTTTTTTTCGAGCAGCAGAGAGACTAATAAACTGACTAGATTAAATGGTGCATTTAATTAAGAAGCTTGGGATCAGGAAGTCAGAGATCAGTCTTGGTCCATGCCAACAGTAGCTACATTTAGCCTAGCTTGTTAGCACATGCCATCTGTTCACACATAGATTAACGCTGCACAGCAGGCGCTAGCTACGGGTACACTTTCTGCTTCAGTACAGTACAGTACTGTACTGTATGGGAGGCTTTTCAGTAGATTCTTATTTCCTCAGAAAGTGGTTGAGTCTAATGATCCAAACTGACGAAGTTACATTGATGCTGTGCGGGGTTTCTTTTGTCAATTATTTTTGAATACAATTAAAACCACAAGCAGGGTGTTTCTCTCTGTGATGTGTGAACCTTTTGTTTCACCTCCATGTGCGTTGCTTCTACCCTCCATGTAAGAGATACTGTGTGTCTCATTAAAGTAACCATATGTCAGCACTAAATTACCTGTCAGTCATATCAGCAGCGAGGATACTCTATGTTAAAATGGAAATACACCCTAAAATGGGATTCTTGTTATTCTTAGTTTGTGCTACTAAACATTTTCTTTCACTCTTCTATTTTCTGTGGCTTTAAAAATAAATCATGACCGATCAGGGTATTTCATTTGTGGTTTTCTGATGAATGAATAGCTTTTCATCAATAAACAATTTCTTTCCCTTTCTCACTCAGTTCTGTTGTGATGGTCCCGTTCAAGTAAAAACCTAAATTTCTCCATTTCCTTTCATTCTTCAACTGATGAACAAGGCTTCTTTTAGGCTTCTCTGATGTCTTTCTCTGCAATGTTCAACATCAACACAGCCATGACATTGTCCATGTTAACTGTTAAGATCAAGTGGGGGTTGTTAATTAGTTTTTTTTATTTGGAAATGATTTACTTAAACGTACTATTAGTATTATGACTTATGTTACTTAACTAAATTCCGATTAGGATAGCTACATGCGTTGTTTACATTCATAGGTATTGGACACTGCTGTTTATTTTCCTTTTAATGACCTTACTTAAAGTTACACAACATCATTAACACTGTTTTAATGTGTTTTTTTTTTTCATTTTTTTGCCTTACAAGCAGGGATCACTTCCAAATCAATGCATCCCACTTAGCTAGCCTTTACACCAAATAGTATAAAAAGCAGCCAGCTAATCCTAGCTGTTGGCAGTATTTTTCTTTTTTTATTCATTTTGCTTGGCAAAAACCAGAGCACAGCAAGCTGCTACTCACCAACAAACACTCCAGAATATGATGGCTTGATATGTTTAGCTGAAGGATATTGACATGGTTTGAGGCCGTTGCCAGTGATTCCAGGGACTACAGAAGATACTCTTATAATATTGAGCCCGGTTGATTGTGTCTTAATAAAAACAAGCAGAACAGCAAGACTGAATGGAAGTGAAATCAATCTGTTTGTTTGATAAAATTAGATCAGAAATAACTGCTGCAACATATCTTCAAATAAGAGAATGCAATATCAAAGTAAGAGACTGCGGATAGGTCCAGAGATGAAGTACTTTCATGTAGGCATTGAGTCTCAAATAACAGCACTTGAAACTTCTTGAATGTAATGATCCTGGTGGCGACGGTTTTCTTGGAATTCCTATTTCTTTGTGGCGCCATTACTGTCAAACCCTAGAAAATGAGTCCCCATGCAAAGATGCCTCAGAGGCCCCCGGTTCCATCCAGCACATCCTCAGTCACACAAAGATATCATGATAGCCTACTTGTTGTGATTTCCCCTAAGCAGAGATATTTTTTTTTAAAAGGAATTCTACTTGTACTGTTAACTGTTAATAGTCATATCACACAGACGCATACTGTATCACACATCACAGGCGGTGCTAAGGGGCTCCCTAGGCCTGTTCAGTAATCCATCCATGTTTAATCCCCTGGTCCCTGATGACCAGATAACAGCAGATATATTAATTTGGTTCATGTGGAGTACAGTAAATGCAGAGCTTGAGCTTTGACCTTTTTTTTTTTTTTTTTTTAGATTAAACTACATCGGTCCTTTTAATCCATTCAAGCTGATGGGTATTGTTTGAAGTAAATTGCTATATATATGAAATACAATGTCTGAAATTCAAGAATTAAAGGTACCCTATGGTACCTTTTTAATAACCAAACCAAATCACTGAATTACAAATTATCTTTCACCGTATGATAGCAAGTTGCCAAGACTACCACCTCTTCAAAATAATTATAGAACATGCTGATGTGTTAACGTGTATTTTAAGTAAAGAACAGTCGGCCAAGAACACTGGGTTAGAGGCCTGTAATAAGAAAGACCATTTGGTTTTGTGAGGCTCATAATAATGAAGAAGTCCTTTAGCAGTAAAAAGCAGAGGAGCGCAAATTAGAATTAGTCACTTGTCATTGTAATTACTCCTTAATGTGCTTAGTTAAACTGAGGTGTATAAAGCAATGTGAATTAAGCATGTTGACAAATTGATAACTTGTTCTTTTTATTTTATCAATCTAAAGAAATATTTCCCCAAAATGCGTGCAGTCAAATTAATGCAAAACACCAAATTCTCTCTGTTCAATCCGCTACTGTAAATCAATGGGACACACTCATGGAAGAGAGTACGTGTGTGTGTGTGTGTGTGTGTGTGTGTGTGTGTGTGTGTGTGTGTGTGTGTGTGTGTGTGTGTGTGTGTGTGTGTGTGTGTGTGTGTGTGTGTGTGTGTGTATCAATACCCTTAAGGACTGTTTGTACCTGCTATTGAGCCGTCATTTTCAGAGTCAGTTGTTTAATATAAGTTGTATTTGCTTTTTCCCATATGCTCTATATATACTGTACATACCCACTGTTGTCTTTAAGCTGCATTACCCTGCCTCCACTATTACTGTGGAAACAAAATGTTTACTTTATCTGGAGTGCTGACTGCAAAGAGGTAATTGCAGTGAGTAGGTCAGGCGAGTGACGAAAGGCTGGCCAAAGTAGATACAGATGTTCAATTCTTTCGCCCACATTACAACGATAGGGTTCAGGTGGAAAATTGGCAGAGTGGCCCTTTAAGCCTGGTATCTTGACTTACGATCCACTTATCCAACGGTATCTGCAGTGCACTGCACGTTGCTGTGCAGAAACGGATGAATACGCCGTGATTAATAGATAAGATGCAGGGAGTAGTAGGAGTGTGGATTCATAAAACACAAACACTACGAGATCCTCTCTGTGAGCTCCCACAGACTGCAGATACCAAGTACAACATGCAGGCAAAATATACACTCATGTAGGCAAGTATCTATACGCGCACACACACACACACACACACACACACACACACACACACACACACAAACTCTGCAAGTGGGCCGATAAAAGAATGCACAACATTACCGCAGCTGCCCTCTGAGAACTACAGCGAAATGATGATTCAAGCATTTACCAGCACCTTGCTGGCACATTTACAAGAGATGAACTGTGCATAGTGAGACATC
Organism: Anoplopoma fimbria; assembly: GCF_027596085.1. Taxonomy (NCBI): domain Eukaryota; kingdom Metazoa; phylum Chordata; class Actinopteri; order Perciformes; family Anoplopomatidae; genus Anoplopoma; species Anoplopoma fimbria. Next base: position 15,500,556 of record NC_072463.1, read on the forward strand.
CACACATAAATATGAACACATACATAACAGTTTCCAGGATATGGTGGATGGTGTGTAATATTATAGCTTTATTGTCAGGCTGATAATCCTTTCTTAACAACATTTCAGGAGATGCATTATGGAAGAAAGGATTTGAACTCAATGGGTTGAAACTGTTGTCTATGACCTCACCCTCGATCACAGTTGGGTGTGGTCACGTATAATCGACAGACCACTATGAGGTGCACTATAGTACAACACTACACTACCACTGCAGAGAGAAGGAGCATGCAATCACTACTAGTTGACAGAGAGAAAAACAATATTCACCGTGCTGTCACCCTTTAAGGAGCAACTTAACAACGTCTTTAATCCTATTCTTGTTGACCCCTAGGGGTTTAACTCCTCACCTCTTTGTAAGGATGTAGAGGTGAGCTCTATGTGTGCGTCAGTACACTGTGACATCGCTGCTAGGTGTGGTAGCAGGTGAAACGTTAAAGAACTGCATTTCAGCCTAATGTAAAGTTATTGTTTAAGGCCCCTGTGCGACAAATCGAACTCTTTCCTAATGCTGCAGCAAGTACATGAATAAGCACAGCTAGGAGCAGACATGTGGTATTTGAAAATCCATTATAAGTATTCTTGTCAAGCATTGAATATAAGTACTAGACTTAATAGATTAATAGGGACTGACACTGACATCCCAGAAGGTTGTACAAATTCTGGAATATTCTTAGAATAAGCAATAACTGAAAGTTTTCAAAGTCCTCAACAGAGTCAGAATGTGTGATGTCAGCAGGGAGATTATTCCAGAGGAAGGGGGTCCTTGTCCTTGTAATACTCGCCTGTCCATATCCAAACAGAAAAATCACATCATCCATTAAAGGACATTTAGTCCATAAGAGGCAAGGCCATCACGAATACACTGTGTAGAAACCACCAAGATTACATTAAAGACCAGCAGTGCATTTTTTATTGCTCTCTATATATATTGGGTCGACACAGCAGCAGATGCAGCGCTGGAGAAATTGCTTGGTAATACTAAATGCACAGCAGCCGACAGAGCCCTGTGCTGATGCCTTTCTGCTGGGTGTGGGCTTTCAGTCCAGGTATATAATGCAACATGCAGTGAGTCACAGCCTGTGACCCAGTTGAGCTTTGTCGCTCAGCATGGCCTCGTTCTGACTGCGCAGTTAAACAAATCTGATGCCACTGCAGCTGTTTTCATCAGGCACATCACGCCAAAAACGTACTTGAGCATTCCAGATACATTTTGCTGGATTTAAAGCGCATCCCACCGGATTTCACGGGGCCATGAAAGCAACCTTGACACATCCAAGGCTAGCAATGTCTACGAATGAGTTCAGTCATTCGAGGAAGCATGATTTGCCTCAATATATCCAACAATTGATGATTAATAATTAAGGCTTAGAATCGAAATGACAGCAACACAGTGCGTGATCTCAGGTGATGTCGAGCTTGCAGACAACAGGCTCGTTGGCCTTAATCCTGCGTCAGAAAACAAGTACAGCTCTGTGTGTGTGTGTGTGTGTGTGTGTGTGTGTGTGTGTGCATGTGTGTTTGTTTTAGATGTGTCATTTGTAGCACGTTAACAAGCATGCACAAGACCACACGCGTACACACACACAAGGTGTGTGGTGCGATAAGCTAATTAGCAGGGCTTTGGCTCAAAGGAAATATTTGATTGTACTTACAGTATCCAGGCTGGGTGTGTTCCTGTGTGTGTGTGTGTGTGTGTGTGTGTGGGTGGGGGTTAGGTGGTGAAAGGAAAGAATCTATGGTCAGGGACCTTTTCCTTATTTGCCTTTGCAAACAGGTGGGCAGGCAGCTCTTTCAATAGCTACTGACCCGGTTTGGATTCCGAGACAATGTCAGTAACCTGAAGGGCAACACTATCATTAATCTACTTTGTTTACATGGCACTAATCTTCTTTAATCTTATACGAGGCCGGTTCAAGACATTGGCACATGCTTTACTAGTATCTGATTGGTAACAAAACATGGAGAGAGCAGTGCGACTTTTTCTGAACAGCTCTCCATAAGGGCTGGCTGCAATGCAGGTTGTTTTAGTAGCAGAGCGCACCTAGGGAGTTGTGGCTCGTTTTGTTATATATTCACTGTTGGTGGAAAGTTTGCATACATTAGTCAACTATAACTGACTGAAAACAACACCCTGCCAACATCTGGTTGCCAAGGCTCTTCATTGCTTCCTTTTCTGACCTTCTTTTATCAAAAGTAGCATCTCATGTTTTAGTGTTGAAACACATGGCACTGCAAACACTGTTGGGTAACATTAGGTTCTAAACTATGTGGCCGTGTAAGAGGTGAGATATATTAGAATTATAGCTAGAATAGTTTCAGTCTGAATCATCCGATATAATCACATTCACAGTTTCACCAAATCAATATATATATATATTTTTTCTATATCTAACTACCTGATAGAAATGTAATACTCCATACCCTACACAATACATATTTGTGGTGATGTGTGTTAATGGTGTGAACCACTGACACATCGAGGTAGAGCTTTACATGCTGAGCTGCTGTTGTCAAATTTTACTGTGATTAAAACTGCTGTTTCAGAGCTACGAGACCAGTGATGTGACTGGAAGAGAGTATTTAAGTGTGGTATATATCAATAGAAAAAAAAGGGAAAAGAAAGATGCCACCTAAAATATTGAATAGGTAGTTACAGACTGGGCTGCACGGTGGTGTAGTGGTTAGCACTGTTGCCTCACAGCAAGAGGGGCCTGGGTTCATTTCCCGCCTTCCTCCCACAGTCCAAAGACATGCAGCTTAGGTTGATTGAAGAATCTAAATTGCCCGTAGGTGTGGATGTGAGCGTGAATGGTTGTTTGTCTCTATGTGTCAGCCCTGTGATAGTCTGGAGACAGGTCCAATTACAGCTGAGATCGGCTCCAGCCCCCCCGCGACCCTTAACAGGATAAGCGGTTATGGAAAATGAATGAATGAATAGTTACAGACTGTGTGGGCTAAACGTCACAAGAAGCCAAATGCTCCTTTACAAGAATGCACTACATATGTTTACTTTCAGGGAGGCAAATTCTTTGAAATATCCAATAAATAAGATAGGTGTATACTTACGAATAGGGACATTAGAAGTTGCCTCAAGCCAAAGGGTCAGGAAGGGTCTGATTACTGAACACAGCCTGCCTGCACTGGAGATTGCTTTTAGATAACAACATACACTTTATATAAAATAGTTATTTTCTGTCTGTAAATATAATATTTCAGTTATTGTTGATTTTCTACTGTTTTTTATTGCTTATTTATAATACTTTTTTTATTTTTATGTCTCTTGTGTGCACTTTACTCTATGCTGCTGTAAGCCTGCAAATTTCCCCGCTGCGGGACTAATAAAGGATTATCTTATTTTATCTTATAGCTCACAGTCCTACGGAACACTCTTATTAACACCAGTCATTGGTGACCAACCAACATCACTAACTGCCCCCACCTCATTCAAAGTAGTCTAGAACGTGGCCTAATCTTTTTTATCAGCCGACCTCGTACTTCAGGAATCCGGGAGAGATGTTGGCAACACAACAGTGCCAGCAATCATTGTACGCCAGCTTTATCTTGCGACAAGCCACTGTTGGGTACCGACACCAGATTCCGTTGAATATGATTGAATTAAATCGGAAACCTTTAATTTACCCTGATTTCCATCGTTTCCTGCCGTGTGTGAATCTGTTGAGTAGACCTTTCTTTGTTGTGGCACGTTCTTTCGGTGTCAATATCATTCCCCCCACTTAAGTACTTTGGCAACCAGAAATGTGCGCCTATTTCTAATCTCCCTCCTGTCTTTACTTAGTCTTTCTGATATGCGTGATATGTTGTCTTTGCTTTTAGAACAAAAGCCTTCACAGTGTTTTTGCGTGTTTCTTAACAGGTGTGTTTGTTCATGCATGTGCGCGAAAGTGTGAGTGCTATCATTATGTCGTGATCTGACGCCATCTGGGTTGGCTGGCTCATTTGCATATCTGGTGTTAACCATTATAAATATTCATGACCAGGGTCTAAACGGGTATGAATATTCAGTTTGCCTCCAGGCCGTAGACGGGCCGACTGGCTGTGATTCCAATCAGCAGAACAGAAATTAACTCAACCTTTTGTTTAGTGGATGAGAACACTCGTTGAATGCCGACAGCCTCCTGGTATGCTTGGTGAGCTCCATATGTATGGTGGATTGCTACATTTGCTTTAGTCATGTGGCGGCCATCTTGGATGCGCATCATCTCATTGTTGGGAAATGGTGCCAGCAAGACAGGGAGGCAGATGGAGAAGGAAACAAACTCAACTTGTCTTTGGACAAAACATCTACAGACAATAGAAATTACTTATAGAAATTAGTTGGACCTGCAGGGCAAACAATCCACCAAAGTCCAATTCTGAAGCTGCAACAGCAGGACCAAAAGACGTGATGATGGCGATGAGCCAACGTGTTAGCTGACATGTGACACTGTCAAACTGACTTGGTGGAATTCTTAATTTCTTTGTTAACACCATTAATTGCTTCTTCAACAGTTTACAAGCTACTGTTAGCTCATCAGAACTGTTAAAACTGCAATTGCAGCTGCTAAATTATCTAAAGTGATCAAGTTAGGAAGTACATTTATTATGAGCATGTAGACATTTGCAGTTGCTGTTATGTTTCGTTCCTCTTGCTGTGGCCTCTGATTTGGACCTTGACCAGTTCTGCCTAACAGGACAGTATCAAAGGGGTATTTGGGTTTATATTTAATTTTGTTTGATTTTCATCCAATGTGGCTGACACGGTTCCGTCTTTGATGTGTTGCCCTTGTTCCCTCGCGACATTGGATCCGTTGCCTTTGTGATGGTCCTTGGTGAAATAGGAAATGACAAACATGATAATTAAGATAATAAATGTGTGCGGAAATAGCAACAAGCAATGTTGGCAGGTAAGATATCACTCAGACGCGCATGTAATTCATTTGCAAAAAAAAAAAAAAAAAAAAGCTTTTGCAACCCCCTCGCAATATCACTTTGAAGTATGAACCTGGGCCCTCGTGTGTACTACTCTGCAGTCCCCTCGAGGCCCCATACTCCCATAGGACCACGCCTTTAGCCATGCAAAGTAATACAAAGAGAAACAGACGCTGTGTGAATTATATTAAAGTTAAGTAGATCTTAATATAAAAAACTAATTTCATCAAAGGGTGGAGCTGAGGTGGGACAAGCTAAGACATCCGACCACGGCTGACTCTGATAGGCTCACGCACCTGTCGATAAAGCAATCCTTAATATTCTTTTCAAATAAAAGTGCATTTATTCTGCTGCAATCATGATGCATTCACAGTGATTAGTTCCCTTTCGATAAACTGCATGGTCAGCCATTCTGCGGCTGGTTTCAAATGGCTTGGACATGCAACAGTGATTTACAGCAGACAACAAATGTACATTTGGGACCATGTTGTTGGTGTTATATTTGTGACTAAGTGTGCTATAGAACTGAAATGTTATTGATCAGAACTTTTTATATTGCTAAATGAACAATTATTCCGAAATTCAGCTTCCAAGACACAAACTGTCGGGCAAAAACTTTACTTCTGAGGTAATAAATACATTCAATACTAGTAGTGAGGATCTGATTTCTTACTATAGTTGATGTTTTGAATACACATGTGAGTGAGTGAGTGAGTGAGTGAGTGAGTGAGTGAGTGAGTGAGTAAGACAGAGAGAGAAGCAGCAGGCATCAGTATTCTGGAAAGAGGGTTTAGGAAGTGCCAAACTATAATGATCTCTCATCTTCAATAATACACACTCATACACACATGGCATTGTTTTCAAGGGTTGTGTTGAATACTGATAAAAATGGTAATTTGAGATGCTCAGAGATGCACACATTTGACTCAAACACACCACAGACTCATTTAGACTCTACAAAACGCTGATACAAGAATGAACACTTTTATATACTTTCACGCTACGGATTCCAAAATGTAATGCGCCTCATACGTGCGAGCACACAACATAAACAAAAGACACACACACATGTATTAGCACGCACAACACAAACTGATTTTCTCCCTCGTCTGACAGAGACCTCTACCCAAAGAGCAAAAGCAAACTTTGATGCAGGAACAATAGGTTGTTGTCGGCGAATGTGGCGTGACTGTGCGTGTCATGTGTTTAAATGGAGTGAAAGTGGAGGAATTTGGAATAAGTTTGACTTCACTCAACCACACAAATTATGTATACGCACGCAAGACGCACGCACACACGCATGCACACTATCCTAAGTGCCTTAACTGAAAACACTAGGGGGGAGAACAAAGAGCCTCCTTGAAGAATAGACATGAATTATTCACTCCATCAGATAAGAGGACAGAGAGGGAATGAGAGAGAGCGACATGGAGGGAGAGACGGGGAGAGAGAGAGAGAGTGATGGAGATGCAGCTGGGTGATACAAAGAGACAGACGGATGGATTGACGAGGACAGTAGGGTACGGTATTGTATTAGCAGTAACGACGACAGAGATGCTTCTCAAGAGATTTCGGATAAAAGAACACAGCATGCCACCATCAACTAAACCATGTCTCAGAATAAAAAATATTAAACAGCCCAAAATGAATAAATAAAACAACTCCACCCCCGTCAAAATACACAGCGCTACTTATCTGTAGACAGCCAGATGTTTTGGAAATCAGGGTATTTTCCTGACTTCAGGGGTGTTTTTTGCTACCTGAAGGGAAGTGTTTATCCTGTGACAATCCACAACCAGTGGCGGCTTAGCTGAAGCGTCTGTGCTGCTTTCCACTTAGATACGCTTTATCAGATCCAAGCATGCTCCCGCTGCTAGTAATGCAGTGATACTGTACAGTACTTCAGTAACAGCAGACGATCCTGATGCTTTATCCTATATGAGGAAACTAGTGACTGGCATCGTCAGGCGCTCTATCAGCTGCAAACAGCTGTGGTAACCTTAATGGATTGCTGCAGTGGTTGTGTAATGGGATTGACTGTCACTGTAGCACATCACATGCCACAAAGCAACTAAGTATATTCATTTATACTTTTTCAAATAAATTGTACTCCACCTGTATTAAAGTACAGTAAAAGGCCTTTAAACACTGGGGGTGTCATAGTTTTTGATACATTTGTACATCAAAAATTGTTGCTAAAACTTTTTCATGCAAACTTTCAAACAGAACACGGAAAAGCGCATCTTTTTATTTGGAGCAAGGTTCGTTTTTCTGAGCAAGGTTCGTTTTTCTGAGCTGTCGTACCGCAAGTAAAAGCATCAACCAACACAGAGGCTCCTTTGGCAGACATTTTTACCAGGGGGCACTCAAATATCAATCAGAGCGTTTTGCTAAAGGAAAGTCAATGAAATAGCTTAAAGTAATTTAGACTACACAACAATTTACCTCAGACAGTCTGTCAGACGCTGCTTTGGTCCAGGTAGTCGGTCCTCCATTCAGCAAAGCAATTCGAACCTTTTACCCAAAAAAGTGTTGCAACTTTTGCAAATTCTCATTGCTGCCACTATGTAAAGTTTTGATATGAAAGATTCACAGGAAGTACTTCGAAATTTACTTTCAAATGTCATTTAATCATCATGCCCCATGTGTGTAAAGGCCTTTAAGAATGCATTTCTTTATAAGAATATCATTTTGTGGTCATTTAGTGACCAATATGCCACTAATAACCTCAGAATTATATTATTTACCTGTTGGGTCTTCTTAGCTGGTTTGCTAATATTAGCCACTACTAACCCCACGATCAAGAATCGTCTGGTTTGTTAGGAGTTGAAGTGAGCTTCATTGTGAGTACAGGTCTTCAGTAGTTGCTGTGATAAGTCACCAGGGCTAACTTTACGCTAGCTGTTGATGGTCAGTAAATACTAGGCTATCTGCTTGTTGACCCACAACATCTTGTATTTTGTTTCTGCACATATTAAATACTAAGGAGGTAATGTGAGTGTGGATGCTTTGGCTTTTTTTTTAAGGTTGTTTTAATGGAACAGGACTGATGATCTTAAGTAATCTTACAAATAATATGACAAATCACTTTTGATATTGAGTAATTGGCAAAATGAATTTGCCATGAAGTAATATAATCTTTGTGCAGTATATTTTTACACTCTGTACTTAAGAATGTAGACGCTGGATGTGCTTTCCTTCACAAAAAAAGGAAAGCACATCGGATCTTTTGGTGATTCTTGTTTCTTTATAACTTACATAACTGAATGCTTTTAATTTAGTAGTGTATCTATGCTGATCTCTAAACTGTTAACTGTCCTTTTTTGACAGGAAACTGAAGGTGTATTATCTCTAAGTAGTGTGCAAGTTGCACCTTTATTCAAATAAACATGGGGTGATTTAACAAGGCTATGAGAGGTTTTTAGAACATGTTTGCAGTGTAGTCCTCTTGTACTTCTTGTAGCAATCACCAGAAGGAAGACAGAGAAAAATGAATGTGATAAAACGGATTAAAGGACAAACAACTGCAGGGAAAACTCTACAATCTCATCCGTTATTCAATTGCAGACATAAGAATGAGAGACAGAAACACAGGCTGGAAAAAGGAAGGGGAACAAGATACAGGAGTGATTGCAGAGTCAGATTGAATTTCATCATTTATTCAATAGTTCAGGAGAAGACAGAGAAAGGTAGGGAGGTAAAGTGAGAGCGAGAGTGAACGGGCCTAAGAGGCTTAGAAAGACCCTGTAAGAAGTTTATTATCAGGTTTCCTAATCTTCTTCCTCCATTTCATCCCTCAATCATCAGCTCCACAGCTGGCAGCCAGTCACTTGGGAAGGCGGGCCCTACAGTACTACAATGAGGTAATTTGCATTCACTTATGCCATCTCAGTCCCTTGTTACATGAAACGTAATTCTTGCTGGGTTGACACAAAAAGGAAGTGTATCAAGCATCAAGTTACAGAAAGAGGTTTATAGTGAGTAAGCTCTGCAGTCAGTGATGATGGATCGGGGGATTTCACAGGAACATAGAGGACACAACGTCTTAAATCCTTTTTTTCTTCAAGAATTAAATTCAGTTAACTCAGTCAGAGTGAAACATTACCCTTCCGCCTTAAACTTGTCACACTTAATCTCCATGTGACTTTAAAAAAATATGTAACATTTATTTTAGAAATCAGTTCTTATTGCTATATGGCGATATATTCAGAAGAAAGATTACTTGTGCTTGCTGCCTAAACTTTTCAGTTGAAATGTTTGAAAAAAGCTGAAATATTGAAGCAGTTGAAGTTGTAGTGGAAAAACAATCACTTAAGGAACCTGAAGTGACTATTGAAGGGGAAAGTGCTGAAGAGCTGGAGCAAGTTATGTACGTAAACTGTGGAAGTTGTTCGTAGAAATGGAACCTGAAAGGGTTTGAAGTGTCAGTTGAAGTGTACACATTAAAAGGAGGTGAAATGTCAGTTGGAGTGTAATCCCTGAGCGCAGGTGACCTCAGTTAACAAATAAGAAAGGGTCGCAGTTAACCTATATGTTGACATGTGAATGCTGAAAGCAGTTGAAGCGTCATTTGGTGGAGTTGATATATCAGTTAACTTCGAACAGAGGAAGGAAACTTTGGCTGCTCAGGCAATCCTTCTAATATCTTGAATATGCTTATTGAATTACATTTGTATTAAATAATTCAACAACACCATAATAATTGTGAATATTGGAAGAAGTTTCAATATCTAATAATCTCAATCTGTTATGCTGCTGTAATTATTTATTGATTTGTCATGGTTATATTTAAACAACTTGAACAATATACCACTGACTCTACATCTGATGTCAAAAGATGTTTCATGAGCTATATCCCTGATGCTCTTTTTTCAAGTAGATGTTTGGATAAGATGGTGATGAGACGCCAACATGTGGCCATTTGTTTCAGCTGGAGCCCCAGGGTGACACAAGAAAGGTCCCGACTGAGTAATGTGCCTGCGTTTCTAATTTGTCTCCAAACCTGCGGTGAAGCCAGCTACTTGTTACCTGTTAGCAGCTGTCCCCCCTAGAATGACAAGAACCCAGTGCAACACTGCCCAGACACCTGGTCACCTACCCACACACACACACACACACACACACACACACACACACACACACACACACACACACACACACACACACACACACACACACACACTATTATGCACACACTGGGCCAGGCTGCCAGATGCTGCCCAGACAAGGTAATTGAGCGGAGGAATGGATGGACACAAGGACAGACAACAACAAGGGGAAAAGAGAGAGAGAGAGAGAAGAGAGAGTGTGAAAGAGAGAGAAGAAGGGTGCTTTCAAAGTCTCGGGGAAAGGGGGGTACTAATGTGAAAAGGAGGGGAGACACAACAAAGTCATATGTGTGACAGGATGAAAGAAGGGATGGAGTGGCAAAGGAGAGGAAGTGGAGGCATAGTGACGTGGGACGGGGTCTGATGGATGGAGAGAAGGGTTTGGGTGGAGGAGGAGGAAGAGGAGAGGTCGAATTAGAAACTGTAACAGTGTGCATCACGCCACATCACTCAGGAGGAGGAGCAGAGGACAAATATAGACATGTGGAGAGAGAGGGACTGCAGGAACAACACACAAGGTGACGGCGGAAGAGAAAGGACGTTGAGAGGCAAGAAGAGACACAAATGGACAGGGAGGGGCTCGAGGAAATGTTTTTTGGCAGAATACTGCAAAGTTTATTTTATTTATTGCACATTTTTGGATTTCCCTTCATGATCGATTTGACATTTCGGGAATTACGCTTATTCGATTTTTTGACATGATGTAGAGGGGAAGATTGATATGGCCGTTAAGCTGGATGCTAGTCACCAAGATGCTAGGCTATAGCTTCCAGGCTAAAGGCTAAGCTAAGCTAATCACCGCTTGTCTCTAGGTACATTCACAGATTCACAACTAACTCTCGGCACAAAAGTGATTAAGTATGTATTCCCGAAATGTCAATCGATTCCCTTTACTTTTCCAGTGCATTTTTTAATTCAAAGTTACACGGCTCGATAACCACCTACATGGGGTGCATACCTTGACAGTCCACACTCCCTTGAGCTCCCTCACGAGACAAAATGTTTTTTTTCTTTGGCACTTTATGGTCGACCGCATTCATTCTGAGCATGTTGAAACCCCAAAATAATTTGATTTTATATGGTTGTTCTGATTTTTTTTACTGTTTCTTTGTTACCCTGGCATGGCAACTGGAGTTCTGTTCTGCTGGTTGGTCCCAGTAACTGTGAGACATTTTAACTTTGGAAAATGTTGGCCCCTAGTAACACGCTATTTGATTGCTTCATTGGCCTTTTGCCAAACAGCTTTGTCACCCTCCTTCCCCTTATTCCCCCATTTCTCTCCGTGAAAATCGCTCTCATTGTCTCTCTCTTATCCCCTTTACTCTTGGATTAGCAATACTCAACACTACAATGTCATATTTGTCTCAATTCCAAAGATATGACACACACACACACACATACACACACGCACACATACACACATACATTAACCAAATAATTTATATGCTGCTTGTATTGCTCAATTCAGTTCACAGTGGGCAAGCTGGGAGCAGCTTCACAGCCAATTTTCTAAATACCCCCACTGTGTGCGTGTGCGTGTGTGTGTGTGTGTGTGTGTGTAACTGTTCGCTGATGGGAATATGGCAGTGTGTTAACTTTGCCAGCAAGCCTCTTTTCTTTTCGATTACACTGACGGCAATAGAGATACTGACAGAAAGACACAGAGAGAGTGAAGGATAGAGTGTAATGGTGTTTCTCTGCTTTTCAGTATAGATCTTTTTGCTCACATGGTGTGAGTGAGAGAGCATCATAAACACTGGGGCAAAGAGAGTGACGGATGCCCATGAATGCCCAAGGCCTGACTGTGAAGGAGCTCTGCTTTCCATCATACTTACAACACAAACACAGACGCATGAGTGCACACACATGCAATCCGTTACCTCCCTTGTTAGAATTAATTATTAAATGCGCCCCCGCTTGTTAATTTCATCATGACTTTGGGTGGGGAATCTGATGGAAAACAACAAATTGCCTCTCTATAATTCCCATGGTTAAGTCTGAATACATTTCCCATTGAGCACACACACACACACACACACACACACACACACACACACACACACACACACACACACACACACACACACACACACACACACACACACACACGTGCATCTGATAGGTCTCAGTCTTGGCAGTGAGCCCTGCCTCTAAGTTCCTTCACAAACCAGGAGTATAATAATGGATCCCACCATAACATCAGCACACTCACACACACACACACACACACACACACACACACACACACACACACACACACACACACACACACACACACACACACACACACACACACAGGGGAAAACACACGAGCGAGGAGGCATAATTGAGATGTTTCAATGTGAGACCGAGGGAATCGGCGCGCGGTGCAAATCCAGACAAACAAACAACTTATAAACACACACGCGACACAATCAGACACAAAACGAAGCTGCATTCGCCCAGCCATTAGTCTCCACAATGAAGAGATGTGAGCTTAATTTACAGAGGCTTTTAGTCATTATAAAGATGTGGAAATGTCCAGTGGCTTTTATGGATGTTCATTATTTTGGCAAATGTCCTTTTCCACCCCTGTATCTTAGAAAAAATTTAAATATTCTCAGTTATTTTTATCCTGTGAAAAGTGTTGTTTAAAGCTGGGGTAGGCCCATATGTCTATAGGTTACTGTATGAAATACGATGTATGAAATGAATGACTGGTACTAGTACAGGTTACCGTATGAAGGTGGATGTTTGAAATGAATGACTAGTACTCGTACTAGTACATTTTGGAGCTTAAACCATACACAGGACTAAAAGTCAGGCTATTTCAGGCTCTGCTTCTTTAATGGTGACAGTTTTTTTAACTCTGTTTATGCAGCTATGAATATCTGATGTCGTTAGACTACCCCTTTAAGGTCAGAATGTTGGCATTTCTGTGGTTTATCGATGAAATGGAGCCGGACTTGGCTAGAAAAAGTAGAAAAATAGACACCATGAGCCAACTGCAGTGTATCAACTTCCAAGCTATATATTGACACAATGTTTGGTTTCAAATTCCATCTTCCTCCTGTAAGTCACCTTCCCCAGTAAGAAAAATTGTTGTCTCGCCCTGTTGCACTGAATTGTTTAAGACCACGTACACGCCTCATTTTACCCCTCATTTTTCTCTGTTCCAGTTAATGAATGGTATTAACAACAATACCTTTCACAAATAATGTGGATGACAATTCTAGGATGCAACAGTACATTTTGTCAGAACACATCCCATATATTGTTTTCTCATAGTTATAACGTTATCACTTTTGATAACATCTAAGTATACAAAACCCATTCTCATTACCCACTCGGTCAAATACCAATGCTTTGTCACACAATGGCCGTCTGATACCAAAGCACCCTTTAGCGTCTGTATGAGATGCACCAGGATTTGAAGTAACTAGAATGTAAACCCATCTTCTCTGGGGAGTGTGATGATGTAGTTAAAGACAAAAAGTACCCACACTGGTTGGATGGGTCAAACAAACAATGGACTTTCAACAAGGAGACACTGTTGTGTTATTTAAAGACAAGTTGTAAGTATAAATGTTTTTCATATTCATGTTACATTGTTTATGTTGTAGACTTATTCATGTAGTTATTTTAAGCCCAACTACATTGTTTTTTTATTCACGTTAACCTGTATTCATTGCAACCTTGTGCTGGACCCTTACTCTAGGCCTTTACTCTTTGCCAGGTTTCATAAAGGGGACACTGGTTCCTGCATATCGTTACAGGCTCATTGTATTCTATTGGTGACCCCAAATGCGCAATCACAACCTTATCATCACATTTTCTTCCATTATGCTACCATCAAAAGAGGCCAGATTTTACACAAGATGCCAGCCGCCTATAAACGCCAAACTGGACCGAGCATTGGCTGAATAATTACCTGTTTTTCCCAGCCTTTGCTTGTCAGCGGAACGCATCTTTAGTTGACAGTTTATTTGTCATTTGTCTGAGTAAGGTGTTGTCTGAGTTCAGTGTTCTTTGCCAGAACAGTCGTGCCTCACATTCATTCACAGTTACACACATTCACCCAACAGATTTCTACAGTCAGCTACTGGGAGCTTCCCACTACAACCAGACCTTTATCTGCCAATGGAGGAGTATTACAGCACCTTGTTGAAATATCTTGCTCTGGGGTTTCTTAACAGTAAATATTTGCTACCAAATAACACTTTTATGACCTGCTGAGGATTTTAAAGTGATTTATTCTCTAAATAAACCTACATTAGATCCATAGTGTTACTTGTTAAAACTATTAGAATGTAGAAGTGGTATGAAATGATTCCTGAGTGGCCCTACACCGCTTTTCTTTAGTCTTAGTGATTTTGGTCATCACTCTCCAAAGATAATTAAGGGATTAATGGAGAGAAAAGAGAGCAATAACATTGTGTGTATGTGAAGTTGACAGGTGTTAGAGTTACAGGGTCATTACCACCATAATCACCCAGTAATGACACACTGGGAGAAGTGGGAACTAAACACTCCCCACTCTCTTTTCATCCATGTCTCTCTACCTCTCCAATTTGACCTTGCAGCAATCAATCAGTATGCAGCCGATTCATCACTGATTGCAAACCGTGTGTGCACCACTGTCTTTGTGTGAAATGAGATTAGTTCGAGACAGCGTTTGGCAGTCGCGATTTTGAGCTGCGTGCCAGCGCCTGTTTTAAAGTGTGTGTTCGGGTCCGTGCGTGATGAGTCAAGAGGAAAGCGGCCGTGACATGTGGCATGCTTGGTGGGCAGCAGCGTGACAGTATGTTGCAGGGAAGCGGAACACACACACGCACACACACACACACACACACACACACACACACACACACACACACACACACACACACACACACACACACTGAACAACTTGTCACCTTTGCATTAAAAGCTTTTAGCACTTCTAAGCGGAGCAGTCTTCCTTGAGACTGTGAAAAGACACATCACAACAACACACACAGACCTGCATACACACACACACACACACACACACACACACACACACACACACACACACACACACACACACACACACACACACACACACACACACACACACACACACACACACCCTTGGGAATAAAGAGATGGATTTGAAGTTGGAAAACATGTTTATAATCAGATCAGGTTTCTGGTTGGAGGATCTGGACTGCATTTGGGCACAGAGGACAGAACTCTTTTTGCTGCAGTGGGATCCACGTGAGGCGACGATGGTATCTAACAAGTAGGTTAGAAAACAGTGTGTTCTTAAGGGCTGAACTTCTATCTTCTCCCTAACTATCTAGTAAATGTCCATCTATTTTATATTTCCTGTGAGATTTTGAAAATGTGAGGGGGCTTCATATTAGTACTACCCTGAGCCTTCCTCGTAGCACTTATTGCATTCGTATTAGTTGTTGCACTTATTGTATTCATATCAGTTCGTTGCACTTATTGTATTCGTATTCGTTTACTGCACTTATCCTATTCATATTAGTTTGTAGCACTTATTGCATTCGTATTAGTCTGTTGCAATTATTGTTTTCGTATTAGTTTGTTTCTGCACTATACTTTTGCTCTGGTTTATGCTTTAAGATGCTTGTTTAAGAAAGGAGATGCACTTATGACTTCTGGTGACTAGTAGTTCTCTTGAATACCTATGTTGAATACACTTCCTGTAAGTCGCTTTGGATAAAAGCGTCTGCTAAATGACTGTAATGTAATGTAATGTAATATTACGTCATCTGCTATTTTCACTTTATGGCCACCAACTCAACCTAAGGTTTGACATCCGCACACATGTTGCTCTGCATGCAGATACCCCATTCACACACTCAACCATGTTTGGATAAAGGACTTGTTAGGACCAACTTGGGCTAAACACTGGAAATGTTGATGGATATTGACAGTGGATGGTGGTTGCAGTAATGATGAAAAGTATGCCAAAATCATATTTAAACCTGTAATAACTGCAGGTTATTACAAGTTGTTAACTCAACATTGACAAATATCACTTTTCATCTTTGTGGATATAGCAAACTTTTTAGCAAACAGTGGCTTATTTTAGCTATTTTTGGGGAGGCGTTACAATGTATCAGCCAATTAACAGTGGGTACTTGATGTAGCTGAAACAAGATGACTATTTTCACTCTTCCTCAAAAATGCTCATTAACACACTGATTCTTTTTCATCAGGGTGTTTTTTTTCGCTTTCTGCACGATGTTCTTTTTTGTTATTACAATGCAGCAGCATCTAGGATGCTTTAACACAGAAACTCATTTAAGTGCTGAGACCTACAGATCTGTGTATGGTTTGAAAAAAGGCGGTGTGGTGTGTTTATACTGGATAAATTGTGACCTGCGTGCAGTTAAGAGTGTACAGGGCGTAAACCAGAAAAGGCTGAGGAAAGCAAGCCTATCACTAAAGTCAAGTAGGTTGCCTTAAACACAACAGGTCAGACCCAGGGACTGTTTGGATATGCGTGTGTGCGTGTCAGGCGAAGAAATCAAGATTGTGTGGGCGTTTGCATAAATGTTTCTCCATGTGGGCGAATGCTAGTCAGCAATGAGCGATTGTCTTTTTGCCGTTGGAGAGAAAAGAAAGAGAGGGCCTGAGTGAGGAACTAGGTGTGACTGTTTGTGCTTGTGTGTGCACTCAGTTATTAAAGGAGCTGCCCTCCATGGCTAAAGCACGGAAACATGCTTTCATGTGCCATTTTGGCAGACAGGCAGTGGTATGTTAGGAAACCGCAGTCTGAAAAAGGTAGACTGGCTCTCTTTATTGTGTGATTCTGAATAAAAAAGGAGAATGCTTTTGGGATTTTAAGGATGCAATGCTCATTTCAGACTTCACGACTGAAGTAATTGTCAAGTGATTATTTAATAATGTGCAATTATGCTGCAGGACTTTTCACGAAAAAACAATTCCATTGAGCTTTAACTATGATTTTGTATTACTGGGTATGAAGCTGCAATGGGACTCGGAGTGCGTCTGTGTGCGTGTGTGCGTGTGTGCGTGTGTGTGTGTGTGCGTGTGTGCATGTGCCGCCATGACAGCCTGCTCAAAATAGCAATTAGTTGTACAGTATAATGTGCAAGAACTGAGCTCTTAATTAGAAGTACTTCACTTCATTTATTATTCCCAAAAAATGCAAAAAGCACTGTGGAGTTGTATTTGTATTTGTGTGTGTGCGTGTATGGTTGTGTGTGTGTGTGTGTGTGTTGTAATTGTTGATGTTGTTGTGTGTTGTGCTTTTTGTTTTCTGTGTTTGTAGCTCTCATATATCATCTCTGCACTGACATTGCTAAAGACACCGCTCTGATTAATCACCTACGCACAGAAACACACATAGAAGCATAAAAAAAGGAAGCTTCACACACATACACACACACTCACACACACACACACACAAAGAGTGTAATGCAAGGTTATGGCCTACTTACTTAGTCGTTACCCTTGAGTACATCAGAAGGTGACATTGTTTTGGCAGAGCAGGGGAATGTTTGCAGCTTGGGATCATTGTGTGCGTTTGTGTGTGTGTTTGTGTGTCAATGAGTGTGTGTGCTAACAGTACTATTCTTCAGCATTATTCAACTTTATAGTAAGTAAGAAAGCTTCTGGTTGCATGTCACAATATATTGAGTATGAATGTATAGTAAGCAAAAGGCAGGGAGGTCAGCAAATTCAGTGTTTCTGCAGTATCTTGCTAAAAATGAGTCACAATAAATATCCAGTGCCAGCCAAGGAATTTGAGGAAGGTGATGAGTTTTTAGAGACAACAATCCAAACATGCTTTAGAGAACAAACAAAAAACAAGATGACCAATAATGTGCTTACAACTTGTTGCCCAGCCAAATAATTTAATGTGGGTTTATAAGCAATACTGGGCACTAAACATGACTTATCTCTGGACTTAATGCTTTGATTCCTTAAATATTGCCCTTAGTGTTCAGTAATATGCTCCTACTCCATAATGACCCCAAATTGGATAAATAAATTGGGTTGATGAACACCACAGACATATTTGCACTTCCTAATGTCTTTTTTATTTTATGTTTCTCTTTGATCCATCCTGTTGGATTTCTTCCAAACCGCATACTCCTGCACACATAATACTGACTTGAAACACATCATCCCACTTGTTCCCATCCAAATATATCTGTTCATCATTAATTTCCCTTCCTTTGTTTGACCTAGTACAGTGTGTGATGCTTGCTTACTGTTCCTGTTCAGTTCCTGCACTGATTTGTTTTTTGAATGGTAGCCAAAGGTTTATTTCAGTTTTGGTGTGTTTGCTGAATTGTAGCTGAAGGAACACTGCATTTCCTCCATTGCCCAATTTGTGGGACTGTTTTTTTTAAATTGCATATAGGTTGCGGTTAGACCTGTTTATTCGCTTATTGCATGCTAATGTCAGAAACAATGCAGGTCTGATATGATTAGAATAATAATGTGATGTAGATGTATACGGCAAACATTAGCTTGATAGTGAAAGGCCTTCTATTATCACCCTACAGAATAACAATCAAGAGAAAGCTTATGGACATTTTCTAACAAAGATAAAAGGAAAACAAACTGACACCAGCGGCAAATTGTGAAAGCAAATTTAATGTCAGCGAGACAAAGAGATTCACAGATAGAGAGGACGGGAGGAAAAGTTCCAAGTCGAAAGGCTTTTAAACAGAGGCACAGTCACTGTCACCCTCGCCAGCCCTCAGTGTCCGCCTCAATGACAGCGCAAGACTGAGAGAGAGCGGAGGAGAGAGCGAGGCTAGAGCAAGTGTAATGTCATCTCCGAAAGTGAGAGAAGTAAAGGCTACGACCTGTGTATCGCTCACAGTGCCTGACACAATGACTGTTAACAATGTAATTACATCACTGTCTGGCAGACAGCCCAGCCCTGCCTAACCCAATATAATACAACCAGCTTGGGCAAAGTAAAGTCTTACAAGGGACAGACAGAAAAGACACAGGCAGAAATCCCATTACTGGTTAAACTAATGCAGAAGAAGATGTCTCGCTGTTCTGTGGGATCATGAATTTTTTGTTTTGTACAGTTTATGACCTGGTTCAGAACTAAAAGAAAATAGTCAGATTATTTTTGGTTCAGTTACTTTACTTCCAATCCGAAGCTGGGTTCCAGAAAATGAAACTTGGGGGATTTTGGTCTTGGTAGTATTGAAAATGTTGTTAAAAATGTGTATCCTGACTTTTTAACCATATTCAAAATCATGTATAAAAAAAACAAAAAAAAAATTATTATCCAAAATACTGTTTGCATGGACTCCCTCTATGGACTCCACCAGAAAAAGGAATGGTTTTAATAAATTTAAGTTATTAATGTAACGAGAGACAGAGAGCGAGCATGCCGTTCAACAGTGTAACAGTTAATATTGTAGCGTGCAAGGAGAGGGAGAGCTCCACCCTGCATGCTGTTCGAAGGTGTAACAGTTGAGCATATAGTGAGCGAAAAGTGCGAGCTGTACCCAGCATGCCGCTTGAAGGTGTTACAGTTAGCATTGTAGCGAGTGGCAGAGAGCGAGCTTTACCCAGCATGCCGCTTGAAGGTGTAGCAGTTATAAGGGTACACTCTCAATACATGTACACAGTTTGTACATAACTAATAAATACGACCCGTAAATCTCAAAAGACAACACAATATTTGTACATGCATGCATGTAAAGTATGTATGTTTATATGTATGGATGTATGTATGTATTTATGTATACCACCAGAATCAAATAACAAAATGGCAAAAGCCACTGTTTGGTGACAGTCACATTGAGCAGATAGAAGACGAGGAATGTATATGAGGTGGTTAGTTGATGTCTTAATTAATTAGTAAATCAAAAGTAAAGTTATTGATAGAGCTTCCACATTTTCTACCCTTGCATATTTCATCTACTCTAAAATGATAACCTCTTTCTCATGTGTGTTTTATCACTCTGCCGTTGTCATTTTCATTTTTCAAAAATAATAATCCATTCAACTGTTTTCACGATCGGTAGAAATTGCATATTTTCTGATAACTGGGCATTTCACATGCGGTTCAGTGTGATTGGGTAATGTATCACTTTTATGGCGAATGCACAGTGTAACAGTATAAAATGAAAATGTGAACACAGACAGTGTGTCATGTTGCGTGCAGGAGCCTGGGTGAAAAAAAAAAGGTTAACTGTTATTCATAGAGATGGTCACTAACGTCATGGTAACCAGATGGTGGGTGTTTCAATCATGATCTTATGCAATACACGTATAGGTAATGTGGGTTTATGCAATTTTTAGTGCATGGATTTGCGAGTAATCTCTCAGAGAATGTGTCATACTTAGGTTTATGAAACGGATGATGGGGGCTTAAAGGTGGTTCACATGACGAATGACAATGTATCAGGTCAGGGGGACAACTGTCGCTTGCACACAATCAGCATTTAATGCCGTTTTATGCTGAAATATTATCAATTCAACTACCCCCCTAAAAGGATACCCCCCTACAAGGATATCTAGCTTTAGATGTGTGAGATTAAGTTGAAAGGTTGAGAACACAGGACGGAATCTCCTCAACATATAGTGTATTGTGATCAAAATAGGCGCATATGTTGTGACAGCGAGCATGTTAAGGTGTGCACACAATGGAGACATGAATTATAGAAACAAATTTAAATTACGAAATGCAAAAATGTAGGCATGTGTGTTTTGGTTCAGCGGCGTATGTGTAGAATAGTGTGTCTGTATACATAATGTATAAATAAACGTACTGTATGCAGCTCAGGAGGCAGTGCAGAGCACTAACACTGCACGTTCAGTGGGTTCAGATCCACCGGGGCCAGCCATACTGAAGATATTGTGCAGTACCCAGTGAACCTTGAGAGGCTCTGGACCAAAAGTCTCCTCTTTACTGCTTCGTATACAGTAAGCGTTGTACTCTATGATGATATATAACAATTGTTTCAAAGCACACTAGTACTATGATGCATGAAATAAGCCTTAATCTGAGTGATGACTTTAGGGCATTTGTATGCAGGTCATTTAATTAATCTCTTTGTGGTGATGCAGTGATTTAGAACTAACTTATAGCCATACTGTTTGTGTTTTTCCCCCGTAGGCTTGCAGTTCATACAGCGTAAGTAAACATATGTGTTATACGTAGATGTTAATTAGTTCAGAGGCCACCTACTCAGGCTGAACAGGCCACTGATTTCACACCATATAGGATTGAAATTCCCCCTTTTAAGCAGAACTTCCATAAATTCGCACCTGCAGCTCCAGCTCCAGTTTGTAAACGTAAACAAGCTGATCTCCTCCTTGCACAAATGTTCACAAATCTCAATAACATTTTTGCTGAGATGATTATGACAAGTATTTTACTATGCATGCTGCCGCTGGTTTATCAGGCAAGATGCAAATGCGTGTGGAGAAGCAGTCAGAAGCACTTTAACTGATAATGGGACTTGCCTCTTGATACTTATCAAGAGATAAAAATGTTTGCAATGGGTTCCGGACGTATAGTTAAGCATTTTCGAATTGTACGGGTCTAGAAAAAAAGAAAAATTCTCTCTAATTCCCAATAACTCAAAGATCCGGTCGGCTGCTTATGAATCACAGAATTAACAAGAAGGCAAACGCTCCAGCTGCTGGATCGCATTAGCAATCAAAAGCACTTCACTTAGTGCGGTTGTTTCTATTGAGCTGTTGTTGTTCTGCGTGTTTTGTTTTTCCTTATGACTTAAATTGGAAGAATACTAGCTAGTGAACAAATGGTAATGGAGTCTTTAGTAAAGGCCGGGCCTCATATTATTAATCTAAATTCATAAATATCCCGATTTGCGCTGAATAATCAGACAAATAGGACAGAGCCTGTTCCAGTATGGATCAGCAGTTTAGTATTGATAGATTGCATTATTTTGTCTTCTGATTAAGTCACTGCCCCTCGTTTTCAGAAACATTATTTCAAACAATTAGACATTGACATTTTGTGTTTGAAAACGTTAAGCCAAGTGCAAACCAGTGGAATGCGCTGGGAAATATTCATCTTTAGTTGTGGGTGCCTGAAACATAATCGTTTTTAATGGAATCTCAGTATGGGAAACCAAAGCACCACCACCAAGTGCACTTACACATTTACATTACTATTACAGGCTGACCAGAGGAGTGGAACGACTCAATTTGCTACTACCTGTGTCCTTCTTATGCTGCGTTAACTTTTTTGTGCGTCCTCCTTTAGTGCCCGTTAACCTTGGTTAGACGTCGTGCAAAATCAGGCACTTTTCTTGTCACTGTAAACCCCTGATAGTTTAAAATTGTGGGAATTGTCTGATGACACCGAGAAAATTAATAAAGACACACACAACTTTATTTCAACCTTAAAGGATACAGCTTTGATGCCGTCCCCCGTCCTCTATCTTCAGTCAACAACGTTACTGTTCTCCCAACTTGGTTACCCTTCATATATGATTCCCTTGTGGGTGCTCACAATTTTACCAGGAGTATCTGATCACCTCACTCTGATGGTAAATGGCATTTATATACTATATATTACACTACATGTCAACATTCTCCTCTCCCCCAGCTCCCTATGTAGAGTTTAAAGTTATTTTCCTGTGCACCATCTCATCCAATTTTAGTTTTTCTTCCATTTCTGTTTTGGCGCAGGAATGGGATTTTTTTCCCGCTCTCACCGGTTTTCTGCAGTTGCCAAGCAACAGGACTGTTTTCATTGTGTACTTGTCAAAGAATGTGTTGGCTGTCGAGTTTGTTCTTCATCCTGACTTTCAAGCCTTTCACAATTATGTGTATTTTGTACATTGACTTTAGTATTTATAACTGGGA
Organism: Anoplopoma fimbria; assembly: GCF_027596085.1. Lineage (NCBI taxonomy): Eukaryota > Metazoa > Chordata > Actinopteri > Perciformes > Anoplopomatidae > Anoplopoma > Anoplopoma fimbria. Next base: position 15,523,457 of record NC_072463.1, read on the forward strand.
ACCTTCACCGCAACTTCACCATGTGTGTGTGTGTGTGTGTGTGTGTGTGTGTGTGTGTGTGTGTGTGTGTGTGTGTGTGTGTGTGTGTGTGTGTGTGTGTGTGTGTGTGTGTGTATGTATGTGTGTGTGTGTTTGTGAGTGTGTGAATCTTCCATCTTTTTTATCTCTGCACCAACTTCTCATCCTTGAAAACATGTTTTTCTCTTTGGTTACATATGCAAACTTGGCTGGAATACAAACACTACCTCTGTCCCAGATACTCTCTCTCACACACACACACACACACACACATACACGCACACACACACACACACACACACACACACACACACACACACACACACACACACACACACACACACACACACACATACACATTTCTCAAAATACACATATGCAAAATGTATTGCTGAATGTATTTCTCAAAATTGGGATCAAGTGTGGGATCTGTGTGTGTGTGTGTGTGTGTGTTTTTTGTGTTCTTTCCTGATGTCCTTTGAAGTCCACTGACATTTTGTTGAGAGATACATAATTATGCACACACTCATATGCACACACTTACACACAACGCCCGTGCACGTGTGTGTAGGCCGGCCAGTTTCATGGGGCTGCAGATCAAAGGCATTTGTGTCTCTGTAGCGGACCGTCTTCCCCCTCTTTCTCCTCCAACTATTTGAAGTTTCTTTCAGGTTAGCAGAAATTATTTTGGGTGAAATCCAGTGCTGTCTCAGTAGCTGGGACCAGAGATATCAGATCAGCTAGAACTGAAAAATAGCAGCTATATTTGTAAGGATGGTCGGACCGATCAGGATCATTGTTGTTCTCGACAAATGTAATTGGACTGATTCTTTCAAAACAAAAGTTTTCTGCCCTGCGAGTTTATCATGTTTCATTAAAGGGATAGGAACCCTGAATTCATAAATAGGTATTAATTAATAATGTTGTCTCGCCATCATTCCAAAATGCTCCAGTGTTCTTTATTTTCCAAATTTTTATTTCTTAGTTCAGGGTTTGGCAGTGTTTTGTGACACAGGAAAAAAAAAATATCTTTATGACAGTCATTAGTCTAATTAGCGTTGACAGAAGATTGTGTCGCATGGAACAGTTCAAGGACTATTAGAGGTGCAACATTTTCACTAATACACTCGACTTCATGCCAAGTGACAGAAAAAAAGGATATTCATGTCGAGGGCAAACTTCTGCAGAAATGGATATTAAATAAAATAAAGCTGCATCTATAGTAAAGCTGCTGTGGTGAACATTTAGGTCTGATGCTACTTAATGCCCCTCCCTATTTTATTTGTAGCTTCCTTAGCTTTGCGTCTGAATTTTGACAAAGAAATTCTGCATCAATTGTGATTCATAGACGTTAATAAATGTTTTGTGTAATTTCGTGATGTAGAGTTTGTAATCTACATCACGTGTATTCTTGCTTATAGCTTTGGAAGATGTGATTCTAAATTTAAAAAATGATGCAATCAAAACCCCGTGGCTCATGTCAGTCTGACGCTTTCCATCTCATAAATACAAAATATGTTCAGACCACCATATCTATTTTATTTTAAAGGTTACACAAATCTCTGTGGCTTGCTGTGACCTACAGTTTGATACTCTATCCATTCATGTTCAACTGCGAACAAACAGCTCCTTTGTAGGTTTCTAATTCTACCAATTCTACTGTTACTAAATGTGCATCCATACCTGACAGCGAATCAGAATCAAGAGTTTTTCAATGGCAATGGTATTAGTGCAGTTGATCCACGGTTGTAGTGTGAAAACAAATCTCCTGTAAAGACCACCATTATAGAAGGAACAAAACTGTGTCTAAAAACATTTGAGCCAAACTTCCTTCCTTCCTTTCCTCTTTTTTTCCTCACCATCCTATAATAAAACATAAGCTCTCCTTTTCTGTATGCAAACACATTTAGACTGTCTAAAAAAATTGTCTACATATGTGCTTAACACCGTCTTTCAGCTCCTTCTCATTCTCATCTCCCTTTTTTTTGTTGCAAACAAACCATCTGCTTGGTCGTGCTGTGAAAATGTATTAATCCTGACGTATCACCCCATATTCAGCTCAATGGATTTAACAGTCTGGAACAAATAACAGTATTATTTTGAGTGGATTACACTTAGACATCCCTGGACCACCTGTTTTCATGAAATCAAAATGGCATAAATCCCAAGGGGAAACTAATAGATGAAACTTTCTTTTTATGGCAGGGGATTAAGCCTGTGTTTACTCAGCGATGGAATTAAACCAAAAATACTTCACAGCTGTCAGGTTAGCTGTCTGGCATTGCTGTTTCAAAGAAAGGGATGTTCCTGTTGGGATAACCTCTTCAGAGTCTGATTTTGCTGGTAAATTCCCAGACTACATGATAAAAGGTCTGTGGTTGTGACCAAGCTAAAATTGCCGGCTGCAACTGATGCTCTGATTCATCCATGCTTCAGATGAGTCTGCAGCAAATTTGAAGACCGGGGATAAGTCACTCTATGAAAGTGATATAAGAGGCTGTGGGGCCAACACAGTCTTACTACCAACTCAAATACCGACGCTTTGTCAGAGGCATAAGGATTCAAACTATGACGCTCTAGGTAACCCTCTAGCGTCAGTTTTGGACGTTTGAGGGATGGGTTGTCACTGTACGAGTGTCTTTCAACATAAATCAAAGGAAATTAGGTTAAGGCAACAAAACTACTGGGTTAGGGTTAGAAAAGATTGTGGTTTACATTAACTTGACTGTCTAACTCTGTTTTCTGCTGTTAATAACGAGTTGTGTGACTTACTAACGACATGAGAAAATAAATGACCTTCGACTTTTTGTCGTTCTATAATGATACGGATGGGTTTACATTGGAGTTAGTTGAAAGCCCATATACAGGCACTAAATATAGCCTCGGTGCGTTGATATCAGACGCCAAGGGAGCTGTATGTGATGAGTTTGGAGTGAAAATGTGTTGTTGTAGCAAAGTTGTTCAGTAGATCTGCTGGAGAGATTCTGTGAATATAGTGACCTAAGGCAGATATCGTTGAGTCAAATTAATCTCCAAAACTTCGCAACTTTAGTATGGAAAGTAAAGATTTAGCATAACTCGTGTATATGACAAATTAAGTCCCATAAGTAAAGTCCATTTTCTCAGAAGACGAGTAAAAGCCCTTTCACTTCATTAACCCCGGGGCCAGTTTCACCAAATTTGCTACATGCAAGATGTGATTTGCAGCATAAGATCATTTCTTCAGGCTCATTTTGATACATTTTGCTAATGAAAACAAAAGCCATTTTTGCATCTTGGGAACGGTCCTGTAATAGTCTAGCAGGACATGCAAAATTTGTCATAAGTGCCATTTATTTGTGTGTGTGAAGGCAGTGCTTGTAAAACACTTTTGTGAAATGAGCCATTTGAATGACTGTGGTAAAATATGCTAAATAAGCACTCCACTTTGGTGCAAACCTACCCCATTCCTGAACTACTGGCTGAATTAAGTATTAAAGCTGTGTAACTGATTTTTTTCTCCACTACTGTCACTTGAAAAAAATTGGAACTAATAAAAGTTTCACAGTATTTTTCTGTCCCAGCTCTAGTCTGATGATCGAGGTATTGTTAAGTGATTTAAAACGGACCCTTGTTGATGTTTGGCAGTTGTTCTAATTGAATTACTGTATACTCCATTACAATACAGTTGAACTTACAAATATTTTGATGATTGAGTCAAAGCCTTAGTTCAAGTTTTAGCAGAAAAAAATGCCAAGAATTCCCTGGTGCCTGTTTCTCAAGTTTCAGTGTTTACTGCTTTCAAGATGTGAATTTGTGAAAGCAAAGGTCACTTTTTCTTTTATAGACTTAATGACTAACCAGAATAATCATTTCTAGATGAAATGACAAAAATGACAAAAATAGTTGTTTGCAGCTACTACAATGTCAATGTCAAACAGACTGACTGATGCACCGACATGATAAGATATTAGGAGACATAAGTGGATATGTGTTTAATATGTTTATTAGCAAATCCACTCTTTTAGTGTGAGGGCCGATTTGGAGCTGACAGGAACTCTGTGACATTGTTTGCAGATTTGATTGAATGTGTGTCCTTTGCTCCTAGATGGTAAATCAGATATGTTTTGAGAGTTTTCATGGGAAAAGCCCTTCTTTCTGCATTTGGGAATTCACAGCAATTATGAAATCAACATATGTTCAAATGATCCGCACAGATATTCATGTCTGGTGTGAAAGGCGGGGGAGCTAATTAAAGCAGAGACCCTGGGTTTTGGAGTGTCATGAGTTTCTGCTGAGTGGGAGGTTATTGTTCCAAAATAGTGAATATGTATTAGGGAATGCGTTTTGAAAACAAAATGTCTCAGTACTTGGCCAAGAAATTCACTGTAAAGTCACTGTTATTGATCAACAATGAACCGCTCTATCACAGATTACTGAGGTCACTCTGTGCATCTCTGAATGTAATGTGCAGAAGGATTGTCAGAAAACATGGAGGATTTGACACATTGTTTTTTTTTTGTGTGTGGTGCAATTGCATCAAGATGAAAAATCCATGTGATGGATCCCACTGGGATGGTTACCTCCAACACAACAATATGTTTCCTTTTTAGTAGCTAATATATAAATAAAAAAGATAAATCAGAGCTCCAGCAGTAACTCAAGAGAGTTCAGAGTTTATCATTTACCTTGAACTTCATTATTACCTATAACATATACAAACGTCAGTCAAATGAGAGCAGTATATATGCAGGAAAAACCTTAAAGATGATATGGAGAGCTTTTCAAACATTGACCTTAAAAGTGCTTCAAATCAAATTTTCCTGGCTGACGACCAAGAAGGTGAAGCAGCATTTTGTTGTGTTCATTGGTTCTTCAATGGAACACTGTGAAAGGCTCAAAACCAGCATGGTAGCCTTTCATAGTGTGTCTTTTTTGCTGCCTCTGTTACTGTGAAAGGAGCTTAAGTGGGGCTAAATCGCTGGCAATGGGATTTTAGAGGAAGTCCTGCTTGCACTGAGTGCAGCTTTTCCCCGTGTGTTGGTGCTGAATGTGCATCTGTGTGGGAGAGATGCTAAAGTTCTTAAAACCTAGGTGCTTTACTTTTTTACTTTACATTGTCAGCCTTTGTGTTTGTCTTTTTATGGAGCCGTTTGTGGAGGGGGAAATATTGGTGACCTAAGGTGGATGTCCCCCATTGTTGTGTAGTTGGAGTGCAAGGTCTGCCAGGCGAGCCATTGATGTTAAGTATCTAAGGGGGTATGTCTACATGGCTTTCAATCGCAAATTAGTAGATAACCTTGCTTACCATTGTTTCTAATCTGGAATATAATGTAGGATTATGTGCTTAAAGGGGCGCTGAGAGCAACCCTCTGCTCACTGTACATGCTCACATATACTATATGTACACTTCTATACAAAGCCTAAAGGCTAAAGGCAGTTACTGGCCTACTTATTTGGGTCAAAAACTGAGTTTAGACCTGAATCTGTCTCACTGTTTAAAAATGATTATTCAATAAACGTGTACATTTTTTGAATACGATATGTATCCAATAACCAAACCCAACCGCAGGAGGATTAAAATATGTTAAAATGTATTTAATTAAATAAGCTACTTAAATAAGAATGTTGAAATTATACTTTTCAATATGTGATATAGTTTGTGAGCCTGGAAACTGCTTTTCCTTCATATCATTCATTCTGTAGTTTCCTTTTTGGCCTACACTCTGGCATAAAGATAATCTCATTCTTTCACTGAGCTTTCCTTTGTAGATATGCGTGTTATCTGTGTTTGCCAATTTGACTGACAGACAGCCGAGATTTTCTTTTCATGTCTGCACACTGTTTTTTTACCTCCATCCTCCATGTACATCCGTCCCTTTATCTTGTTCATCACCCTCGTTCATTCCTCTTCGTTGCAACTAAATGACAAATTGGAAGCATTTGCTTACTGACTGGGTTAGACATTTACATCTAGATCAGCTAAATGCTGTATCTCCCTAAATGCAAATGTGATTTACCATAAAGAAGCAGTAACATAAGATGTATTGACAATAACTGCATTTGTTAGGGATATATGTGAGTTCATAAGGGAGCCTGAATGTTATGTAGTCAGAGTTTTTACCGCGGTTTAACATCTTGACACGTACAATACAAAGAAGGGTTTGATCTTCCTCCAACATACTTTGAGGTTCTACCATGACAGCACAGCTAAGGGGGTGGATAGCTACAGATGCACTGAGGGATGATGGGAATGGAGAGGGAGTTAGGTGGGCAGAGATGGTTGGATAGATGGATAGGCAGAGAGAGAGACAGAGACAGGAGGGGTGGGCTGCAGTCACAGAGATGGAGGGATGAGGTGAAGATGAGTGACAAATCCAGAGATGAAAGATGTTCCAGCTGGAGAGACCACCACCACCACAACCACACACACACACACACACACACACACACACACACACACACACACACACACACACACACACACACACACACACACACACGTATGTTGTAATGTGTTCTTTACATATTTACACAGAGCTTTGTAATACAAAAAAGCCTGATGCAAGGCTGTGAATAACAGAAAATTACTATCAGATGTAAGTGTCCTTTTTTTCACATTGGAGTTGGGTTTCAATAAAAATCAAACCTGTTTTTCCAACATCCAAAAATTGCACACTGTATGAGAGATTGAAAGGGTCTTGCAAGACTGCTTTTTCACCTTGAGTGACTTCTAATTTTTACTCAGGGCTATGTGGTTACCAGTAGGGCTCTACTGAATGTCTTTTTTAAAATTACATTCAAAGCTTCTGTGCAACTGACTATCATCAGATCCTATGACCTCATCAACTTTAAAAAGGGACTAAAAAAGAGATTTGTTCTTGTTGTGGTTATATAAATATAATTAATGGTGCTGTTAGATTGCTGCCAAACCGCTCCGTTAATGGAGGGTCACATGCCTCCCTTTATATACTAGAGGTGGGACCACAAACAGCTTTTTTAGTGCAGTGAGAAAAAATATTTTTGAAAGGCTAAATGCCAACAAATATGGATTTGAGCACAATATTTAATAGTTAAAAAGACATGTTCTGAATTTTGGAATTGATTACATCTATCTTTTTTCAATATAATTTGACTTTTGGACTCACTTGAGGTATTGGAAACGCTTGGATCACATGAGTCAGAAACAATACTACGCAGCCACCACCTTATATTGTTTGTAGAATTGTTTGTAGAATTGTTTATAGAATACAAACAATATAGGTGTCACCTAATATTTATCTGCGACCGCACAGAGATACTGGGTCAAAAGTTGTTGAGATACTGAAAGATCTCAACAACTATTACATAGATTGCCATGAAAGGCTGTACGGACATTGGTGGTCCCCAGAGTATTACTCCTAGCAATGACTTGTCTGCTGTTGCAGTAATCATCAGGCAATTAGGTTCATACAGAAGTTGTCTTTTTGAACTGCAGTGATTCTGTAACCAGTTGTTAGTTATACCATGTGTAAAGTTCTGTTAGATCAATGCAATTGCAATTGGTTTTGTCTTGAAAAATGATATTGATATAATGGTGGTTCCATGGTTGGAGTTGTGTAACCACCACTGATGACCTCACCCCAGTACATTCAATTCAGTTTATTTTGTATAGCCCAGAATCACAAATTACAAATTTGCCTCAGAGGGCTTTACAATCTGTGCACATGCGACATCCTCTGTCCTTCCCTCACATCGGCACAGGAAAAACTCCCCTAAAAACCCCTTTAACAGGGAGAAAAAAGGAAGAAACCTATGGGAGAACGACAGAGGAGGGATCCTTCTCCCAGGATGGACAGAATGCAATAGATGTCATGTGTACAGAATGAGCAGCATAACAGTTCTTAGATACAACACATTCAATGTATATGACATAAATTATTCATATAATAAGACTACTTATAATAACAGCAGCAATTATTACAGTAGAATTATAGCCATGAAAATAGGGATAGTAATGTGACTAATAATAATAATCGAAGTAGCAGTGGGTGTCAGTCGGCTCACAGCAGGAGGCACGACTACGGTCCAGGTACCACAACGATTCATGGAAACCTGCAGAACGAGAAAGCAAAAGGGCTTCAGGGTGGAAGTAAAGCTAAAATGCTTAATGGTACAGGTAATAGTAATAGTAATGTGACTAGTAATAATAATAATGGTGGTAGCAGTCGGTACATATAGGTGCTGTCTGTAGTACACCATTAGCTCTGTTGTGTTTCAGACTGACTGGATGAGTAAATATGTGGTAGCATCAATACTCTGCTCTAATACTACTGAGGAGGTCTGACTCAAACATACCACAGCACTTATTACACTTACACATCCACTGTTTATTCATATATCCTTCCCTGCATTTTTTTACCCTCTTTTTCTGCAAAGATAACACAGGGAATGTGTAGGATAAGCTGAATCGGAATGATCATTATTGTCGCTGAGGGGACATGGGGGTTTGCAGCAACAAAAACAACAGGTGTAAATTGGAAAATATATTAAACAAGTGAGAAATACTATTTGTATCTTTATGGTGATAATGAAATGGTGGCTTCCAGGCCAAGAATAATACAAGTGCAAAGTGCTTTTCGATAAAAAAAAGCATTCCAACCAAGTCATGCAATGCTGCCCCGTGAGCTTCAAATGTTCTTTAGATTAGAGTGTTAAAAATATTCTACATCCACCCAAAAGTTTGGCTTCTATCCTATCCATCATTTAATGGCTGTAGATTCATCTTTTTTTTTTTAGAGGATGATCATGAAATCATTCATCTGAAAGTAGAACTAAAACAAGTTTGTTTTTACAAAAACAGTGAGAGATATGTCAACATTACATAACTTTGCACAGGCTGTTGCACTGTGATGACTGTGTCTGTGTGTGAATAATGAGACAGATATATAATTGTCAGCACAGATGACAATAAACATCCAAAAACAGATTCAAAATAATTAAAGTGGCCCTATTATGCTTTTCCACTTTTTCCCTCTTCTTTAGTGTGTTACAATATTTTTTACATGAAAAAGGTCTGTAGAGTATAAAACCTGAAGTCCACGCCTAAAAAAAAGCCAACACAGGACAAAAAATGACCAGAATGGAATGCAGCTACTCTAAAGCTTCTTGCAAATTCGTAGGAGTCTTTGAAGAACTATTAAATAACCATAACTAATATGCCCATTATGAATCAATCCAAGTTTCCTCATTTCCTAATGGATGTTTTCTGATAGAGTTCTCCTTTCAGAAAGCCCAGCTATTTCAAACGCACCTAATCCACTATTTGTGATATTTTACACTCAAACAAAAATCTCCTTGACATTGCTCTTGTTTTCTATTCATGAGCTTTGAAATGAATAGAAGGCGCAACCATTAATCCCTTCTATACGATCCTGGGTACAACAGAGAGCTTAAGCTGTGAATCTGCAGTGCAGTGCTGGGACAATTGCAAACACACACACACACACACACACACACACACACACACACACACACACACACACACACACACACACACACACACACACACACACACACACACAGTTGATTTTCTCCTCCTGCTTACTGACCTGTTTCAATAATTCAGAAGAGTAACTTGCTGGCTGGCAATGGTCTCTATCCATGGACTCAGTCAGCCGTTACACACAAACATTCCCACACACATAAGCATTATGTTTGTTATGCTTGGCAGTTTAACATATATACAGCTATACACACACCAAACAAGCTTCAGAAATGTGATCCCATAAGGTTTTGCATCTGTATGTTTGTATATGTGTTTGTGTGCCTACTGTGTGTTGCATAGATTTGCTTATGCGTTTCGAATCCAATATCGCATATAGTGCAATGTTAAAAAACAGTAGCTAATGGTGTAAGCTAATGGCAGCTAATGGGCCGTGTGCATGCTTGAGGGAGAGATGCATTCCTACTTGTGACTCTGACAGGATTTACAGCGTGATTACAAACTGCTGTTTGAGTTTCTCTGTTCCAGGTGATCAGGTGAGACAGGTTTTACCGCTTGAAGACTGAAATGAAAAATCAAAGTGCTTAGATATTAGATGATCAATAAACCAGTTTACATTTTCCAGGCTTTGAAATAAACCTGAGGAAAAAAGGTCGACCATGCATCAAAATCGAATCATCTTGTTTACTTGTCCTATTGGATTTAGTTAATTTGCTATCTATGAATTAATCCAAAGCCAAATACTTAATTTAATTACTTGATTATTTGTTATTTATTAACAGCCACAAGGTATTAGAGATTACTAGTTTAAATGCAATAATTAAATTAGAGTTACTAATCCTACCAAATAGCTCAGATTATGTCCCTATCAGTTAATATTGAGGAAAAGCCCAGCTAATGAAGCTCTGCTAACTTGGTGACAAACACATTGCATTTCCTATATCTTCCTCACAATGAAAACATCTCCCAGATTCGCTCCCGAAAAAAAGCAATTAATGTGATGCAGCAACAGCGGGGAATGTAAACACAACTCCAATACGGCTAAAAAATACTACATAACTATCATGACTGTTAAACTCAGAGGGAGACTTTTTAATCTGAGTTTTCTCTCTTTTTCCTCCAGCACAGACAGATATTAGCTTACCCACCAAGGACACAGCTAAGGGGATTACAGGTTGGCCATGGTCCCCCCCCCCGCTACCATCACAGTAGGACCACAGCGGAGCATCATGGCTCGGCTCGGCTAATGCTTGCTGACCCAGACCCATGAAAAATCCTATTAGTCTCTGTACTTAAAACACTTTTAAAGTAACTTTCTGGGAAACATTATTGCGTCACAGATCACTGTAATACTTTACAGGCTACTCAAGCAGAAAAAAAGGTCTATCAATTGAGCAAAAATATGGTGAAATATGGTTGTTTACGGTAAATATATATATATCCTCACTTTGACTGCACAAAGAATAAATGTATGATGTCCGTAGTGTTTCTATAACACTGAGATTTCATGCTGTGAACTCTAAAATGAAGAATAAACAAACAGTCTTTCTGCAGACTTCCTGCGGCCGTGCAGCCTAGTTATGGCTTTTCCTAGTTTCCAGTTATGTAAGATATTGAATAATTGAAAGTAATTCTTTTCAGAGCCATTTTTCTCTGGACCGAATTATGATTCTGGTTTCATGGGGGGATTTAGCTTTCATCATCATCAACATCATCATCACCATCATCATCATCATCATCAGGGACCCATGTTGCGTTAAGTTGCTGTAGCATGTCACCCCAGGTACCCGGGCTCATTAAAGGATACATGCACTCTCTCAAAGTCCAGACCCAAACTGAGTAAATGTAGTCTCACCCTGGGGACGCAGGCTCATTAGACTGCATCAGTTGTCTTTTCCCATCGGGTATCTAAAGGAAATTTAACAGATGACCCGTAGTTTATGTAACGATGTTGTCTGATACAACTTTAATGCCTTGTGCTGTTATGGATTTCATCAAAGTTGAATGCTGCTGCCGCTGCTGCAATTGTCAGATTACTGAAACAGGAGTTTGATGGGGACTGATGCTTCTTTTATGAAGGCAGACACACAAAAAAGTATATTTCAAGCAGACAGGTGACACAGAATTATGGCTTTTTAGATTATAGGCAGAATGTTTTGTTTAAGATGGAGCGGTGAAGCAACATGTCATTTTGTAATCAAATGTGACCTGATGAGATGTGGATCCACTGCAGCTGTATTGTTGGTGTCTTGTAAACCCATGAGGGTTGGGCACGTTTTTGTGCATGACACGAAAATAAAAAAATATCTATCTATCTATATCCTAATTTTATAATGCATATTTATTCATATTTTATCTCCCAGGGCACATGTAATATTGTATGTATCTTTTTTTACTCTGCGTCTTTGGTGATTTACTGTACTGTCTGGTTGGCTATGTATTGTTTTACACTGATTTCAGCTTTGCTTAGCACTATTGCCCAAGCAACATTTCCCCTTAGGGACAATGAATTGTATCTTATTTTATCTTAGATGAGATTAGGTAGATGACTTTTATTTGTCTGTTTGTGTCTGTGAATAGCTGCCGCAACAAAGTATGGTGTGGAGTTACGTAATGGCCTTGGACTAGTTTCTGCTGTGCAGGCAAATTGGTGGAACACTTTCCACTTTGTTGTCGGAGTCGTGCTTCTTTCAGGATCATAGTCAGGGCAGGACGTGATTTAAAATCTTGAATGAGTTCATGAATAAACAAATATTTGGGGAAGGAAACGGACAATGATTAATTAATTTAATTAAATCACTTAATAATTTGTGGGGGTTTTTTTTGGCTCAAGTCCTTGTTAACAAAAACTAAACTAGCAAAACTAGGTTGCTGAATATATATTTCTATCTTCCCAGATTCCTCATTATAATGGAGATGGAGGAAGGGCTATCTTTGCCATTCGAATAACAAAAGAACAAAAGGACATTTACATTTTCAACTGCAGTTTGTATGGTTAAAATCCTTTCAGCCTCTATGGAGAGATCCACATCTAAAGTAAAGAAAACTCTCTGTTTTCAAGTTTGAGGGCGTCTGTTTCAAGAAGTATTACATCAGGATGCTATAAGCTGGGTGATTTCAACATAACTGAACCAGGGAAACATATTAAACATTTGACCCATAGGGAGAGCAATGCTGAGAACATAAAACCATTTGAAACGTCACTTAAGAGGATATTTCACACAGGACGCTTAGAACATAGATGTGCTGTCATACACAGTATGTACTGTATGTGCCTATCCAGTACCTGCATGTCTTTCTTCCCAGTGCCCAGTGGGTGTAACTCTCATGGCCTTGCATGCAGTTCTGGGTGTGGTCCTACATATTAACAGCAGTCAATCACTTTTGCTGCTCCTGGCAGATTTGCTGACAAAGACTTTCTATTTTACCACCGTATAAATTTAGTTTGGGTGTTTCCATGTAGCCAAGGTCATATTGAGAGTGGGGAATTAATAAATCGCAGACGTTATCCATCATTTAGTTCATGTCATCTATCCATCCACTGTGTCTGTCAATCTGTCCTAAATTTTAAATCAAATATGCTGCCTGATAAGTCCAATTATTTGAAGGCTTTAAATAATGTTTTATATCAATACTGTAATGCATTAATGTCAATTGAGATCACAATGATTGATAGTGTCATACCTGTGATTGCAATCCAATGGGCAGGTTTAGGGAAGGTACATGTTCTGCAGTGTTTGCGCTGCTCTAGGCAGATTTCAGTATGGGCTGACTGTGATAACTCTTCGTGTGTGTGTGTGTGTGTGTGTGTGTGTGTGTGTGTGTGTGTGTGTGTGTGTGTGTGTGTGTGTGTGTGTGTGTGTGTGTGTGTGTGTGTGTGTGTGTGTGCGTGATCCTGCTGAAACTAGACACCACCACACTATTGATGTGAGGGCCATCTCTAACTCCCCTCTGCATCTATCTTCATCTCCTTCCGTCTTTCGTCCCCCTTTCCCTATATTTCTACCTCCCTCCATCCTCCTTCTGCTTTTTTTTTTTTCAGTAACACCCTTCCCAGTCTTTAGCCCCTCCCTCCCTCTCCTCCATCTCTCACCGTTGCCATCCTCATGCCCCCGCTTCATTTAGTTTTCATCCCTGTCCTGCTCGCCCTCCCCTCCACCTTACTCTTTGCCCTCATTCTTTCCCTCCTTGCCTCATTTTGATCCTTCCCTCCCTCCCTCCCTCCCTCCCTGCCTCCATCCTGCTGGCTCAGCTGGTATAGAAGCAGCCTTTGTTTCAGCTGTGTCCTCTATCCTTTGAAGGAGAGAAGCTGAGAAAAAAAAATGTGTGGGAGGAAGGGATTGAGGGAAGACGTGAAGCATGGATGGGGTAGGAAAAGAGAAAAAAAAATCCAAATGGGAAAACGGGATAAAACGAATGGATGGGTGGGCAGATGAATAGAAACAGGGGAAAGGGAAAAAGGGGAGAAGGATGAAGGAAGGGTGGAAGGAAGAGGGATATCTTTGGATCAATGGGAAGGGTTGTTCAAGTCATTGACATCCAGTAGCAACAGCATGTGAGGCCTGTGTGGGGGGTGATCAGCATATAGGACACATGCTCTCAACTTAGCACACCTCCGCGTGGTTCAATGATGCTCAGTGGCAGCGCTTTTGTTCTCAGTTAAAGGCCAACCAAGCAGTTTATTAATAATTAAGCTGCTTTGAACCCAGTCAATGTTGGAGAACCCTGTAGGCTATAGTTTCTGTGCTGTAGCCCAAGTAAAAAGAAAAGTTAAATCACTACCAATGCACACTCAATGTAACAGGTTTTGGTGTAGAGACATAGAAAGTGATTCATATTGCTGTTCAAATTATTGCTTTCTGAATCTTTTTCCTCTTTGTTTCCTGTTCTATAGTGAGTGACAGAGAGAAGATTTTGGACCTTTACCCTTATCCATGATGTTATAGCAGTGGTAACATGTAAAACCTGTAGCAGAGTCTGATCCGCTTTTACATCTCTCAAGGTAAGTTGCTTTTTCTGCATGATTTATTTTTATTTTTTATTATGTATTTATTTAAAGAAACAGTTCTACATGAGATAAATACATTTGCTTTGTGTGCTTAAAAAAGCAAATTACTTGTTGGCTCTATCTTCGTATGTACAGACATGAGAGTCTTTTCATCAAATTCTCAGCTATAAACAGAAAATGTCAACTTATTCCCTCAACATTTCCTCTGTGGAGGCTTGTGATTAAAGTTTGTTCCGCTTGGGACTTAACTCTTCTAAACAGTGATTTGCTGTAATGGAGGACAGACTAGCCTGGTAGCAGAAACCGGGATCTGACGCTGCTTAGCAGAGTCTGAGTCAAAGCAATCAAAGAATGCGGGCTAGATCTGGGTCAAAGGTAGTCTTTGGATTTGTTACCTGGATGCAACGCAACCTTAGTTCGGCTTGTCGGAAACAGAGATCTAGAGGAAACGAAGATCTGGTGGAAACTACGTTAGTGTTTTGGCTACATCTGACTTTGTTCGCCCCTGTAATGGAAACCTGAGTAGCGTTATTCGGTATTCTGGGAATTTGCCATGGAAATCAGACTAGCTGTGTTTTCGCCCTGTAGTTGAAACCAGGCTGGCCCAGTCTCTGGCTGTGCCAAGAACCTGCTGTGGAAATCAAGCTGGCCCACTTCAGTGAGGATAATTGCATGATGTCTCTTCCGTTTTTGTTTAAAATTCTCACATCCGTCTCATGCTCACACTCCTTTTTCATCATCTCTTATCTCCCCACTAATGTTTTCAGGCGGGATTAGGGTTAGATTGTCATTTTCATAAAGGCTTTCTCTGTCAGAAATCCACCTCTAACCTCCTTACCCCGTGAGACTCTGCTGCTGATCTGCTCTCTCTCTCTCTCTCTCTCTCTCTCTCTCTCTCTCTCTCTCTCTCTCTCTTTTCCCTAGCCTCCTCTCCCCTTTTCCTCTCTTCAGCTGGCTGTTAGATCTACACTTCTAACCTTGATACATCCTTTGGGATGTGACTTACTGTTGAACTCTGCCAGAGGAAAGGGAAGGGAGAGTGAGTGGGGAGAGGAGAATATTGAGAGAGGAAATTGGAAGGTAGAGGGTGGGCAAATAAAGAGGAGTTAAGAATCTATCTATCCAACAATCCACCTATCTATCTATCCTTCTAATCCAAAGATTAATTTCAGGGGGTTTAGCTGAAATGGAAATCAGGGATGAGATACACGTTTTGTGTATGTGTGGGTGAGCTATACATTGGTAACAATGCCGCAGGCACATGTGAAATCTGCTCTGACCATAGCGAATCTCAGACTTATGCTTATGAAGGTCTGTTTGCTGCGATATTATCATAGCTAGAGGTGACACTCTCTCTTCTCAACTCTGTCTCTCTCATGAACCCATCAACACCTCGACTTCGAGAGAAAGAGGATATGACCTGCAGCAAAGGTCCACAGCTGGTATTGCACCTGCAGCATTGAAAAGTGTTCTTGATTATTTGATTGAAACAATTCACAGGAATATAATCTGTAACTTTTTTGATAATTGGTATTTTGAGTTTAACAATAAATGCCAACCCTTTCCTAGTTTTAGATTCTTAGAGGGTTTGCCGCTGTCCTTTGTCATTTATCAGAGTAATCTGAATATGTTTGAGTATTTGATGTTAGTCAGATATAACAAGCAATGCAGCAATTCTGATGGCCTTTTTTTTTTCTTGTTTTCTGCCATTTTTAAGATAAAAAAAAAAGATTAATTTATTGTCAACTGAAATTGCAGATTAACCGATGACAGCAGCAACACTAGGTTTTCCAACCTTGGGACAGCAATTTCCACAGGGCTGTCGCATAATTGCTTGAATTTACCCTTTAAGTTGCATTGTCGACCGGTTTGCACTACACCATGGATGTAAAGACAATAATTAAATAGGCAGGCCCTTAATACATTAAAGCATGTATACTACTTATATATAGCATGTGTGTGATCCGTTACCTTTCAGCAGCTGTCAGTCATCCTTCCTTGTGCATGTGCAGACCCATTGAGGGTTAGAGCCAGCTCTGCTAGCTTCAGGGTGAGCGGCAGTGAGAGATGCAGAGACAGACAGGGAGAGAGATGAGAGATCAAACAGCAGCTTCTGTTTATTTTATCTTTTTAATGAACAAAGTGCCACACACTGGAAATGCTTTGGAGTTCACTCAGAGGCCTATATGCCCGTGGGAAAATTCAACCGGCATCCCGAAAGCAACATGAACTAATGCTCTCTTTAGGACTGGATCACCCCTTGATGGTGTTTCTGCATGTGCTGAAGCCCTGAACTGCTCAGCAAAACGGATCAAAGTCAAAGTCAAGTCTCCCTCTGTCCCTTACTCACTTTGATGAATGGATGGGTGGATGGATGGAGGGAAGGGAGAGACGGATAAAAAGGGAGAAGATGGAGGGAGGGATGAAGGAGTGACTGAAAGTACAAGGAGTTCAGAATGGATTGACGGACGTTGGGGGTTGGAGAGAATACGTGAAGTGGAAGTAGATGGATGGAAGGGCGGATAGATGGGTTTGACCTTTCCATCACCCTCTTCAGAGTGAAGATTTAGTTACATTTCATTACTTTTTCCCCCTTTTTTTCTCGTGTCCCTTCTACAGTATTCAAATCTACCAGAGAACCATCCTGTTCTTCATTTTTTTTCACTTTTAATTATTTTCCTCTTTCTAAAGTAACATTTCTTTCACACTTTTTTTCCTTTTTCATCTTCATCGCATATTCCATTTTTCTCAATCACATCCAATCTTTCTTCTTCTCTCCACTCTTCTCATCTCTTGCTTTCCTCTATTCACCTACTCGTTACCTCCATCTCTGGCAGCCTGTGAGTGTGCATGTGTGTGTGTGTGTGTGTGTGTGTGTGTGTGTGTGTGTGTGTGTGTGTGTGTGTGTGTGTGTGTGTGTGTGTGTGTGTGTGTGTGTGTGTGTGTGTGTGTGTGTGTGTGTGTGTGTGTGTGCGATTATCTCACCAGGCTGTGTCTGTGTATGTGTTTATGCTCTCTCTCTCCAGGAGAGTTGAAAGACTGCCTGGATCCCCGTGGGGAGTTTGGCAGCCGAGACCTGCCGAGGGCCAGCCAGGCCTGGGTCACCAAGCTAACCTTTTCCACCTGCTTCGCCCCTGGCCCCCGTGGGATAATAGGTGTGGGGAGGGGTGGAGAGGGAGAGGAGAGATTAAAGGGAAGAAAACAAAGGAAGGAAGTGAATTCATACATGAGAAGAAATGCAAATATATAGGACACACACTACAAGGTATTGAGCTACTCAAGCTTAAAACTCCCTGTTTCTTTCCCTCTGTTGTTAGTCATGCTGAACAATACCAGAGTGTTCTTTTATTCTTCTTTCATTCTTTTTTTGTTTTCCCTTGGTCAGCAACAGCAGGCATTTACACACACTTACACACACTTACACACACTTACACACCAGCATGGCACAGATGCCTGATTTTAAATAACACAAAAGAATGCATTAAATGTAGGAGTTTTAACATTGTGTAATGACATCAAAAAATGTGTTTTCTTGATGAACCATCAAAAAATATATATAATAATAATAATTCATAAACCCCTCTGCAACAAATAGCAAAATGTATCCCTGAATGTCTCCATACGGGACATCTGGAGATGTATTAAAAGGCAGTATGCAAAATGTGCCAATATGCCAATAGCAAAAAAAATAAAAAAAGTGTAGATTTTATATATTTATAATATATATTTGTTTCACTTTTCTATGTCTGGACGGATGAAAATGCACTCATTCTAACACACCAATACAGTGTGAACAACATTACAAGGCTGTACTGCTTTTACTGAGTACTTTGGAACTTCAAAATTCAAACAATGACTTCCAAATTCAAAATCCAGATTTAAATACTGCACCGCTTTTGTTTTTGCATATTTATTCACGTTGTTTAAACCCTGTCAGTCTGCTCTCATCCGGCGCCTGTAGCTATACCTATGACCAATAATGATCTGTAATTCGTAGATATATCACAAAATCAATTTGTGTGTACTCCACGTAATCAAAAACCAGACCACAAAAGGCCATATAGAGTGGGTGGTTGGGTCCAACAAACCTGTGTTCCCTGTGTAAAACGAGAAGTCAATGTTGATTTATTTGTTACATAACTTGCATACTTCAGTAACGGCACTTCCATAGTTATTTTAACCCAAACAACAATCCTTACCTAAACCTAACTAAGTAGTTGCAAGACTGTATGAATGTCAAGAGCAGAACCTGACATGTATTGATGGCCTTACAAAGTAAAATGCACAAAGAATGAGGATTTATTTTTGGTAGGATAGCATACAAACCATTGTATGAGGATACGTTGCCCCTTCCTGCAGACGAAGATGAGCTACGCTGATCAATGTTTCTCCTATATTCTATCTGGAGTGGTAGTGCACAGGATCGTTAATATCCTCTGCTTTCGTGTTTCACCAATGCAGGGCTTAGCCTCTTCACACAGAGCAGAGCAGAGGGGAGACCGGTGAAGATAATGTTATTGGTTCTTGTTACAAATTGTCTCATTAGTGATTAGTAATTTTGCTATTTGTAGAATTGGCGTGGTTGCTGTGTCGGAATGTTTCCGACTTGTGTGATCCAGACATTTCTAATCTCCCAAGAGCATCCCAAGACTGATGTAATAATTTCAAAAATTCACAACATGTTTTTATCGAACAGAATACAGATTTGCGTCAATCCATATTTGTTGGCGTTAAGCCTTTCAAAAACAACATTTTCACCGTGGTCAAAAGAGGGTTTGCTCTCACTTGCCGCGCACAAAGGGAGGCATTGACGATTATATTCATTGAATGAAGTTGATTTAATTTAAATAAATAAAAAGATTAACTAAGTTAATCAATTTAATCATTTTATTCCAATTGAAGATTTTGTTATTTATTTATTTTTTTGGGTGATGACATCATTCAAAGCTTAATTTGAAAATCTCAATAGAGTCTTTGAATGTAAAGAAAAATTGACTTTTGTATATTTTGCCCTAATAATAATATTTAGAGGAACCTCGGATATAGATAATTGATTTGTATCCCCTTAAGTTTGCTTGATCAGCCACTTTTTCCTTAATGACCTACCGTTGCCATAGTTGTTTCACCTATGGGTGCTTGGCCAGAACATCTGTACAACGTTTGGTTGAATGGGTTAATATCATTTTACAACCAGACTATGGCAGAAGTGGAACTTTCCACCACTGTACACAGTCAGACGGCTATTTAAATAACAGAGTTGCTATTGAACTCATTCAGATATTCACTTAACACATGAAGAGTGTACTGTTTTATATCAAACAGCCTCCTCTTGTTGCTGTTGTATTAGGGCAGTTTCTTCTTCTTGTTTATGAGATTTGGAAATGCAATAGTATTTCACAAAAGATGCCCCTCAGGATTTCTTTTTTTTTTTTTGTGTGTGTGTAGGAAGCGAGTTTCTGTCTCTATCACTACCTCATCACATCGCACACAGTCATATTATTTCTGACTTCCTCTCCCAAATTCTCTCCATCTCTCTGTTGTTCCCTCACCCTAGGCTGCGGCAGGAAATGGAGTGTGTAAAACAGGATGTGAGGGTAGCCATACTTGTTTATTTTATACTAAAGGCCCACAGCCTCGCTAGAAACCAATAATGGATGACAAAAATGGACATAGACAGTGAGGCTTGGGAAACAGACAGAGGCTGGTTTTGTTTTCATATTGTGTTTTTTATGCTCGTGATGACATTTTTGAGATACAAAAGGTCTGTGAATCGGAGCATAATTACACAATGGCATAAAAATTAAAAAAGGGGAAAGTGCAGAGATGCAGATGAGTTAATTCAACAAAATTGAGACACAGTTACACTCTGCATGTTTTCAATTTAATTTGAAGTTAAAAGTTGTAAGGTCATTGCAGAAATTGCTCACACCGCTGTCTATAATGTGATGTCCATTCTGTCGTCCTACCCTTATGACTGTCAGTTATTTACTATTATTTATTTTATATTAACCCATCCCGCCACAAATGATAATGCCTTCTGCCCTCTGATTTTCATGTATTGAATGGCAGGCAAAGTAATGTGTGTCTGAGTGAGTTCATTTGTAGAGAAATGTGAATAGAATGTTTGTTACTGGCAAAATAAAGGATGTCGTACAAGCACAAACCAGATTTATGGATGTGTAAAGAGTAATGCATCCTTTCCGAAATCTATGCTGTACTGTAGGCTGGGACACCATTGATTTATGGCAATAATTAGATCAGTCAAATGGAGGCAAGGAAAGGCAAAAACATTAATCAGCTGAATTGTGATATTCAATCATTGCAACATTTGAATACAACCTAATTCACAGTATTTCACTTCCAAAAAAACTCTGTCTGAATTAAGTTGGTGATTCCCTTTCTTAAATTTCCAGTAGAAAATCTTTGTGATGCAGTTTCAAAAATGTGGTTTTTAAATAGGTTATTTCAGGTCTGCAGCCACGCTAGCAGCTATGTGATGCTATATTTAGACTTGTTGAGATAGTTCAATCTAGACCAACATTCTGGCAGTCATATAATCCAAAAAAAGACAAGTTCAGAGGAGTGACTGATATTTTTTGAAATTGCACAACTTGATAAAAAAAACCTACAGCTAATTCAAAGAGGGAATTCTAAACCGCATAAATCCAGACAGATGGTTTTCAAAGTGGAATGATTAGATGCTCTAAATTCTGTGGTATTTATATACCAACATTAAGTTTTTAGCAGTGATTCACTTCTGCAAGTATGTAGTTGCTAGTGAAATTTGTCTTATTGTAGTTTATCTTTGTTTCTTACTATAAACACATTGTTTGTGTGTATTTCTCTAATACAACTTAAATATAGGGAACTCTTTTGGCTTGGGTTTAGTATTTAGAATGCAGCTCTCCCACGCACTCAGTGAGGAGTATAGAGATAACATGTTGATCTCTTCACTGTTGACATCCAGCACATTTCAAAGAAGGACTTTTTCAAAGTTTATTTTCTCTCCCAAGTCACCTCTCTCCCATCTAGCTCTGCCTCTTCCCGCATCTCCGTCTCCTCCGCCTCTGTCTCCCTCTCTATTTCTGTCTCTATCATTCCAACTTTACTTCCCTCTGCTTCTCTCAGCGTCATATGCATCATTGTGTCTTCTCTGATGTCTTCACCTGTCTGACAATGTGCTGCTGTTGATGTGATCTCATCTATATCCATCTTTATCAGCGTTAAGTGACTCAGCTGTAGCCAGTACACACTTATGTATTTCAGGCTGTTATCTTTCATCGTTCGTACTTCTACCCACAAAAAGTAATGCCCTATAATTCATATATAACCAATGTAATCTTGAGCCAGGTCAACACAGGACTTTCACCCAGGAGACCGCTGTTTGTCTCCTGTTTGAAACCAAAAGTAATGTTGACTTATTTGACCTTACTTTTGTTTCGTACCTTCTGTACTTTACTAAGTACAGAAGGTAAGTTACATATCCAAAAACGATCTTTTCCTAAACCTAACCAAGTAGTTTTGTTGCCTAGGTTCTGCACCGCAGGGCTGCCATTTCAGGACATGCATAGAACGAAAAAATTAAGATATCATACAACGCATTTTACAAGAAAAAACATACATTGTGTATTTGTATGCTTTAATAGTCTTATGGATGTGTGTTACAGTTACATTTAGAATGTTTATATGGAGACTATTGAAGAGCAATAAATACTATAGACCCCACACTGTGATATGTTCACAAAATGGGCATTAGGATTAAATCTAATATACTTTTCTGCAGATGGTGATCAGGAAATGAATATACTTTATTGTGCACCAAATGAGTTCAATGAAACTGTAACTTAAAAGGCATTACTGGCAAACAAACAGTAATAGTAATAGTAATAGGTATTATTTTGTTAAACTGTTAATATTTTTCAAGCTATCGCACCATCATACACAGTAGGGGCACTCTGTATACTTAATAACCAGCATTCTCTAAAACCGAGAGGTAAAAAAATCACAAGAGTTTTCAGAAGAATCTCAGCTCAAATCTGCAGTCACACAAATAACAGTACCTTTCTATTACTTATATCACTATCTCATTAAAGTGTCAAGCCTATTACAGTAACATAGTGGTGTAAAAACAGCTGCTTCCTAAAATGTAGAAATTAAATTAAACAAATATCCTTTGTAAAATCGTATAGGGTTTGGTGAAATGCAATCGCCATGCATTCTGATATGTGAATCCAAAGATAATCACTGCTACTTCTTCTTACATTACATCACAATCTGCTGCAACTGATGAGCAGTTAGCATTTATAGTTTTAGCAAGGTAGTATAATATACTGTATGTGCATAAGTATTGTATGTTGGGCCTGTTGTGCTTTTTAATTTAGCGGTTTCATTAATGCAAGTCAAACTCTCCACATTTGTGTTCCCTCAGCTGCCCCGATTCCCCTCTTTAAACCCGATGTGCTCAGTCAGACAGCTTGCAGATGCTATCCTTCTTTCCCTACAGCGTAATGCGCCTTTACCAACATGTCTGCTGCTTTTTTCCTGCCTTCGGTCTCTGTTGTGCCCACTCTTTTTTTCTCCTCTCTGCTTCCCCCCCTCCTCTTCTCCCTGCCGGGTCGCTTTTTTTCCCACTCTTCATCGCCTTCTGTCTTTCTCCTCACCTTTTTTTTAATGAGCACTTTGGTTTTACATTACATGGTTTCATTCTCTTTATTTCCCTTTTTTATCTTTTTTTATCTGTGCATTTCGCGTGTTGGATGTGAGTATGTATACTTTCCCATCTGCCTTTAGCCGTTTGTGTGTATTTCCCCCTCCCTGTCTTTCTGGGGGTAAAAATAGATTGCTCTAGCACATCCTGAATCCCTAAGAAGAGGCGTGTGTGAAGCGGGATCTTTCACATCTTTGGTGAAGATGTGTTCTCTTGTGAAGATTAAAGGATAACCCTGGTGTTTTCATGGTGCAGTTCATTTTGGGGTCATTCTGCTCTAATTAAGGCTGCATTTTGCTGTGCATGCTAAATAATACTTTGCTTATTATCCCCAAAATGATTTAAAGCCATTCCATAAGCTTTTCTACATTGCCATGGTGTGAAAATATAGGCCTGAGCTGAGTAGATAATGCTCATGTCTGTATCCGTCCACAGGCCAACCCTGGCACATGATCACACCCAGCCTCATGGTGCTCCAGGAGTCAAACCAGCCAGCAGGTTGCTTTATGTTGTATGGTTGTTCATGGAGAATATTAAAAGCCAATACCTTTGATCTAAGGCAGTCCAGAAATATGAATTAATATGAACAACTCTCTCCCAAATCCATCAAGTTTAATGTCTGGAATTGCTCCATTAACAATAAACAAGGAGAGATGTTATGGATGACACTGTGAGTATACTGGAACATTTTCTGTTTCAGAACTGAGAACTCTAGAATATAACAAAGCTCATTTTGGTACCTCTGCTGTGTATGTGTTTTCTTTCTCCATTGGCTACAGACCTGATTGGGGGATAATCATCAGTGGCATTGGACACACCTGGGCCCAGTGTGCCCCGTTAATAAAAGCTTGGGCAGCAGAATTTTGATATGTTGACAGATCTCCTCTCACCCCCTCCCCTTTGTTGTGGCTTCTGATTTCTTCATTGCTTTTACAGCCCAACACCCATGCAGCAGCTTGTCATGCATCCGTTACCTACACTACTGACTTTATAGATTTCTCCCATCCATTTCTTTGACTAATATTGACTTACTTTTGAGTATACACATGTGTATCCCGTTTTTGTCAATGTTTTAGAGCCGGGCTGTGACAAAAAGAAAACAAACAAAATCAGTCCCCCATTCATTGTTCATGGAGCAGCTCCAGACTTTATACTGGTTATGATGTCAAAAGTTTGAGACTCTGGGCTCTGGCTTTGAGAGAAAGTAGCTCAGGTTCAAATATTGATTGAACTCTGGCCATGGAAAAAATACATCTGAATTCTTAATTTAGATGGTGTTCCCCTTTGGAAGTAAAATAACGGACAGTTTGCGAAACCACTCCAAAAACAGTTACCAATCCAATCGTAGCTTTTAAATTTATCCTCATGTTGAAGCAGTGTGTATAGAACTGTAGAAAAGGTAATACTTTGCTATTTAACTATTTAAAGAGTTTGGAGGGCCATGTTAAATAATGTATTTTTGTTTATGTTTTACTCAAGTAGAACTAACTCAGTGTAGCAAGATATTAACCATGCTGTTCTTTATTCCCATGTCCTTATCTGTGACATACTAATGCTTGGTGTCCTGGGAGGAAATGGATTATATATAGGGATTAGAAAGGTGATCTTTACATAAACAAACAAGTAAACACATTAACAGATGTGCGTTTCAAAAATAGATTAGGTAGGTTTTTGCTCCACTGCTCTCCTGTTTTGTCTTCATTCTCCGTCTGTTTTTGTTTCTGTTAATCCATCTGTCCCATTATGCCTTTGTTAAATGCTGATGCAGGTGGAACATTTAGACAGGAAGTGCACTGCGGTTGTCCAAATATGGATGTAGATGACTGCAGTCATTGGAGAAATATGCTGTCAAGTCCCTCAACAGGAAATGTTCTGCCTACGCCTTCTTAATGAGTTGTGTGTGTGTGTGTGTGTGTGTGTGTGTGTGTGTGTGTGTGTGTGTGTGTGTGTGTGTGTGTGTGTGTGTGTGTGTGTGTGTGTGTGTGTGTGTTTTCTGTAAAAAATTGTCTACTTAACAAACAGACTATTTGTCAGCATTCACCAGCAGCAGTGGAGCAATCCTTCACATTAACGCAGATAAACAACCATTACAGTCTAATGATGAGAAGCTGCTTAAATCTACAATTTGCAGTACATATTTAAAATGTTACCTTCAACATTTGGCTCAATTTATCCCTTTTTACTCATTGCAAAGCAGCTCTACTATAACTATGCACGTCAACTGACCTATTCATTCTCACATTCTGCTTACACTATGACTATCTCATCTGGTAAACAAGCCTAACTGATGTAGTGGGTGGTGGGAGCCGAGAGATTAAATGTCAAGTCTTCATTGGTAATTAGAGTTATTATCACACTGTTTTGAAACCCCCAGAGCTCCATATGGTGCCCGGGTATATTACTGAGGGAAGAAAAAGTAACAATTTACTGCACAGGAATTACTGTAGGTGTTTTGTTAGGATTGTTTGATAGACAATTTGACAAAACAAATGTCACCTGTACAAATGTCTCATGGTTGTTGATGATCCACTATGTTTGTTTCCAGGGAAATACATTTAGCTTCCTGGAGTCCACTCACCATGGTTGGGACTCTTAGCTGTACGAGTCAAAGGAAACTAAACTGTAAAATCTGGCAAGTTGATCTCACTTAAGAAATTGTAGGGAACCTGTGACTTTCAACTATTAGCTTTTAGTTTTAAGCTATATTTACTGAAAATCTCTTGTTAAGTTTACTTAAAATGTATTCACTTAATGTTTTGAGGTTGATTCAATGCATCAATCTTGAGGTATGGAAGTAAATGGCAGAAGTATAGAAGTATTTCCCCCTAGCCCCAGGACACTGATATGCTGGGCTACCCCTGGGCCAGGTATGTCTTTCACCCCGTCAGGAGGGATCTGTCACCACCAATTGGAGATGCATCACTGGCTCGACTTCACTTCCTCAGCCTATTTTCTCCTTGCTCTCCCACAACGAAGGCTAACCATAACTGCCTTAGGTCAGCCACGGTGGCCCTTAGGGGAGCTGCTCAAGCTCAGTCTTAGATGCCAGAGGCACCTTTGTACCATGACACATTTACAGTAGATTCACTGAAACAGTCTGGACTGATAGGATGAGGCCTAGGAGGCAGTGCTTAAGTGTGATCTTCACCGCCTAGCTGAATCCTAAGATTGTCATTGATTGGCGTGTGTCTCTTTTCATTGTGGACATCAGCAGCTCAGTCTCCAGCCTGCTCCTGGTGCATCTGGAGGAGCAGAACTGAATGCCAACATTCTGCAAACTTCTGTGAACGTGGCCACAATCAGTTGTCACTTAACTCTCGTACTTTAGTTACAGCACTTCCAAAGTTATTTGAACACAAACAACGATCTATCCCTAAACCTAGGTAAGTAGTTTTGTGCCTAAACTTAACTAAGTATTTCATAATTTTAATAAGTAGTTTGGTTGACTAAACTGAGTTGTTTCCTGTCAAGACTGAAGTTTATTTTTGAAATAGCTGTGTGCATTGTACGAGCGTAAGTGTACATGTTTTGCTGGCTTTCATTTGAAAACACACAAAAAAATAAGGAGCAACTTTTTGTAAGAAATCTTACAAACCATTGTATGAGGATATGTTGTACCTGTACATATGAGCCGACAAACCGAGTAGAGAGATGACCCCAAATTGACAGAGCAACACCTACCTCCTTCCTGTGTGAATGAAAAAAGAGCATGCAACATCTCTGCCCTCAACGACACATTCAGTTGTTTTACATCCCAGCAAGAGCTGTGTATTCAGCACCATGGAGAGCTCCTCCCTGCCAGTAAATAGTTAGTCAGTTAGAGCAGTCTTGTGGCAGAAGGATCAGAGATTTAGAACTAAAACTTAGCTTATTTGTATAGCATGTATAACGCCATAGAAGCTATATTAAACTTGTACACCATGAAAAGGAATATTCCATAACTTTAAGACATTCACATTTTATGGAGCACTAGTTATTTTTAGCTTCTTTGTGGAGCAGGTAAATCCAGTTACCAGCTTTCAGAGACACAATGTCTCAGCAATTGTGGCCCTTTGGGGTTAACGGATTGAATTTTAAGCTCCAGTTGTAGAGGGAGCTACAAACAGCATTCATCCGCACTACAATAGTAATTCAAGGCTTGCTCTTATCTCTTGGGGGCCAGCCTGATGTCAGTACAGCTAATAATAAAAATTGGTTGACGCATTGAACCAAAAGAAAAAAGTGAACTAACAGTAGACTTTTTTTTTTTTTATTCAAGCTATTGGGCATAGAAATATTTTATAGGAAAACACAGTGGAAGAACTGCTGCTATTTCCTTATTCTCTTATTTTCTTCTAGTAAGTTTTATAAAGAAAAATGCAATTCAATTTAAAGAAACAAAATTTGAAGAAGACATTGCCCAACAGTGCCAATAGTGTTCAGAAACTCTTTCACCTTCAAGGTGGCCAGTGACTGATTCTATGACTGTGAAGTGACAAGTAGCTTTTGATGGATACATTTAGATTAGTCACACTCCCAGGTATTATGAGGTGATCACACACATTGGCGTGCAGGTATTTTTCTGCAAGGGCTAATACACACACACACACACACACACACACACACACACACACACAAGCTGTATTTAGCCTAGTTATTGTGGTGATAATTTATGTATGTTGGTATGTGTACACACGCTAACAAGCGCACACACACAAACTGGTGATCTGTATTTAACCCAGATACTGTCGTGATTAGCCAGTGGCTATTGATAAGTCTCCGACACATTAAAGGCAACATAGCACATGCATACTCACACACCCATGCATGCATGAAAACGTGTGTGCACGCACACACACACATGCACACACAGACCGAGGATGACATAACACTTTGTTGAAATATGTTTGCAATAACTTTTCCATATGTGCTGGAATCAATGCATCAGACCACCTGTCTGCGTCTCCAACCTGAGAATCTTCATCACTTTTTCTGTCATATCTGTGTGTGTTTGTGTATCAAGTATCAAAGTGCACCCAATTAACTGAATAATCTCATTTATATGAATTTGCTCAAAGTGGTGCAAACCTCACACATATGTCACCTGAGCCAAACGTAACAAGGGGCACTCAGTAAAGTGTTGATCTCCACAAAGGTTGTCTGCAATGCCCATTGCTTTATTGTTTGATTGAATGAATACAACAAATAATAAGCTTACCTTTTGTATATCTAGACAGTAATGGGCTTTAAAGTGTCATAAAAAACATATAATTCAAACTCAAAAGCAAGAAGCAATGTGTGCAGGCAATCAGCTTGAAGTCGTTGTATAATGCACTTCAAAGAATCTTACCAAAAACTAAATTAAAATCACCAAGCTGTCTGCCAACTTAGGCTGAGTTGCGGCGAGGTACTCAGCAGTATGTGTAGATTTATCTGGTAGAATTGGTAACTGATAGCTAACTGATGGGGTTTGATCATGCACTCTGCTGTGTTATCACTAGCGGGCCCCTACCGGCTGGGATCCGTGAGGGGTCAGCAGGCAGTCAATGGCAGGATTGGAAAAAAGCAATAATAGGTGTTATGAGAAAGTGTGAGTCACCGCAACAACTAGAGGGTCCTTGAGCACGTAGGCAGAAATGGCTACCCTAAATGTTATGCAGTTTTTCGGCAGCAGAATGCGAGATTAGCCGTGGGGAGACACAGAGGCGCACACACACTCACTCACAGACACACACACACGCAACCAATCGCATGATTCTCCTGGCTGAGATAATTACAGTGAGAAAAACATTTGTCTTCACGCAGAAATAAACACTAACAAACTTAACTGAACAGAAAATGATGACATAACCATTGCGTAAGTCAATCAAGGCGATGACTCATTCAGAACTAAAAATATTAAAATAAATTTTATTAGGAATCAAATTTTTCTATTTGTATGTGAAAACTCGTTTTGGAACTCCCCGTGTTTAAAAAATAACTCTCAAACTTGAGCAGCATGAGGCTTTAGCCTTGATGAAACTGCAGATTTGAATCATTCCACTTTCAAGTTCTGCAAAAGGGCTGTTTGTGTTCCTTTAAACTGATTGAGTTGCATGGCCTCAGCTGCAAATAACTATAAATGTCTCAAAACTAGTTACATCATACTTTTACTTTGTATTTTATGATCAGATGTATCCCTAAAGCTTCTCTTTGGGTCAACAAGGTAAGACATTAGTGTATGTGCTTACAGTCAGTTGTGTTACTAAATCAAGTCAATACTGTAATGCCAAAGCAATCTGCAGACAATTGAAGATCAGAGTAAGAGCAGTACATTCTATATGTAAAGCTTTACATTTGAAAATGTAAAGTTTTCTTTTGTTCGACAGAGATTTATATAAATTAGTATTAAATGGTTTTAATTAGTTTGCTATATTGCACTTAAACTAAATGTTTTGCCTTACTTCCATTGCTTTTTTAAGTTGTTTTTTTTACAGTAGTGCACTGTTCTTTGAGGAAGTGCTATAATAATAATATTTTTATTAAAAATACATGTATTTATGCTATTTTACAGCTAAACCCTGCTTTACATAAATCTAATTGTGCACACACTAACACTTGGGGGCTGCCTATTGCTGTACAACCTCAGTCTGCTACTTTTAGCCACTGAGCAGCTTCAGAGTTTTGCTAATATAGGGCATATTGGCTGTTAGTTTGGGACAAAAACCTGTATGTGTTCACGTGCACGAGCTTGAATTTATATTCAAAACGTTGTTGGCCCTGTAGGGTGGGCTTCTGGGGGAAGAAAGTACTAGAAAACAAGCAGTTGACCCGACCACAACCCCTCTCTCACTTTGAAGTACTATTTATTTTTATTGCTATGACACGTAGGGACACCAAAGAGCAAGGTAAACATTGAGAAAAGAGGTTTATGCAAGTTTAATATTTCCCCCACGTAGCTGGTCTCTCTTACTCTTCATGTCTATGGCTGTGATTCACCTTTACTTCTTTCTCTCTTGTCCTTCACTCTCTGTTAGTAACATTTCTTAAAAACTCATGGTAATTCTTTTTTTTTCAATACAGAATGCATTAAATGTGGCCTTTGTGTGTGTATGTGTCTGTGTGATTGTGTGTTAAATGTGCTGCCTGTAAATAATGAAAGAGCGTGCTCATGTTTGGCTCAGTGTAAATTATTTAAGCAAGCCTGCACGCACACAAATACACCCCTGCGACATACTGCTTGCGAGCCACAGTGCTACCTGTCTCTTACTGTCCATCTCTCCCTCTCCTCTCTGGCTCTCTGTGTCTCATTTCTTATTGAGCTCCTCGGTTGGAAATTACAAGGTCAAGACAGCTTTTCTCAGGAAGTAAACATCTCAGTGGGCTGGCTTGGGACCAGCAGTTTCCTACTCTGTTTCGAACTTGACCAAGTCTAAAGTACATCCCCAAGCTGGACTCGCAGGGGGAAAAAAGACATAGAGTCTTTATTTAGTAACTTTGTTATGAGGATGGATGATGCATTAAGAGGAAGTTCAAAAGTAGGAGCACACTATTTATTCAAGCACTGACTCTGGTCTTCTCTGTTCGTTGCATTTATTTTCATTTTAGTTTTTGTAAAGTTATTTTTCTTCCATACTGACCATAGATCTTAGCCTTGCTTCCAGATAACAATTGCTAAAAAGGTAAGAGTGTTTTTGCATGTTCCAAAGCAGCAATAGAGAGCAAGTGTGATATTTTTTTTATGCTTTGAATTGTTCAGTATGAATGGAAAGCTCAAAGTGCGGCCAACACTCAGGTTTGTCTGCATTGTATGATTCATGTTACCCAGTGGAGGCAAATGTAAGAAAGTAAACTTGAAATTTAGTAGCTGCTGCTCCATGCATGCAGACATCATCAATTGTGGATGTCATTCTGTCAACATTTCTGTATTAGACCTATACTGCTTGCAAGCCTTAACGACATGGCAAAATGACAAAAACAATAAAAAAAATGTCAATGCAACATGTAATTTGTTGTTGCTCTTGCAGGATACAGAGTCTTTTACGATACTTCTAGACGTCAAAGGCGCTCTTTTATCTACCATCTATCTAAAACGCATTTATTGGGATTTTTTTTTTATTGGGCTTTTTGGAAACACCTCCTAATCCTAAAAAAGGTCACTGAGATGGGCCCAGCAGTCCTCTTTGTGCTCGGTTGATTTAAATTCGCACTGTAGAAAACATTGGGTACTCACATGGGCCAACAAGTGTGTTAGACATTTTTGATGACATGTATTCATAAAGTTAAAACATGTAATTTCATTCTCTGTATCATCATGAAAGAAGGAACAAAACATAGCTTTATATTAATGAGATTGGGATTAATGCACTCACTGTCAGCACAAGGAACTACTGGCTACAAGATGTTAACATCAATCCCTACAATACGAGGGAGAGCACTGGCAATTGCTCTTTAAAACCACTGGATGTGTGATAGGGGGAAAGATTAAGTCCCCAGCTCGCCAATATAACAAGCAGCCAATTCTTACTCGTGTAAAGACCAGGGCATTATTGCCTTCACAGTATTCATTCTGTAAGACGTAAATGTTTGAGGAAAACATAAAAGTGACATAGGGAGAGTGGATGACGGCGAATCTAATTTGTAATGAGCCGTCTTTTGATGCCCTTCAATGTTGAGCTCTGACTATTGATGGAGCTGCCAACAATGTGTTCTGACTGACTCCCCCCGGGGATTTAAGGTGAATTACTACCCGATAATTACAAAGCAGTGACTATAAATTAGGAAATAATAATGGTCATTATTGAGTCGTGCAAATGAGAAGAAGGCACCCTCACCAGGCCCCTTGTTACAGTTGGGAAGGCAAGGAATTATGTAAATACACAATGCTATTATCAGTGATTAGAGTATAATGGCTGCTAATGGAAAGGTTAATGTATTTTTAATCTTAAGAGATGTGCATTTTCTTTATTTAATGTTTAAAAAAGACAAACACTGCAAAATATGTTGGAAAAGGAGGGTAGAAATCACTGGACATTTAAGGGGCCTCTAAACTCCATCAGAACTGCTTGTCTCCCCTTATTCTGTGCATTCAGAACAGCTATTAACACTTTTGATTTCCAACATGGTCGGGCAAAACACATCTTACAATCTTCTGATTGAGCTTAAACCAACACTTAGCTAGTAACAGTTACTAGTTAATATTTATTTCCATGTCATGCCAAACGTTTGGCGCATACCACACGGGATTTCAAGATAATGCTGCATATCAAAAATCATTGGGTAGCACATATATAAACCAAAAGGAAAAATATCAGATCTTACATCACGTGTTTGTCAAGGGACTCAGTTTATGTGCATTATTCATATTTGGAAAACTAATAGAGACGGTATTTTGTGGTTCCCAGTAAAAATTAAACCCTAAAATGCACTAGAAAAAAAACAAAAAAAACAAGAACAAACAAACATTGCAGTCACAACAGAGCTGCATCTGTCTGTGTATATAGCACTGTTGCAAAGTCATTGCAAAGTAATTGTTAATTAGCTAATTAGCAAATATTACCATTGGTCCTTAGCTATAAAAGAACAATCTGACAATCTGGAAAACCCCATGTTACTAAGCTGGCTGTTAGTTGGCTGGCAACTGTAAAATGTAATGAGTGCAGTATGGAGAAAATAATGGTGCCATTTGGAAAAAGCAAATGAGATATAACCTTATTCTGATTAGCTAAATGCTGTTTTTTTGCATCTAAAATCTCCAACAGAGATCTCTAATAGGTGCCATTAGCAAGGACTTTACAGTGCTTCCAGCAACATACACACAGGGACAGTGAATGAATGGCATAGATGGTGATCTTGAAGATAATGTAGTTTGAAACTGGTGCCACATTAGCAACACAGGTGTTCACTAGTGGTGCAACGGATCATAAATCTCACGGTTTGATCGTATCACGGATCAGAGTCACGGATGGGATCACAGATCGGATCAGCACAAGAGAAATTAGGGAGCATATACGACTTTTAGAGATCCCTGATTATGTTTGTTTTTGCCGCCAATACTAATGGCTGATTGATGATTATACATATTGGCAATTAAAGATCCCTTTGTTGTTTGATTATAGCAGCTGGTCTACAGGCTTTTTTGCCACTGTTCCGAAAAATCATTTCAACCACTCAGTAAACAATCAAAAATTCTAAACGTTATCCTTTTACTCTAAAGTCATCTATAGTGTTTTTGTATTCATTAAAACACATAATTCAAATCAAAAGTAAATAAACAATTGTATTTTATACAGATTAAAACAAATCTCATCATTAGTAATTTTACTGTTGAGTTGTAAGCTGCTTAGAGTTAGTGTAAACAGATCATAATTCCCTCCCTAATATCTATTTATGTTGTTGTGAAAACATCTCCTTCAAACAACTGGATTTTATTCAGGTTTCTCACTAACACTGCATTTCACGAGAATAAAAGGGGGAACATGTTATATATACCTTTGCCCAATTCTCATTTTCAATGAAAGGAGCCTGAACGGATCATAATGTAACCGAACGGGACCTTCGTTCATTGGCTATTAGCGATGATGCTAACATTAGCTCTCCTCGTGTCAATTCAAACACGGATTCATTGTTCACAATGTAACATTATCAGAGATGGGCGAACAGAAAAAATAACTGACGATGTCCTGATCGCATATTTAAGTGAATATTGGCAGATAACGATTGTCAGTAAAACTTTATTTCACACTGTGATGGTTAGTGCTGAACTGCAATTTATCCACGGTTCACATGCATGCTGAACCTTGAGGTGGGATCCGTACAGATCACAGATCGACAGCGGTCCGTTACACCACTAGTGTTCACAGATGTACCTGCACTGCTTGGTGGCAAGTTTTATCATAACATATTTTGGAATCTATCTGAAGATGATCACAGTTAAATTGGTTTCTATCTGAATCAGGATTTTTTTCTGGAATTGAATTTGAATTGGTAAAAACTCAAATAACCAAATTATTGCCCTCATCTGTGCAAATTCAATTCAATTAGTTTGGATCTACTTTCAGGTGGAAATCAAGTTAGACGGAAATAGAAAACAATTCGCATTCCAGGTAACATTGACAACTAAAGGGGCTGTTGGGGATTGTCTTGTATGCTTGTTAGACACTGCAGCTGTTTGATTGCTTCTGCGCCAACACTGGGGAAAAAGTAAATAGTTGACATCTGAGGTGAAGAAGAAGAAGCTGCTCCCCCCTATAAGAAATACCTTCTTTTTGAGATTTGCCCTGCTCTGGTTTCCCATTGAGGTTTACGCTGTTTTGTTCTTAATTGTCTGGTAGCTAAAATATGGCTGATTCTTGGTCATTTAAACTGTAGTTTCTCTCTCCCTCACACACACTTCCTACTCTCTCTGCACAGTGGGATAAGATAAGATGAGAGAGACAGACAGGCACTGAGATGAGAGAGACACACAGACTATTTTCAGACACCACACACAAACACACACGTAAAACCAACAATGGGTCATTACGAGCTAATGCCATAATGTGTTTGCCATGCCCTCCCACAATGCTTTGCTCTGTAGGCCAACACCATTTACTGATCTGCATATAAACAAACAAAAACAGGGTCTTTGTGAGCGTGCGCGTGCGTGTGGAGATGCATACGTGCGCTGTGTTTTGTGTATTCTTATGTAAGCATGTAGCCTCCTCTTGCCTCGAGGTTGATGATGGAAACTGTTTGTCATCCTCCCACCTCTCTCTCTCTCTCTCTCTCTCTCATTCTCTCTCTCCCTCCCACTCTCTTTCTTCATCCATTCAAATGTGCTTTATTGCCACAACAGAGACATTTCCAGGCTAACATACCCGTGCCGACGCACACAAATAGCTAATTAATTAAGAATTTCG
The DNA here is from genome assembly GCF_027596085.1 of Anoplopoma fimbria. Taxonomy (NCBI): domain Eukaryota; kingdom Metazoa; phylum Chordata; class Actinopteri; order Perciformes; family Anoplopomatidae; genus Anoplopoma; species Anoplopoma fimbria. Next base: position 15,558,511 of record NC_072463.1, read on the forward strand.
CGTATCAACAACGATGTATGCTGCAGGTTTTTTTATTCAAACAGTGTGACACGGTGTCAGATGCTAAGCTGCAACTGCAAACAGCCACTAGAGGAGAAAAATGCCACCAGTGAGTAAATGAGTGAGTAATGACTAGTTGTGAGAGTAGTCTGAACTGCTGTGTATGAAAAAAAACACGTTACTTTTAGATAAAAGCACTAACATTTGCAAAAAGGTACAAGCTTTATATCTTGCTTTATTTCTCACTAAAATAAGCTGTTAGTTCCACTATTTTCAGATAATACTTTTGTATAAATCACAAAAAAATATTGATGTTCCTCATTGTGATGCTTTCAGCTCTTACAGTTATGGAACAGTAAGTAGTCCCACTCAGTGAAAGTCAACCTTTCTCAACTGAGGTTGTCCATTAGGTTCCCTCTTTGGAGTCTTATTTTGTGCAACAACTGAGGAATTCACTTTTACTTTACTTTTACCAAAGTGACCAATCACTGAAGAGGAGTTGCAAGTTAGACTGGGCGATGGTACAGTTAACAACAGCAGAAAAATATGGAAAAAAACACTGAATACACACAGCTTTATAGGTATGGATTTCACGTTTTTTTTTTCTCTGAGATCGTTGCAGATTGTTGCTGTTTCAGGTTTAACTCCATACAATTATCAAGTTTTAGATTTTAAAATGTTTTTACAGAACTTTATGAGTTTCAGCATGTTGTTTAGCTATCCCGTCCACAAGTTACCGTTTTGGTACCCTCTCATTGCTCTCATAGCGCCATTTTCAGTGACAGCAGACAGGTGTTTTTCACCGGAAAAAAACACATTACCTGCTCAGCTCAGACGAACACAGTTAGGGAGGCAAGGTATTTTCCTCAGGAGCTGGTAGAAACCAAAACAGAGCTAAAAGAGAGTAAATCTTTTTGCCAGGTGGCCAAATACAAGGCTCCAAATGAATAATAACAGTGCTCCGAGACTGCTGATTGTGTAACAAGTTTGCAATTTAAGCTCTAAAGACGAAGATATATCGAGTTCACAACTTCTTTCTGCTGCCCCAAGCCAAAGAAGTCCGTTATATGTAATGGATGCTAATATTGATCTTACTATGCTGGTTGTGTAGACAAGTCTGCATCGTCTTGGGGCGGCTGTGGCGTAGTGGAGAGCAAGGTAGTTCTCCAATCAGAGGGTCGGTGGTTCGATACCCGGCTTTGGCAGTCGATGTGTCCTTGGGCAAGACACTTAACCCCCTTGCCATCGGTGTGGACTGGATGTTGCATGAATGTTAGTTAGAGTCTGATGGTGGCACCTTGCATGGTAGCCTGTCATCAGTGTGTGAATGGGTGAATGATATGTAATATACTACTGATTGTAAGTCGCTTTGGATAAAAGCGTCTGCTAAATGACTGTAACGTAATGTAATGTAATGTCTTTATAAGGTGATTCTAATGATGTGACTGAAGTGGCCATATAAACAGATCCATTTCAATTTTTTACATTATGCAAAAACCTACTGCAGGCAATCGCTCATGCAAGCGCTGTCCGCTAGCTAATGCTGTCTGATGAAACTAGGCACAAATGTATGGCTAACATATCAATCACTTCTTAAACATTGATTGTCATGCTTTAATTTAGCAGCTTATAATGTATCTGTATTTGATGACATTTCAAAAGTTTGCTTCAAATGTTCTCGACACTGTAATGGAAGCAGTGTCTTCTCTTGTTTCTGTCTCTTTTTCTGTCTCCATCAGCCTAATGTTATCTTGCTTTGCCTACTACTGTATTTAGTCCATTAATGTCACTGTCTATCTCTCATATATTCTAATATAAAACAGCCTGACCCAATTTAGACTCTTTGAATAAAATATTTATTGCCTCTTCCCAATTCATCATTAATGTGCTTCACCCTAGAGAGCCCATTACAGAAATAAATCCTTTCTGAGTATCTTATCCTACTAGTTTCTTTAGTATTTTTCTGATCTTATTTTTAGTCTTCTCAGTTCGGCCAACTTACTTTTACATCAGCTTCTTATATTTTGTCACATTTTCATGAATTTAGTCTTAACTGCAAAGTTTTTGCTTGAGACCTATGGAACATTATAATTATTCAATATTCACAATGATTTATGCGATCGGCCCTTATAGTGTTTCTTAGTTTGTTCATAATGTTGGACTCAGTTTGTTCCCATATGGACTTCGAACAGCAATGAAGAATATATGGGAAGACCAAAGAAAAATGTATTCAGTTTCCTCGAAAGGCTATAGCTGAGACCTGAAAAAAAACAATGCACCGCTTCACACACAAGTGGGTTGGAGAGCGAGTCCGTGGCGTTAGCTCTGCCTACCCTCTCTGGCGGACCAACCATTGCTGGGTGATGCGTCACTAACTCTCCCACAGACACCTTTGTTCGTAATACAGCAGATTAAAGGGCTGTCATCAGTTGGCCATTTGCTCAGACACCATTGTGTTATATCATACGGTGAGGAAGTGACTTAACAAACATTCATTTCAATGAAAGTCTTCAAGATTATTCATTTGAGTGTTGGCAACTTAAATTTAATGGCATATTAAAATGAATGGAAACCTTCCATAGACCGCCAGGTTTGAATTCAATCTACTTAGTTGTTTTTCCTCTGAAAAAGGGCAGAAGATAATGTATTCAGAATCGCTGGTAATAATCTCAGACATGCAAGATGTTGCTATTATTATTGTTACACACAAGCATAAAGAAGTAGGTTATCGTCTCTAAATAGTCTATTTAGGAATCCTCTTGATCCAATCCAATATCTTGAGATTTGGAGAGGGTCTGAGCAACATGGATGTCTGCTTATGCATGAGTGAATGAGGCAGAAAGATACAGTATTTTGAAGCAGAGTACATATATGGCAGACTTGTTCTCAGTTGGGACTGGGACCTGATTGTTTAAATCAAAATATGTGCATTTACATATTTCCATCTGTATGCATGAGTATATTAAAACCATCAATCTGCATCGTGCTTTCCCTCATGTACATGTCTAGGTGAACAAAGCATATTTGTAAAGACAGGATAGATGAATGGGATTTTTTTTTTCTCTCCCTCTCCTTTATGCTTCTGGATGGGGAGTGTATCCACCCGCTGTTGCAGTTTGGATGACAGGTTGAAACAAATGGTGTCATTTCATTAACATCAAACACTTCTATACCTCTCAGGGGGTGAAAACACACTACATCGAGGACAATCAGCACTGGTGACGGTAATAAAGGCTCAGGTTCAAAGACGCTGCATTTTGCAGTAGATGGGAGGGAGGAAACAGAAGTTTCGGCTCGTTCAGTTTAGTGTTTTTGTAATGTGCAACCAACGGCATTTTCACACCTATTTGGTCTGCAGCAGTCATTTTAACCCTGGAGTGGTTTGTTTGGGTGTATGAGAGCTCTGTAATCAAAGTTAAAGCTTGCGGAGAGGCTGGTGTGTCAGTACATTTCAAAACAAACTTAACATTTTTTAAGCTTTTTTTTTTATAAGTGTTTTTTTATTTTTATTATTGAGAATGTGATCCACAACAGCAGCAAAAAAACATGGTTGTGCACACTTTGTGACGCTCAATTCTCTTCTTTCTGTGTTCTTACAAAGTGTTTTTTGTGTCTGTTATTGACAGTATGGATGATTGACAAAAAAAACACTTTCGTCTGTGTGTGAATTGTGCCTGTGTTTATGTGCTACAGTTCGGACAGCCTGATTTCAAAATTTAGTAGGAACTACTCTACTTCTCCAAGTCCTCCTCTTTTGGCTGATGATCTTGGATTGGACCTTTTTTTTGGCAGAATGTCCATTGACCTTTTATGCATTCACAGCCCCTCTGTGTTTTGCTTCGCATGCTATCTGAAAGCACTTTTAGGCTCGTATTCCTGTTTTCAAGTAAATGCTAAATGCCAAAATCCAAACCAGCTTTTTTATAGAAACAGTGCCACATTTCAAAAGGGATTCTGTAGCGTTATGTTACAACTGCCGATGAATCCTTCTTGAATGCAACCAGCTGAAAAACAAATGCCCAGTAGACACAGAACCTGTTAACCTTAATAGAGAGTTTCATAGGATCCCTGGATGGCCTATATAGCTGGACTTATGGCTGTTAATAATGTGTATTCTTTACCAGCTATGTATTAAACATGCTACAGCTGTGTGCAATTAAGTACTTTGATAGTACAAGCATTGCAGCTTGGAATTTTTCAGGGTGTGGCTCCCCCCGTCTCACTCCATACTGTCCTATCTTATCAAGGTGAAAATGCAATGTTTTTTATTATTATTATTATTAACTGTGGAAATAAGCTTATAGTAAAAGCACTTTGAGTAGTCAGAAGACTAGAAAATCAAAGTAAAAGTAAAAGTCCATTTACCATTACCAAACCAGAAAGCAGCTCATAGAGACATGGAGGTGTCTGAAGACACTCTCAATAGGTTTACAATTTATATGTGTGATCTGAACAGCTGCCTGTGGATATTACACTTCATTAAGCTTGCCAGAGGGGAAAAAAATAAAGTAGAAAAAAGAGAATGCAGATGGTTATGCTTTGAAGGACTTCACACTACAAGTGTGTGTTTTGGAGACTGGTGTAGTGTCCGTTCAAAACGTAGCACTGGGAAGATTGTTTGGTCCACAGGGTTGCTGATTTGTTGATTTCTCAAGAACCACTCATACAAACAACACAGCGCTTCCCAATTCTCCTACCATAACATAGTTGCATCCATAGACTTTATATAAGTAGGTGACGTTGTTCCCATGACATCACCCATTGTGAACTTTGGTTTTTAAACTTGACAATATCACCGTATTTGTTTCTACCAGAGGAGTCACCCCCTGTTGGCCAATGGAACGAATGCAAGCTCATGACACTTCTGCAATAGCTTTACTTTTCTGTGAACTGTTGGTTGCATCCACTAGCAATGCTAGAGTAAATGTACCATGTGGGTACCAAAGCACACTCGAACATAGCTTTCACGGTGTAATGCAGTAGAAATAGCTTCAGGCTATATATTTTACCCTGGACCAATATTTTTAATTGGCTCCAACAATCCTTGATCCCTCGTAGAACAATGAGCTGATAAACCATTGTTCATCAGATACTTGTCAGCCACACATTGTATGCATTTTGAGGGATTGCAATATTAATGTTATGGCATAGAGACTGTCTTTTGAGCACAATATCATCTGAAAGCCAGTGATGGATGCACTCCGAAGCATCTTTTAAAACAGTATCATGATGTAATGGTGCGGAAATAGCATTGTAGTGCAGATATTACACAGTGCAGCCATATATCAGGCACTTAAAGCACTGCTGTTAGGCTCTCACTGCCAAGATCTCCTATTACAAATCTTTCTCCTTTTTCTTTCACTGCTTCTCTTTCTTTCCCAGTCAAACTAATAATGTGCATGAGTGTGTTTATAACTGGATCTAAAATCAATACCCAAGTGGTATCTGCGTGCGTCCGGTGTATGCTTCTGTGTGTGTGCATAAACATGCATTTGCATTTGTGTGTATGGTTATAAGCGTGTGTGTGTGTCCATCTGTGCGTTCTCTCATTCCTCTGCTATTGGACCGACCTTGGCGGTGACCGTTTCGTATTCCTAGCAGCTCATGTACTCATTCAGCAGGCTGTTTCTGCCTTTTTGATTGGTTTGATTTGATCCATTAAGTCCAGTTCAGTCATGAAGAGGAGATTGTGATTGTGGTGACGAGGCCGGTTAAAGAAGGATTTCTAAGACTTGATGCAATCAAAAACATGCATGTGCAAAATGACTTGCAGGTCAATATGAGCAAAGTGGATTGATTGGAACTGACGCTAAACTCCTCCCCTGGACAGGACTTGAAAAATCTCTTATGTGTATCTGTGGTAAGAGTGATACTGGTGGGAGGTGTTTATAGTTGGGTCGTCTTCCCATTTTGTTGATCTGGTCTCTGTACAAGCTTAAATTGAATTAGATTTTATGCAAACAGGTTGAAAAGACATTTGTCATTACAACCCATTCTAGCAGATCAAAAAGTAGCTTACATCAGCAACCTTCTGAAAGCGTCACATCGTTAAATCCAACTTTTAATGCATAATGTTATGTAGGGGGATTTTCATTGGTTCGCCTAACTGTTTAAAAAAATAAAATAATAATAAACGCATACTGAGCTTCACAACATCAGCCGTAACACTTTATTAACTATCCTTTCACTCTCCCTCCCTCCTCCTCTCCTTAGCCGAACATAGGCCATATGACAGTGTAATTAACATAATATGATGCTTTTTTTTTATAAACGAACTGCTTATAAAAGGAGCGGAGCCGCTAGTGTCTGAAAGGCCGAATGCAAATTTCTACCGAGCCAAGGCTGGCAACACAAAGGACATGAAATTTCAGTCGAGGTGTAAGACGGGAAGAAATTTCGACAACATCTGTTAGCTTGTTTATTGGTAACAATGGTAACATTTTGGACTTGAAGACGATGAAAGACACAAGTCGAAAAAACAGACAAGGCAAAGTTTACTTACTGCAGGAGTTGCTTCAATCCCATCCAAAGGCTCTCTTAGTCTAGTTGTTCAACTTTGTTAGTCCTCCAAAAAGTTTTACTTTTGTAAGATTTATTAGAAATAGACAAACATGGTGATGTCTACAATTCAAATCTATACAGATATCTTAAAACACATGTCATTAGCAGATTATAATTTGTAGTAATATTGACCAACCACATTTGAACAGGCCTTGGACACATACAGGTAAACAGTTCATGTGGAGAGCAAAAGAGGCAGAACACACACATGCAATATCAGTAAACTTATCATCAGATGGCAAATTAGCTCACTATTAGCATTTGTATTTATTGATCTGCATTCATGTGCAGATATCTATTTATTGAGCTTAGCCATTCATTAGACGTCGTCACTCAACCCCATTTTCGTGTCACATGTTACTAGTTGATCTGTAAACTATTGCTTGCCAACAAAAGAGGAAGTCTTGGCCCAAAAATCAGTAATCTGGATTTCTGCTGGTTACACCAGAACCCATAAAATATTGCTGCTAGATTATCGTCAGAACAAAAGCACACACACAATCTCGGATGGGTTCCGAGACACAGTTTATAACATTTTCTAGCAACATTTGCCTGCTAGAATTGAAAAACTTGCTATTGTCATTGCTTGAAAGTCATCATTCTCAATTTCATACATGGATTTTTTTCTGTTTGTGTGTGTTATTAAGGCTGTGGGAATCTTTTTTATTTCCAATAATTTCAGAGATTTCCTGCTTGTGTGTACATATGTGTGTATGTATGACGTTTGTCCCCACACAGAATGTATTTGGCATCTGTTTTGAATGAGAAACACGCATGCAGATGAAAGTAAAGTCTTTGTGTGTTTGGGAACACTTTTGCTTGTTTAACTATGTGTTTGGTTCAGTATCTACATTGGTTGGTTGCTTATATGGTCAAATATCCATGTTCAGGGTTTCTAGAGCTTGCCTGTGTGTGGCTGTGTGTGTGTGTATGTGAGAGTGAGTGTGCAGCATTCTCAGAGTGCACTAATTGAATAAAGAGTAATTGTGATGTATTTAGGCAGCCACTGACCCCTGTTGTTCAAGTGGGTAAAGCCATTAGCTTAAGCATAAGGTCTACTCCAGTGGACACACACAAAAAACAAAGCCAACTTGTGGAAGTGTGAGAACAGGATGGCAGCTGGTTAGTTAAGTGGCTTGGGCTTTGGTTCTTTTCTGTTTTGCATTAGATGCTGGTACAAACAACCAAGGTACAAACTTGAAGGCACTTAAGAGCATGTAAAGTATTAATTCACTTGAGAAAATAAAAAAACATCAGCTAAAAGGATTTGTAGTAGCAACAGCAATGTACATGCTATGAATTAAAATCTGTGTGGTTGGTTTACAAAACGTCAGAAATGAATCTGCCACCATTATTTGTTTTGTCTTGATTGTCTCAAATCTTCCATTAATGCGTGCTGTCCTTCAGATCCATTTCCTGTCAATATGGCGGTGCATTAGTGAGTTTGTTTGTTTGTTTGTTCGTTAAACCGTCCCAAATGCTTTGCACTTTATTTGACCTTATAAATGAAATTCTTTGTGAATTGAATTAATGCTTGTCAGGAAACAATGATAAGTTACATCTAAGGTGTTGTGTCCAGAACTAAGAGTATAAATTGTTAAATCTGATTGGTCATGTTTTGCCTATCGGTGAATCGTGACTTTATTTATTTTTTGCCGTTTGCTGTTTAGGCTTTATAAAGCAAAAATTGTAAAAGCAACCAAACTATTGGCCTAGATACATGTGACTTTCACTTAGCAGTTGTTTCAGAGTGATTCAGAGAGATTTTTTTTTTGGTTTATATTTAAAAACAAAAATGGCGTGTATATCATGAGAAAGAAAGCATGAATTTAAAAACAGACATTCAGAATCCCTGTATATCCTGAATTGAATGATTTACAACCACAATTTTCCACCACTGCAACTGTTCAACTGTGAGATTGGCAGCTGAATCAGGCTCCTAAGACCGAATGTTCGTGTAGTCGCCTATTTGGGGTTACATTCCTTGTGCCATGTGAGTTGTATAAGCAAACTTTCAATCAGATGTTCAAAGATACCCTCTTGATAGTGGAAGCAGCAGTTGAGAAAACAGTCAAACTACAAGGACCATTTAGTAGCTGTTCCGATGGCTTTAATCACACCTCACTAGTTTGCTTAGTTGTCATGGAGTTGTTTGATGTTGATTGATTGGTATAAACAGTAGCTGTCAGTTTTCTATCCGACTATTTCTTCAATAGAAAGTCTTTCCAAATTAAAACCATAACTATGCGACTTCAGGCTAAAGTATGGTTAAGTGCAATGCATTTTTTTTTTTTGTAATTCATGCCAACTGACTTTTAAGTAAATGCAATGCTGATAAGCTATGTATAGATGTGTATGATAAATAAAATCAGAGACACATCTGCCATTATACATATACAATCAACAATCCAATATACTATAATATACAAGCCTATATATC